>NC_056739.1:216150695-216400695 GCF_019279795.1 Protopterus annectens | reverse complement strand
GAGATGGGGACTTACCAGTGTTATGCAAGATTACAAGACTAAAATGGTCTTTTTTTATGTGGCCGTGTCAATAAAAAAAAAGGAGGGGAAAAAAAACACCACGAAAAACACACCCCACCTTACCTTCCTCTGTTACTTCAATAAGTCCTTGATATTCAGTCTGGGTAGGATCCACACTGCGCAAAGGCCGCAGAACCTTACCATGCAGTACTTCTACAGACACATCTTCAAAGACGTCATTCACTGTAACAAAGCATAATTATTAAAAAAGTTGGCAGAGTGACAAGTACTATTAACAACCTTGCATATCAAACTGTACTCGCTAACCTAACCGATTAAAAAATATTCTTCAGCCATAAACTAAACGCACTTTTTGAAACAGAAGCAGGCTACTTATAAGTGAATACTAAGTTCTGGCACAAAAAAAAAAAGACAAATCCCATCAAGTTTATAGAAAAATCTAAACAGCATGGAATCTTCAACTCTGAAGCAAAGCTTTTCCAGTTGTACTAGTAGTTATGCTCAAACTAAGCACAATTCCTTTGTTAAACTTGCCTATTGTAAATTAGTAGTCTAACCACAAACATTTTCCACTTCTAATACATGATGCCCATTTCAACACATGGCCGATCTGATCTTGTACTGCCACACAATAGCAAAGAGCCTCCAAGTAGCCAATGCAAGTTAAGCACAATGAGCCACACATGGACTTAAGAAATAAGCTGCATGTGAATGTAATCCCCTGTTGACATGCAAAGTTTGTATCCTCCAAGGGAAAGGCTTTTCCTTCAACTTACAGTATGGAAACTCTACTGACCATGCTTCTGGTAAAAGACCAAATGTATTACTGCCTCTAGAAATACCACACTGATACGGGCCTGGAATTTACTGGAGAAAACTAGCAAAAGAAAAAAGGTAGTGGGAGCAAATAACTACAGAGGGAAAAGTTAATAGAGTGGGTTAAGGCCAACTAGTTTGGACTGCAGGTTATAGACAGCCATCCACTTTCATAGACTGATATCAGAGTTTAGGCAGGGAGAAAGGTATAGGGGAGTCCAAAGTAAAAGGTTCACTCTGGAAAAAATTTTAGTTGACTCTAGAACAAACAAAATGATGTACTTACCACAATATTCCATCTGTGTTGTTATTCTCATTCTTCCTCAACCTGTGGGTTTTGGATCCAACCTCTGATCCAACTCAGCCGCTTTCCAAAAACTTAGGCTCTGAAACTCAAGCTCCTCCCCTACCCATAATGCCTCACTCCCCCAGGTTACCTCAGAGTTTGTTGGTATCATGTTTGCAAACAAACTACATAGGTAAAAGTACAACTAATTCTGACAGCTGCCAACAAAGAAAAGAGAAAGAACAGAGGTTCCTATAAACACATCAGTCAGGTCATACCCAAAGGGACAGTGGGAAGAAGTTAATGAAGGTTGAGGAAGAATGAGGAAAAAAACAACACATATGGAACATTATGCTAAGTACATAACTGGTTTATCTGATGTCTTCTCATTCTTCTTCGATCTGTGGGACAGTCTCTCCAGCTACAAAAAAACTTTGGGTGGCCTTCACAGGATATTCCGGAGCACTGCAGAACCCAGTTTGTAGTGGGAAACAAAGGTGTGAGAATTAGACCAGGAGGCAGCTGAAAATATCAACTGAAACTTTGGCCCAAAAGACTCGAGAAGTTGCCAGTAAGACTTAACTCGTTGAGGTAAAGGGACACCTTTGAATTCCTAAACAAACAAAATGCAGTCCATTAGCCATTTAGCTAAGATGGTCTTAGTAACTGGTTTGCGCCCTTTTTTGCATCTGAAAAGATATGAAAAGCTGGTCAGAGTTTCTGAAAGATTTAGTTCTGTCTGGATATAAACTGAACTGTCTGTGAACATCAAACAGATTATGTGCGTATTCTCCTTTGTCTAGGAAACAGGGGAAAGACCAGTAGGCTTGACTGGTTAATATTGTTCTCAGTTGCAACTTTGGGAAGAAAAGATGTATTAGTACTTAAAAGTCACTCTGTCTTTATGAAAAATTAAATAAGGATATTTAAAGGACAGGGCTTGCAGTTCAGACACTCATCTTGCAGAACTGATAGCCACCAGAAAAATAGTCTTCCAAGATAAAACTTAAGTCTACTTTGGCTGAAGGGTCAAAGTGAAGAAGAACCAGAGCCCACAAAATCATAGCTGAATCCCAGGGGGGTGTTGGATCTTTAACAGGAACGCAAAGAAGGAAAGTCCTTCTAAGAAGAGCCTTGCACAACCCTGATGAGGCTAAAGATGCACTTTCTCCTAAATGAAAATTCAGAATGGCTGCCAACTGTACTTTTCAATGGAATGACTGTCCCCCTTATGGAAAACATGAGCTAGAAAATCTGGAACAAGAGCGGTAAAGGTATCTAAATTCTGTTTAGCCTAAAAAGAAAATCTCTTCCGTTTGCTCTTGTAAATTCTTCTCGTGAAAGATTTGTGGGAAGAGATCAGAATGTTATGGACTGTGAGTGAAAGACTGAAAGATCTAGCCATCACTGGAATTGAAGAAACAATGCGGTTAATTTCAGATCTGGGGGAATCAGGATATATTTGCCCTGATGGATGGGAAAGTAGATCTGGACGTGGTTCGAGTGTCCACAGAAAGCAAACTAGATGAGACCAAAGAAAGGTGATCCATATTTGCAGAGGTCAAAAAGGGGCAATGAGGATCACTTTGCTCTTCAAGCTGGAAGCTTTCTGAAAAGACTTTTGGATTAAGGGGGGCAAGGGAAAGGACTAATATAATCTGGGAGGCTAAGCATGGACCACAGCATCCCTGGGTGACTGTTCCTGAGGAGGATTCAAGGTGAAGTACAGTTGCGTACACTTAAATGTAGATGTTAGAGTGTATTCACTGTTGCAGTCATTACATTTGGGGTTATCTGCTTGCAGGCAGCCCTCAGCTGGCCTGATTACCAGTCTTGGATTCCTGTGTCATATGCTGTCCCTTCTTCCATGACGTCAGGTTGCCAGGGGTATAAAACATGCAGCCGATGCCATTACATAAGTTTTTCTTGCCCCAGATGTCAGGTGCCCCCATAATGGGACGTAATTATATGTTATGTTACACCTCCAACAAAAAGAAAATACACCAGAAAGCTCAAATACACCAAACAAGAAGGAAACGTAGAGCCAACAGAGGTCAGGGGCTGGAGGAAGGGTAACTAGGACTGCAACAGTGAACACACTAACATCTACATTTATGGTAAGTGTACACACCTGTACTATGTTCTTCATGTTTCAGTGTTGCAGTCATTACATTTGGGTAGATTCCCAAAGCTAAGGAAGGTAGGAGGAAGTTAGAGAGCATAAGGACCAGCTATTAAGCCCTGCAATACTGCAGTGGTAAAACCAGCTCTGGATTGAGAAAAAAATAGGCATGTGGTAATGCTTGGTGAAAGTATGAACACAGCTCCAGGTAGACGCTTCTAGGATGTCCCTGGTAGGGACCCCTCTGAGAAAGGCTGTAAAGGTAGATGCAGCCCTGGTGGAATGTGATCTTATCCCCTGTGGGGTAGGTTTTCCATGGTGCTTATAGCAGAAATTAATGCAATGAGCTATCCATTTATAAACTGTTTGCTTTGAAATGCCTTCCCCTCTGCCCCTGCAGCAAAGTCAACTAGCAGCAGTTCAGATTTTCTAAGAGACTTAGTCCTGTCCAAATAAAATCTAAGTTGTCTGTATATGTCCAAAGAATGCAGAATTCCTTCTCCTTTGTTTTGTGGATTAGGAAAAAAGGTAGGCAAATGAATGGACTGATTTAGGGCCACACTAGACATCACTTTTGGCATAAAAGACGGATTGGTCCTGAGGGAAACCCTGTCTGCATGTAAGATAATGAATGACTCCACTGCCATGAGGGTCTGTAATTCAGACACTCTTCTTGCCGAAATGATGGCTAGAAGGAAGGCTGTTTTCCAAGAAAGGAATTTCAACTCTGCAGTTGCAGCTGGTTCAAATGGAGGGAGAGTGAGCTTTTCCAATACAAAGTTAAGGTCCCAGGTTGGAGTAGGGGCTCGCCGGGGGGGGGGGGGGGGCTTACATTTTTAGCCCCTCTGAGGAATTCCTTTAACAGGGGGCGAGAGAAAAGGAGTGGTTCAGTATAATGTGCTGAAATTGCAGAGGCATGAATTTTAATTGACGAGAAGGATAGGCCCTTGTGGAGCACTTCTGTTAAGTACTGAAGAATATGAGGTAAACTGGGCACCGTAGAGCCCATAACCTGGGTCTGGCTCCAGGAACAGTATCTTTTCCACTTTTCAGCATAGGATTTTCTAGTACTAGGTCTCCTTGCTTCCAGAATTACCTCTAGCACCTGCTTACTGAGTGATGCTATTGGAGCTCAAGGAATTTATCAGGCTGCAAAGTTCAGGGTTTGATGCTGAGGGTAGAGAATCTGCCCACCTGCTGGGACAGCAGGGAAGGTGCCTGAGGCAGGTGCCACGGATCCAGCAGTATCATGCTGCGCAAGAGGGGGTACCCGGTGCTGTCGAGGCCAGTCTGGTGTAATAAGAATTGTCCTTGGTCTGTCCTGTTTGATCTTTAGCAGAACCTTCGGGAGGAGAGGCAGAGGGGGAAAGGCATAAACTGAGAGGCTTTCCCAGGTAAAGGACAGGGCATCCACTTTCCAAGCTTGACTGTGGGGAATCCTTGTGCAGAATTTTTTCAATTGGTAGTTCTGGGGTGAGGCAAACAGGTCTATCTCTGGAGTCCTTCATTTGTTCCTTAAGAGGCTGAATATTTTTGGTTCCAGTTTCCATTCATGTGGGTCCATGAGATTTCTGCTTAGGTAGTCTGCCAGTGAATTTAGCTTGCCTGGCAAGAATTGAGCTTGTAGATGCACTTGGTAACTCAAGGCTGAGTTCCACAGAGCCATGGCTAGCCTGCAGAGAGGGTACGAGTGGGTTCCCCCTGCTTGTTTATGTACCACATAACTGTGGTGTTCTGTTTTTACCAATAATTGTTCTGGAAGGATGTGGTCCTTGAAGGCTGTCAGGGAATTCTGTACAGCTAACATTTCTTTTTGGTTGATATGCAGGTGCATCTGACTCTGGTTCCATTTGCCCTGAATACACTGCCCTGCCAAGTGAGCTTCCAGGCATAGCCTGATACGTCTGTAGTCAGGGTTTGGGAGGCAGGGGGTAGACTGAAAAAGAGCCCCTTGTTGAGGTGGCAAGTCTTTGCCCACCAAATGAACTATCTGTAGACAAGAAATGATAGGAATCATTGCTTCTAGATCCTGAGAATGTTGACACAATAGCCTTTTTAGATACAATTGTAGTTTCCACACATGCAGTCTTGCATATGGAATTAGTAGAATGCAGAAGGCCATGAACCCCAGGGCTTGCAGTATTTTCCTTGCAGATAGCTGGGTCTTTGTGGCCAGTAGTTTGAAGTAGGCTGTCAGATGAACTTGTTTTTCTGGCGTGAGAAAAACGATCTGAGAAGTTGTGTTCAAGCTTGCTCCCAGGAACACAATTTGTTGGCAGGGTACAAGATGCGATTTCATTTAGTTTATGGTGTACCCCAGAGAAGTTAGCAATTTCTGTACAAATGCCAGATGATTCAATAGTATGTCCTGGTTTTCTGCCTGAATTAGACAATCGTCCAGGTATGGATATATCTGGATATTTTCTTTGCCTGCACAATGCAATGACTGGAGCTAGGCACTTTCTGAATACCCTGGGCGCAGTAGATAAGCCAAAGGGCAGTGCAGAGAAAGTACAGTTGTGTACACGTACCATAAATGTAGATGTTCAAGTGTATTCACTGCTTCTGTCATTACAATTGGGTTATCCTGCTGGCAGGCTACCCTCACTCGGCCTGAATTCCAAAGTCTAGGTGCGGCGTCGGTTGCTGTCGCCTCTTCCCCAACATCAATGCATCAGGGGTATAAAAGATGCAGCAGATGCCATTTTCTTCAGTTTTTCTTGCCCCAGATGTCAGGTGCCCCCAAAAGGGTAGGCTAAAAATATGTCAGTAAACATGCATGCACCAAAGTATATATTTTGGCTTCATCTACAAGCAAACACACCACATAGGTTGTATAGACTAGAGAAGTACAGATAAGTTCCTGCAAAGTAATGGGGGGTGGCGGGTGGATAACCTGGACTGCAACAGTGAATACACTCGAACATCTACATTTATGGTAAGTGTACACAGCTGTACTATGCTCTTCGTGTTTCACTGTTGCAGTCATTACAACTGGGTTGAATCCCAAAGCTAAGGTTGGGAGGCTGGAGCTAAAATAGCATTGGGGGTGGTTAATAGGCCCTGCAGAACTGCAGTGGCAAAGCCTGCCCTGGATTTAGAGTAGAGTGGTAAGTGATGGTGCTTTGTGAAGGTGTGCACTGAACTCCAAGTAGCAGCCTCTAAAATGTCTTTGGTTGGTACTCCCCTGAGGAAGGCTGCTGAAGTGGCTGCTGCTCTGGTTGAATGTGGCCTAATGCCCTTAGGTACTGGCTTGCCATGTTGAGAATAGCCAAAACGAATGCAGTAGCCTATCCACTTTGAAATAGTCTGCTTTGAGATCGCCTTTCCTTATGATCCTGCAGCATATGCCACTAGTAATTGCTCTGTCTTTCTGAAAGCTTTGGTTCTGTTCAAATAGAAGCGCAGCTGTCTGTGTATGTCCAAAGAATGCAGAATTCTCTCCCCCTTATTCTGTGGGTTTAGATAAAAGGTAAGCAGGTGAATAGTTTGGTTAAGGGCCACACTGGACACTACCATAGGCATAAATGTCGGGTTTGTCCTCAGAGAAACCCTGTCTGGATAAAAAATGATAAAAGGTTCCACAGCCATGAGTGCCTGTAGCTCTGAGACTCGTCTTGCAGAAGTTACTACTAGGAGCAGAGCTGTTTTCCAAGATAAAAACTTTATATCAGCTGCAGGGGCTGGCTCGAAAGGAGGCAGGGTGAGTTTTTCCAAAACATAACTGAGGTCCCCATGCAGGTATTGGTGATCTCCTTGGAGGTCTTACATTTTTGGCCCCTCTGAGGTACTGCCTTAAAGGATGAGAAAAGATTGGTGGCTCTGTATTGTAATGCGCCGAAATGGCAGAGGCATGAATTTTTATAGATGAAAAAGATAGGCCTTTATCCAGCATCTCAGTCAAGTATTGCAAAATATGAGGAATGTTTGGTACAGCTGTGTCAATTCCTTAAGCCTGGTTCCAAGCATAGAATCTCTTCCATTTTCCAGCATAGGATTTTCTAGTACTAGGCCTCCTGGCCTCCAAAATGACATCCATCACCGCTTTAGTGAGAGGTGTGTTTTGTATGACTACATTATCCACCATGCTGCCAGATTTAAGTTGGCTGTGCAGGATCCGATTGTTCTGCTGGGACAGTAGGTGAGGTACTTGAGGTAAGGTCCAGGCTGGGCATTGAGACAAGTGCCTTAGGATTGGATACCAGTACTGGTGTGGCCAGTCTGGGGCAATCGGTATCATTTTTGGCTTCTCCTGTCTAACCTTTAGGAGTACCTTGGGGAGGAGAGCCAGAGGAGGAAAGGCATATACTGTTGAGTTTTTCCAGCTGAAAGATAGGGCATCCACTTTCCATGCTGGTCTGTGATAAGTCCTTGTGCAAAATCTCTGTAGTTAGCAGTTGTGAGGTGAGGCAAATAGATCTATGTCTGGGCATCCCCATTTCCGTATCATGCTGAAGACTTGTGGATCCAATTTCCACTCGTGGGGATCCATGAGGTTTCTGTGTAGTTCGTCTGCCAGAGTATTCACCTTTCCTGGCAGGAATTGTGCCTGCAGATGTACTTGGCAAGTCAATGTTGTGTCCCACAAAGTCATGGCTAGTCTGCAAAGGGGGTAGGAATGAGTGTCTCCCTGCTTATGTACCACATGACCGTGGTATTGTCCCATCAGTTGTTGTCCCGGATGAAGTAGGTCCTTGAAGGCTGTCAGGGCATTTTGAACAGCTAGCATCTCTTTTTGATCGATATGTAGATGCATTTGGTTTGTGGACCATGTGCCTTGAATACATCTTCCTACCATGTGGGCTCCCCCAGGCATAATCTGATGCATCCGTTTTCAATATCTGTCTGGCAGTGGGTAGCGTGAATGGCTGTCCCTTGTTCTGGTGACAGGCCTTCGCCCACCATCGAAACTCCTGCTGCAGGCAGGGAATGAGAGTAACTATTGTTTCCAGGCTGTGGTAATGTTGAGTCCAAACAGTTGTTAGGGACCATTGAAGTTTCCTCATATGCAGTCTTGCATATGGAATTAGTAGGATGCAGGATGCCATGAAGCCCAAAGCCTGCAGAATTTTTCTTGCAGATAACTGGGCCTTTGTTGCCAACAGTCTGAAATAGGTAATCAGTTGTCTTAGTTTGTTTGGCGTGAGATAAGCCATCTGGGCAGTTGTATTTAAGCTTGCACCCAGGAATATTATCTCTTGAGAGGGTATTAGTTTTGATTTCTGTTCGTTGACTGTGTACCCTAGGCATGATAGTAATCTCTTTACAAACGCCAGATGCTGTAGTAGAATGTCCTTGTTCTCTGCTTGAATGAGGCAGTCATCCAAGTAGGGATATATCTGTATTCCTCTTTGTCTGCAGTATGCAATTACTGGTGCCAGGTACTTTGTGAAGACCCTGGGCGCAGTAGATAAGCCAAAGGGCAGTGCAGAGAATTTGTAGTGCATTGAGCCAGCTTTGAATCTGAGGTATCTTCTGCAAGTTTGTCTGATTGGGACATGCAGGTATGCCTCTTTTAGATCGAAAGTCACAAGCCAAGCCTTCTTGCCCAACATGGGCAGAAGCTGCTGTAGAGTCAACATTTTGAATTTTGGAATATCCAGATATGTGTTCAGAATAGATAGGTCCAGTATTGGTCTCCAGACTTTGTCTTTTCTGGGTACCAAGAATAGTCTTGAATAGAATCCTTGTCCCTGCTCTTGTTCTGGTACTTGTTGAATGGCCCTCATGTCCATGAGGGATAAAATTTGTTTTTGTGCCTCTGCCCATTGATTGCGTGGCAGGTCTGGCATACCGTTTGGCCTTGGCAGGGTGTGAAAGTGGAACCTGTAGCCCCGTGATACTATATTTAGAACCCATTTGTCCTGGGTGATCATGTGCCAATTTTGTGAAAAAAGTGTTAGTTTTCCCCCCCAAAGGGGCTGCCAAAAGATAAGTGCTTGGAGCTGGAAGGGGAAAGTCATTGAGACTGTTTTCTGTATGGCTGTGATTTTTCCTCTCCACTCTTGGAGGTAGAAGCACCCCATTGTTTAGGCCTGTATGCACCTTGGGGCTGTGATCTGCCTCTGGGGCATCTGTATCTGCCCTGTGGCCTATCGGACACTGGAAAGGACCAATTCTTTGTAGGCCAGTTCCTGCTAAATCTGGGAGGCTGTACCTGCAAGAAACCCTTGACTGTTTGCATAGATTTAGTTTGTCCTCCATTTTCTTCAACACCTCTTCAGCTTTAACACCAAACAAAGAATGATGATGTAATGGAGCATAAAATAGTTTTGCTTTAACATGATCAGGCAGATTCTGTTCTTTTAACCATGCATGCCTCCTAATGACAGAACCTGTAACAGCGGCCCTGCAGGAGGCCTCTAGAGAATCAAAACCACATTGCAAAGTATGCTTTCCAACTTGTTCAGCTGCATGCAATAAATCCTGCATTTCTTTGTTGTCTGCACATTCTGAATTTGCGGACATTTTCTGTTTAAGCAATGACATTAAATATTGCTGATATTTAAGCATATGAAATTGGCAATTTAAGGCTCGTACAGCCAAGGTAGCAGAAGTATAAAACTTTTTACCCCATCTGTCTAGGGCCCTAGAATCCCTATCAGAGGGGATAGGGTTTTTTGCAGTAGAAGCCTTGACCCCTTTTGGGACTCAGAGATGGTTTCTGGGTCAGCAGCAGGGTTTGTATAAAGAAATTTATGTGAATCAGGAACCCTATAAGTATCTGTCTGGCCTAACAGGAGCTGGTGGTAGAGAGTCTGGAGACAGATTGGACTCTGAAAATGCATCATCTACAAAGTCTAAAACAGGCAGAATAGCAAGGGGCCTGTGCTGAGGCAGTAAAAGGAAGTCCCACCCTTTTCTTGGATTCTGAGTAATCTTGTCTCTCCTAGTGGAAATGCTCCCTCATAGTATGCAGTGTCTCCCCAATAGAGTAATCCTTGGGAGGAGAGGCTGAAGGGATAGATTCTTCAGCATCAGAATCCTCATAGCGAGGTAGAGAATATTTCTGTTCAGAGGAGAAATCAGAAGAAATGGAAACCTGGTCTGAAGATTCATATACTAACTCTTGCCTAGGCCTCTTATCAGGAGGGGGATGGGAACCCCTGATCAAAGTAATTAGGTCTTCGGCCATTTTAAGCATCTGTTTTTTTAGGCATGGAGGTCTGTCCAGGAGAATGCTGTACTTGTTTCTTTGTCTTTAGAGTAGCTTTAGTCTTTGCCTTTGAAACTGAAGTAGGTTTCACATATAACTGTGTAGGCCTGAAAACACCCTCAGAAGCAGATGCCTGCTCAGTGGCTCCGGACCCATCTGAGGGAATAGTTTCCGAGTGTCCAATATCTTGAGTTTCCAGCGGCTTTGTTGGCTCCACGTGGGAGCCTGTGGCTCTGAGGTAGCGGGCGTCGGGGGCTGCGAAAGCGCCTCACTGAGAACCGGCGAACGGCCTAGCAGAAGCTTCGTCGTCTGTTTTGGATCTCGGATGCCTGTCTTTTTCTTTTTCTTTGCGCTTTTTATAAACTCCGGTAGTCGGCTGTTCCGACGGCATTATATAATTAAATCTTCTGCCAAAGTAATGGAATGCAAAATCGTACCGAGGCTTAATAGTGTGTTGGTTAAATCTAGCACAAAACAGACAACTAGCAACGTTACGGTCAGGGCCTAGGCAAGGAATACAGTAAGAATGAAAATCCTTATGAGGTATTTGCTTCCCACAAGAAATACACTTATTAACTTTTTCTGACATCAGTCTGGAGCAAGAAAAAAGTTTCCCCAATGGGGTACTTAGCTTTAATGAAAACTTCGGATCTGAAATTCGAATTTGAAAAACTGCTTTTGCTTCGGGCACCGTGCAGCAAGAAAGACTGAAGAAAATTGCGTCGGCTGCATCTTTTATACTCCTGGCGCACTGACGCCAAACCTAGACTTTGGAATTCAGGACGACTGAGGGTAGCCTGCCAGCAGGATAACCCAATTGTAATGACTGCAACAGTGAAACACGAAGAACATCTGATAGTGCATGGAGCCTGCTCTGAAGCATAGGCATTTCCTACAAGATTCCCTTATTGGAATGTGCAGGTAAGCTTCAAGTCTAAGGTTGCCAACAAGGCATCTTTGCCTAGCATAGGAAGCAGCTGTTGAAGTGTTAGCATTTTGAATTTTGGTATTACCAAAAAGGTGTTTAGAATAGAGAAGTCCAGGATAGGAAGCTAGGAGCTGTCTTTTCTGGGTACCAAGAAAAGTAGAGTAAAAACCTTGAACCATTTCTTCTGCTAGGGCAGGTTGAATAGCCCTGACACTTAGGAGAGAGAGAAAGTACAGTTTTGTACCTACCATAAATGTAGATGTCCGATAGGTATGCATCTGCAGTCATAACATATGGGTTGTCCTGCCTCAGGCAGCCCTTCGGTCGGCCGGATTCCAAAATCTGGGTCTGGCCTCGGCTGATGTCGCACTTTCCCCGATGTCAGAGCGTCTGGGGTATAAAAGCATCAGCCGATGCCATTTTCCTCAGTTTTTCTTGCCCCAGATGCCAGGTGCCCTCTAGAAAGGCTAGATTTGGATAAATGCCAAAAAGTCCAAAACATTTGCAAAATTATATAATAAAATACACATGTATATACAAACAAATACACCATAATAGATTCCCCCAGCTAGCTAAAAGAGGGGTAAGTACCCTAGGAATACCACAGAGGGGTAGGAGGGAGGGTAATCCTGACTGCAGATGCATACCTATCGGACATCTACATTTATGGTAGGTACAAAACTGTACTATGTCCTTCAAGGATGCATCTGCAGTCATAACATATGGGTAGAATACCATAGCCAATCTGGGGGAGGAGGTACTAAGAGAAGGATGGTGTAGTTAAGATTCCCTGCAGGACTGCAGTAGCAAAACCTGCCCTGGATCTGGAGTATAAAGGTAGATTGTAATGTTTGGCAAATGTATGCACGGAGCTCCAAGTAGCAGCTTCTAAAATGTCCTTGGTAGCCACCCCACGTAGGAAGGCTGTAGTGGTGGCTGTAGCCCTTGTGGAATGAGGCCTGATGTTTCCAGGAACTGTCTTCCCATGAAAGGAGTAACAAAATCGAATGCAATTTCCTATCCATTTTGAAATTGTCTGTTTGGAAATTGCTTTTCCTTGCACCCCAGCAGCATATGCTACAAATAGTTGGTCAGTTTTTCTGCTAGTTTTAGTTCTGTCCAAGTAGTAGCGTAGTTGTCTGTGTATATCCAGGGTGTGCAGCAGTTTTTCCCCTCTATTCTGTGGGTTTGGGAAGAATGTAGGCAAGTGGATAGCTTGGTTCAAGGATACCCTAGATACCACCTTTGGCATAAAAGTAGGATTGGTTCTTAGTGAAACTCTGTCCTGATGGAAGATAAGAAAAGGCTGTACTGCCATCAATGCTTGCAACTCAGATACTCTTCTTGCTGAAGTTATTGCCAGAAGCGCAGTTTTCCAAGATAGAAACTGTAGATCCGCTGATGCTGCTGGCTCAAAAGGAGCAAGAGTCAGTTTCTCCAGCACAAAGTTGAGGTCCCAAGCATGTAGAGGGGGTCTTCTTGGAGGTTTAATATTTTTGATCCCTCTCAGAAATTGTCTGAGGAGAGGGTGCGAGAAGATAGGTGGATCCACATTGTATTCTGCTGAAATTGCTGATGCATGAATCTTAATGGAAGAATAGGACAGGCCATTGTGGAACAATTCTGCTAAGTATTCCAGAATATGTGTCATGCTTGCCACTGTCACATCTAAGCCTTTTGATGTGTTCCACATGAGAAACCTTTTCCATTTAGCTGAGTATGTCTTCCTTGTGGAAGGTCGGCGAGCTTCCAAGATAATGTCCTTCACTCTCTGTGATAAAACAGTTTGATTGTGATTTAAGGAATTTTCCAGGCAGTTAGCTGCAATGTTTTCAAGTTGGGATGCATGATTTTGAAATTGTTCTGCGTCAGAAGAAGAGGCCATAGGGGGAGAGGCCATGGTTTTGCCTGAGACATGCTTCTCAATAATGGGTACCAGTGCTGCCTTGGCCAGTCTGGAGCTATCAGTATCACTCTTGGCTGTTCCTCCCTGATCTTCAGTAGGACCTTGTACAATAATGGGAGAGGTGGGAAGGCATATACTTTTAGAGTTTTCCAGCTGAAAGAGAGAGAATCCACCCTCCAAGCTTGTGGGTGGTATGTCCTTGAACAGAATGTCTTTAGTTGATGGTTGAGGGGGGAGGCGAACAGATCCATCTCCGGCATTCCCCATGACTTTGCTAAGAGCTGGAAGATGTCTGGGTGCAGCATCCATTCGTGTGCATCCATGGTGTGCATCCATGGTAGTTCTGCTTAAGCTGTCTGCCAGCATATTCTCTTTTCCTGGTACGAATTGGGACTGTAGTTGTATATTGAGTTTCAGGCATAGTTCCCATAGATTCATAGCCATCCGGCATAGAGGGTAAGAGTGAGTGCCTCCCTGCTTGTTTATGTACCACATGACTGGGGTGTTGTCTGTCCTTATTAACAGGTGGCCTTGTTGGAGGAAGGGTTTGAAAGCCTCGATTGCATGCATCACTGCCAGCATTTCCTTTTGGTTTATGTGCATGCTTAGCTGCCCTTGAGATCATAGGCCTTGGATACATTTGCCCTCCATGTGTGCTCCCCATCCTCGGTCTGAAGCGTCCGTGGTGATGGTTTGTGCTGTTTCTGGTTTGTTGAAACGCAACCTTCTGTTGGACTGGCAGGCCTGAGCCCACCACAGAAATTCCTGTTGAAGGCAAGGAATGATTGGTATCAGGGTTTCTAAACTGTGACTGTGTTGAGACCATACACTCCTTGGGTACCATTGTAATTTTCTCATATGCAGCCTGGCCTGTGGTATCAGAATTATGCAGGATGCCATGTAACCCAGGGCCTGCAGGATTTTCCTTGCAGTAAGCTGAGTTTGTCTTGTCAGAATCATGAAGTAATCTGGAAGTTGTTTTTGTTTTTCTTCTGTGAGAAAAGCCATTTGGGTGTTTGTGTCCAGATCTGCACCCAAAAATGTTATCCTTTGGGATGGCACAAGTCTTGACTTTTGGATGTTGACTGTGTAATCCCAAGGCCTGTAGCAGGTGGATGGCATAGGCCAAGTCCTTTATCAAATTTTCCTTGTTGTCCGCTTGTATTAGGCAGTCGTCCAGATAAAGGTAGATTTGCATCCCCTGAAGTCTGCAGTGTGCAATTACTGATGCCAGGCATTTCGTGAATGCTCTGGGCGCAGTAGATAAGCCAAAGGGCAATGTTGAGAATTGATAATGCTCTGATCCTGCAAGAAATCTGAGGTGTCTTCTGCAACTTGGTCGAATAGGGACGTGCAGGTATGCCTCCTTGAGATCTAGAGTCACCAGCCAAGACTCCTTGCCCAACATGGGAAGAAGCTGCTGTAGGGTCAGCATTTTGAATTTTGGGACAATGAGGTAAGTATTCAGAGCGGACAGGTCGAGAATAGGCCTCCATTGATTTTCTTTTCTTGGTACAAGGAATAGTCTGGAGTAAAATCCTTGGCCTTGTTCCGAAAGTGGTACCTTTTCTATAGCTTTCATCTGAAGTAAATTGTTGATCTGCCTTAAAGCCTCTACCCTCTGATTTGGTGGTAGGTTTGGCATTCCATTTCTTTTTGGCAAAGTGTGGAAGTGAAACCTGTATCCTTTGTCTATTATTTGTAGTGTCCACGTGTCCTTTGTAATATAATGCCAGTTTTTTGAGAATAAAGCCAGCTTTCTGCCCAAGGGTGCTTCCAGTTGTTCCCTGGTAGGCGGAATCAGAGTACAGTCATTGAGCCTGTCCTGGTGTAGTAGTAGTAGTTGCTGCTGCTGTTGCACTACTCCTCTGGTTGGTAGGCTGCCACTGACGGCCTCTGTAGGAGCCCTTAAATTGGCCTCTACCCCTAGGGCGTCTGTTCCTGCCTCTCTGGGCTCTGTCCGAGTCTGGAAAGGACCAATTCTTAGGAGGCCAGTTTCTACTGAATCTCGGTGGTTGTACTTGCAGGAAATCCTTAACTGTTTGCACAGATTTTGCCTTTTCTTCAACCTTTTTTAAGATGATCTGAGCTGAGGAGCCAAATAAATTTTGTTTCTCCATGGGAGCATCCAGGAGTTTAGCTTTAACATGGTCTGGCAAAGATTGTTCCTTCAGCCAGGCATGCCTGCGAATTACTGCTCCAGTCATAGCTGACCTAAATGAAGCCTCCAATGCATCATAGCCACATTTTAAGAAATGATTACTAACCTGTTGTGAGTTATGTACCAAATCCTGAAGGGATTTACGGTCAAGGGGTTCAGGAGAAGAAAGTTTCTTATTCAATTCATCTAACAAATACTCTTGGTACTGTATCATATGAAATTGACAATTTAATGCCCTGACAGAAAGAGTTGCAGAAGTATATACCTTCTTTCCCCATCTCTCTAAAGCTCTAGACTCTCTCTCAGAGGGTAGAGGATTTTGGCAGTGGAGGCCACAACCCCTTTAGGGCCCTGAGAAATAGTTTCTGGGTCTGCAGAGTGGGCTTTGTACAGATGGAAATGAGAATCCGGGACCCTGTAGTATCTATCAGGTTTGGCAGGGGCCGGAGGAAGAGTATCAGGAGCTGTACTGACATCATTGTACACATCATCAATTACATTCAAAACAGGAGGTATAGCTAAGGGCCTATGTTGAGGCAAATGCAAAAAAGTCCTTAATCTTTTTCTAGAATCAGAGAATTCCTGACCTTGCCATTGGAAATGCTCCCTCATGGAGTGCAGAGTCTCACCGAAGGAAAACTCTTCAGGAGGGGAGGCCGAAGGGATAGATTCCTCTGCATCAGAATCCTCATAAGGCGAATAAGCCTCCTCCTGGTGGTCTGACAACTGAGATCCGTCCGTGGACTCATCAGAAGAGTGTGGGTCAGAGGGGTCAGTCCTGGGCCTTTTGTCAGGTGGGGGGTGAGAGGCCCTGTCTGGGTGAGGCTGTGAACCTCTAATTAAAGAAATGAGGTCCTCTGCAAGGTTTAGGATCTGAGAACTAGAGGAAGGCCTGTGGGAGGTAGTCTTGGGATGCAAAGCTTTAGAAAGTTTTGCAGCTTTAGCCCTAGAAAAGGCCTTAATGGACATGGAAGCAGGGGGCCTAGCTGCCCCATGTGCAGGAGTAGAGATGTCCAAAGGTATGGTGTCGGACATTTCCTGAACACTGGTTTCGGTAGGTAGCTCGGTAGCCGACTCAGCCGGGGCCTCCCGGGCCGCGGTGGTCGGTAGAATGGATTCGGAAGTAGGAATCTCCGAGGACTCTGTTTCGGCCGAAATCGAGACACTCGCGGTAGGCCTTACCGTGGTTTCAGCCGAAACCGCAGGCCGCGAGTGTCGGTCCTTTTCCTTCCGTTTTTTCACCAAATGCGAAGTCGGAGTCTCAGACGGCATTTTATATGCAAAAGTGGCCCCAAAAAATTCCTCTGCAAACTCCGACCGACGTCTAAGAGTTCGTCGGTTGAAGGAAGCACAGGCTGAACAGGCCGATACGTCGTGGTCTGGGCCTAAGCAAGGAAGACAGTAGGAATGGAAATCCTTATGAGGTATTTGTTTCCCACAAGTTAAACAATTATTTACTTTGTCTGACATCGGCTGAGGCAAGAAAGAGTCCCCAACGGGGTACTTAGCTTTTTTCGAAGTCTTCGGTAGCTGAATTCACTGGATCTGACCGACCGCCACTTGCGAACAGCTTCTGCTTCGGGCACCGCGCGGCAAGAAAGACTGAGGAAAATGGCGTCGGCTGATGCTTTTATACCCCAGACGCTCTGATGTCGGGGAAAGTGCGACATCAGCCGAGGCCAGACCCAGACTTTGGAATCCGGCTGACCGAAGGGCTGCCTGAGGCAGGACAACCCATATGTTATGACTGCAGATGCATCCTTGAAGGACATCCTGTTTGTTGAGCCTCTGCCCACTGATTTGGGGGTAGGTCTGGCCAACAGTTTGGGGTTGGTAACGTGTGGAAGTGGAATCTGTATCCTTGGAAAACTATATTTAAAACCCATTTGTCCTGGGAAATGAGTTCCCAGTTTTTTGCATGCAGGGCGAGCTTTCCTCCTAAGGGAGCAGGCAGTTGAGCAGGGCTTAAAAGGGTTAAGGTTAAGTCATTGTGCCATTTTTCCATAGTGGGTGGCTTACTACTCCCTGCTTTGGAAGTGGGAGCCCCCCACTGTTTAGGTCAGTGCGTAGCCTGACACTGTAACCTTGGTGGTCTGCTGTTCCTGGGCTTGGATTGAAGGCCTGGAAGAGGCTGGAAAGGACCAGTTCTTGGAAGGTCAATGCCTACTGAATCCGGGAGGCTGCACTTGTAGGAAATCTTTAACAGTTTGCATAGATTTAGCTTTTTCCTCAATCCTTTTGAGGACTTCTGCTTTGTTGCCAAAAAGGTGGTCTTCGTTTAAGGGAGCATCCAGTAATTTAGCTTTTACATGATCTGGCAAGTTTTGTTCCTTAAGCCAAGCATGCCTTCTAATTACAGACCCAGTGACAGCAGCCCTGCAAGATGCTTCTAAGGCGTCAAAACCACATTGCAAAGTATGTTTACCAACTTGTTCTGCAGAATGCATTAAATCCTGTAATTCTTTATGTTCAGTACAGTCAGGAATCAACATAATTTTCTGTTTAAGTAGCCCCATAACATGCTGTTGATACTTTAACATATGAAACTGGCAATTTAAAGCCCTAATGGCCAAAGTAGCAGAAGTGTATACCTTCTTACCCCATCTGTCTAAGGCTCTAGAATCTCTATCAGAAGGGCTAGGATTTTTGGCAGCAGTAGCCTTAATGCCTTCTGGTCCTTGGGAAATGGTCTCTGGATCCACAAAAATATTCTTGAAGATGAACTTGTGAGAGTCAGGTACTCTAGTACCTGTCAGGTTTTCTGGGAGCTGGAGGTGAAGTGTCTAGGTTAAGGCTAGATTCCACGAAAGCATAATCGACAATGTCCAGAACAGGCGGGACAGCTAAATGCCTGTGTTGAAGTAGGAGTAAGAACTCCCCAAGTCTTTTTCTGGAGTCAGAGTAATCCTGGCTTTCTCAGCAGAAATGCTCCCAAAGAGTGTGCAAGGTTTCACCAAAAGAAAATTCCTCTGGAGGGGAAGCAGAGGGAATATAATCCTCTGCATCAGAATCCTCATAAGTATATAAGGGCAAATCCTGGTAATCAGAAGGAGCAGAAATATTAGATTCCTGATCTGAAGAATCAGAAAGAAAATCAGTTCTAGGTCTCTTAGAGGGGGAAGGCTGGCTTCCCCTAATTAAGGTAATAAGGTCTTCAGCCATTCTAAGCATTTGTTTTTTTAGGAATATGGGCCTGATCCTGCGGTTTGGTCGGTTTTCTAGGCGTGGTGCGGGTTTTTGGCCTGGATGAAAACGATGGTGTCTGTTTAATATGAATGCCTGAAGGCCTGAATACACCCTCAGATGCTGGTGCCTGCAGAGCAGCTCTGAACCCATCCAAGGTAGAGACATCCACAGGTTCTATAATCAAAGTATCTCGCGGAAGACTCCGAATGGGTCTCAGTAGACGCCTGCGAAACACAAGTAGTGGGTATCAGGGGCTACGAAAGCGCCTGAGTACCGGTGGACGGGCGACTGAAGCGTCATCGGCAGATTTGGACCTATGCGGTCTGTCTATCCTTACGTTTTTTCAGAATATCTGTAGTCGGATGGCTTGACGAAGCCATTTCGGAGTACGCAGAATGAGTATGAAAATAATTAGCTGCAAAAATAGGCAGACGACAAATAGTACGGGCGTTGAACAAGGCACAAAACCGACAACGTGGGACGTCGTGGTCTGGGCCTAAACAAGGGATGCCGTAGAAATTAAAATCTCTATGAGGTATTTGCTTTCCATAGGTAAGACAATTGTTAACTTTTACTGGCATCGGTTAGAGCAAGAAAAAGGATCCCCAACGGGGTACTTAGCTTTGACGACTTCAGGTCTGAAACTCAAAAATGAAAATTTCAGGAGTCTGCCGACAGGCACTTGCGAACTGCTTCGGGCATCGTACAGGAGGAAAGACTGATGTAATGGCATCGGCTGCGTTATACCCCTGACGACCTGACGTAAAGGAAGAAGTGAAAGCATCCGACAGAAATCCGAAGACTCTGGTATTCAGGCTGGCTGAGGGCTACCTGCAGGCAGATAAAGTACAGTTGTGTACACTTACCATAAATGTAGATGTTGAGTGTATTCAATGTTGCAGTCATTACATTCGGCCTGAATAACAAAGTCTTGGGTCCTGCATCAGTTGCTCTCTCCTTCCATGACATCAGGTTGTCAGTGGTATAAAACACGCAGCAGATGCCATTCTAATCATTTTTTCTTGCCCCAGATGTCAGGTGCCCCCCAAATGAGGAGAAAAAAAAATATTATATATGAATATAAATTAGAACACAAAAAATATACCTCCAACTAAAAGCAAATACACCAAAAAGGCAAATAGATCTATGTCTGGGCTTCCCCATTTCTGTGTTAACATGCTGAAGATCTGTGGATCCAGTTTCCATTTGTGTGTGTCCATAAGATTTCTGCTTAGGTCGTCTGCCAGAGTATTTTGCTTTCCTGGCAGGAATTGAGCTTGAAGATGTATTTGGTAAGTCAAGGCTGTGTTCCACAAGGCCATGGCAAGTCTGCAAAGGGGGTAGGAATGGGTACCCCCCCTGCTTGTTTATGTGCCACATAACTGTGGTGTTGTCCGTCTTTATCAGTAGTTGTCTTGGATGAAGACCTTGAAGGCTGTCAGAGCATTCTGAACAGCTAGCATTTCTTTCTGGTTGATATGTAGATGCATTTGGTTTGGGCTCCATTTGCCCTGAATGCATCTGCCTGCCAGGTGGGCCCCCCAAGCATAGTCTGATGAGTCTGTAGTTAGGGTGGCAGGGGGTAGAGTGAATGACAGTCCCTTGTTTTGGTGACATGTCTCTGCCCACCATAGGAACTCCTGTTGCAGGCAAGGAATACGAGGAATCATTGTTTCCAGGCTGTGACAATGTTGACTCCATAAACTCTTTAGGCACCATTGAAGTTTCCTCATATGCAGTTCCACATATGGAATTAGTAGAATGCAGGAAGCCATGAACCCCAAAGCCTGCAGAATTTGTCTTGCAGATAGCTGGGTTTTTGTGGCCACTTGTTTGAAGTATGTCCTCAATTGCATTTGTCTGACGTGAGGTAAGCCATCTGGGCAGTTGTATTCATGCTTGCACCCAGGAATACTGTTATTTGAGAGGGTACCAGTTGTGATTTCTTTTCATTTATGGTGTACCCTAGGCATGTTAGAAGCCTGTTTACAAACACCAGATGTTGTAGAAGAGTGTCCTTGTTTTCTGCCTGAATTAGACAATCGTCCAGATAAGGATAAATTTGAATGTTTCTTTGTCTGCAAAATGCAATCACTGGTGCCAGGCACTTTGTGAAGACCCTGGGCACAGTAGATAAGTCAAAGGGCAGTGCAGAGAACTGGTAATGCAAATAGCCTGCTTTGAAGCGGAGGTATCTTCTGCAAGATTCCCTGATTGGGATATGCAGGTAAGCCTCTTAAGTCTAGCGTTACCAACCAGGCATCCTTGCCTAACATAGGCAGTAACTGTTGTAGAGTCAGCATCTTGAATTTTGGAATGTCCAGGAAGGTATGTAGAATGGATAAGTCCAGAATTGGACGCCATGATTTGTCTTTTCTGGGTACCAGGAAAAGTCTTGAATAAAAAATTGTCCTTTTTCCTTTTCTGGTACTGGTTGAATAGCCCTCATATCCATGAGGGACATAACTTGTTTCTGGGCCTCTATCCACTGATATGGAGACAGATGTGGCCATCCATTTGGAACTGGCAACGTGTGGAAATGAAATCTGTATCCCTGGGATACTATATTTAAGAACCACTTGTCCTGGGTAATTAGATGCCAATTTTGAGCATGAAGTGCCAGTTTTCCCCCCAAAGGGGCTGCCAAAAGATAAGTGCTTGGAAATGGTAGAAGAAAGTCACTGAAACGGTTTACTGTAGGGGGGGGCCTTGCTACCTCCAGATTTGGAGGTGGAGGCACCCCATTGCTTTGTTCTGTAAGTTCCTTGCGACTGAAACTGGAGCCTTTGGAGTGTCTGGGTTTGACCTGAGCGGCTCTGTTGGGTACTGAAAAGGACCAATTCTTACTAGGCCAGTGCCTACTGAACCTGGGTGGCTGCACATGTAGGAAATTGTTTACAGTTTGCATAGATTTAGCTTCATCTTCCATATTTTTCAAAACTTCTTCTGCCTTATTACCAAATAGACTGTCCTGCTTTATAGGAGCATCCAACAATTTAGCTTTAACATGATCAGGCAGATTTTTACTCCTTGAGCCAAGCATGGCTTCTTATCACAGATTCTGTTACGGCGGCCCTGCAGGAGGCCTCCAAGGAATCAAAACCACATTGCAAAGTATGCTTTCCAACTTGTTCAGCTGAATGCAATAAATCCTGTAACTCTATTTTCCACACAGTCAGAAATCAACATCCTTTTCTGTTTAAATAAGCCCATGACATGTTGCTGATATTTAAGCATATGAAACTGACAGTTTAAAGCCCTGATTGCCAGGGTTGCAGATGTGCAAACCACCTTACCCCATCTATCCTGCGCCCTGGTGTCTGTATCAGAGGGGGTACGATTTTTAGCAGTAGAAGCCTTAACACCCGTGGGACCCTGAGAAATTTTTTCGGGATCAGCAGTAGGATTTTTGAAAAGAAACTTCTGGGAGTCACGAACCCTGTAATATCTGTCTGGCTTGCTAGGAGCTGGAGGCAGGGAATCAGGAGCCATGCTGGATTCTGAGAAAACATCAACAATGTCTAAAACAGGAGGTATAGCCAAAGGCCTATGCTGAGGAAGAAGGAAATCCCTAAGGCTCTTTTTGGATACTGAAAAATCCTGACTCTCCCAATAAAAATGTTCCCTTAAGGTATGCAAAGTTTCTCCAAAAGAAAAACCCTCAGGAGGAGAAGCAGAAGAGATGGATTCGTCTGCATCAGAGTCCTCATAAGGGGGAGGGATAGAAAATTACTGATCAGAAGAGGAATCAAAAGAAATGGAAACCTGATCTGAAGATTCATAATCAGTGCCTTGCCTAAGCCTCTTAGCAGGAGGCGGATGAGAACCCCTGATCAAGGTAATTAAATCCTCAGCCATTTTGATCATTTGTTTTTTAGGCACAGGAGATGTGGCCCATGCGTCTTTTTCTTGGACATAGAAGTTGGTTTTGGCCTGGTTTTTGATGATGGCGTCGGTTTAATATACAAATCTTTACGCATGAAAACACCCTCAGAAGCCGGTGCCTGCTCAGTGGCTCTGGACCCATCTAAGGGAAAGACATCCGTAGGTGCAATACTCGAAGTGTCTCGCGGCATTCCAGACTCCAAATGGGTCTCTGTAGAGGCCTGTGAATTAAATGTAGCAGGCATCGGGGGCTGTGAAAGCACCTTACTGAATACCGGCGACTGGCTTAGGAGAAGCTTTGTCATCGGTTTTGGACCTCGACGGTCTGTCTTTCTTTGCATTTTTTTTGTGAATTCCGGTAGTCGGATTGCTAACAGACATTATTTTTGGATAGTTAAATCTTGAGCTAAAATATTTAGAAGCAAAAATATACCGACGCTTAATAGTGCGTTGGTTAAATTTAGCACAAAACAGACAGCAAGGCACAATGTGGTCAGAGCCTAGGCAAGGAGTACATACAAATGAAAATCCTTATGAGGTATTTGCTTCCCACAAGTAATGCAATTATTAACTTTTACTGACATCGGTAAGGAGCAAGAAAAAGTTTCCCCAACGGGGTACTTAGCTTTAGTTCAGGACTTCAGTTCGGAAACTCGAAAACGAAAATTTCAGGAGTCAGCCGACTGGCACTTGAGAACTGCTTCTGCTTTGGGCACCGCACGGCAAGAAAGACGGATTAAAATTGTGTCAGCTGCATGTTTTATACCCCTGATGACCTGACTTCAAGGAAGAAGAGACAGCAACCAACGCAGGACCCAAGACTTTGTTATTCAGGCTGACTGAGGGCAACCTGCCAGCAGATTACAAAAATGTAATGACTGCAACAGTGAAACACGAAGAACATCCCAAATGTGATGACTACAACAGTGAAACGATCTGCCAGCCCACCTACTCTCAGATACTATGATGTACCCAAGCCAGTTACTCTTTCATGTGATGCTTCGAAACTTGGTCTTGGTGCAGTCATTTTGCAAGTGTGTCAAACCTGTTGCTTATACATCCAGAACTCTCACCTAAGCTGAAATGCAGCATGTTCAGATAAAGAGCTTCTGGCAATTGTGTTTGCATGCTCCAAGTTCCAGGACTGTGTGCATGGTAGACTTGTCCAGATCGAAACAGATCAACCTCTAGTCAATATCCTGAGAAAGCCTATGCACATAGCCCCAGCCAGATGGCAACGTATGATGCTGAGACTGCAAAAGTATCATTTCAATCTTGCATACAAGAAAGGCAAACTTCTTTTGCTTGTTAATACGTTATCCAGATCACCCAGTACCACCACTGAAAAGCAAGAGAATAAAAGATTTGATTCTGAAGTCATGGAAGTAAGAGATTTTTCTTCCACACATCTTGACGAGCTGAGAGATCACACAGCTGCAGATCCAATTTTACACAAGCTCAACTACCTTCTCAAACAAGGATGGCCATCAAGGCAATCTAGCTTACCTCCGGAAGTGCATCTGTATTTTCCATACAGAGATGGAGATTTTGTCTGACAATGGTATCATCATGAAAGGTCCTGAAGTTACTGCTCCCAAGTCTTTGCAACAAGAGTACATTACTATCTTACATCGAGGTCTCCAGGAAGCAGACTCTACCAAAAGAAGGGCAAGAGAACTAGTATTTTGGCCTTCTACGTCACAAGACATTGAGAGAGTACTTTTATCTTGCTCAGTATGTAACAGTAGAAAGCCACATCAACAGAAAGAAATACTTCAGCTAAATCAGATTCCAGAACTACCTTGGTCGACAGTAGCTACAGACATTTTCGAGTGGAATGGTCATTATTATTTGGTGTTCGCAGACTCTTACTCCAACTGGTTCGAGATTGACCTACTTTCCAATCTAGCATCCGGCACTGCCATTACTAAGATGAAGCACCATTCTGCAGTACATGGATCTCTACACAGTTATTTCTGACAGTATCACACAGTTTACAAACCAACAGTTCATAACATTTGCAGAAGAGTGGGACTTTACTCATGTCAAGATTTGCCCAGAGTATTCTCAGTCAAATGGTTTGGCAGAATGTGCAGTGCAAAGCAGTTACTAGAGCAGTCGAAATGAGACAATAGTTAAATTTTCCTGAATCTCAAACATTCTTCGTAATAAACATCTTGATAGACCTGCTCAGAGACTTCTGTTGAGACAAACTAGAACCATATTACCAATCAGTAGTCAATTGATGGTTCTATGTGCCAAGAACAGATCGGTGAGAAAATCTGTTGAAGCAGCACCTATCCCAAACGTCTTACTACAATAAGACCGGCAAACCGCTCAATCCATTACAAGAGGAAGTAGTAGTAAGGACGCAAATGTCCAAAGGTTATGCTCAGATTGGAGTTGTGACAAAATATCTGCCCAGACCTAAATTCGTATATGGAAAGTACAGCTGTGTACACTTACCATAAATGTAGATGTTAGAGTGTATTCACTGTTGCAGTCATTACATTTGGGGTAATCTGCTGGCAGGTTCCCCTCAGTCGGCCTGAATATCAAAGTCTTGGGTCCTGTGTTGGTTGCTGTCTCCTCTTCCATGACGTCAGGTCATCAGGGGTATAAAACAGGCAGCCAATGCCATTTTCTTTAGTTTTTCTTGCCCTAGATGTCAGGTGCCCCCCAATGGGGAGCATATATATATATATATATATATATATATATATATATATATATATATATATATATGTGTGTGTATAAATAACTATAAATACATGCAATAGTCACAACATAAACTTTACCTTCATCTAAAAGCAAATACACCACAAAGGCTGTAGAATATAGTGAAGGAAAGAAAAGCTGTAGAATAAAGGGGGATGGTGGGTGGGTAACCCGGACTGCAACAGTGAATACACTCAAACATCTACATTTATGGTAAGTGTACACAACTGTACTATGTTCTTCGTGTTTCACTGCTGCAGTCATTACATTTGGGTAGAATCCCAAAGCTATGGATGGGAGGCTGGAACTAAATAGCATTAGGAGCGGCTATATGGCCCTGCAGAACTGCAGTGGCAAAGCCTGCCCTGGACTTAGAGAGGCAAATGATAATGCTTTGTAAAAGTATGTACAGAAGTCCAAGTAGCAGCTTCTAGAATGTCTTTGGTTGGCACCCCTCTGAGAAAAGCTGCTGCTGTAGATGAAGCCCTGGTGGAGTGTGACCTAATGCCCTCGGGTACCGGTTTACTATGATGCAAATAGCAGAAACAAATGCAGTGGCTTATCCACTTTGAAATGGTCTGCTTTGAAAAAGCCTTTCCCTCTGATCCTGCAGCAAATGCCACCAGTAGTTGCTCAGACTTTCTTAGAGATTTGGTCCTGTTTAAGTAGAATATTAGTTATCTGTGTACGTCCAAGGAATGCAGAGTCCACTCCCCCTTTGTTCTGCGGATTTGGGTAAAAAGTTGGCAGGTGAACAGTTTGGTTAACAGCCACACTGGATAATACCTTAGGCATAAAGGAAGGACTGGTCCTGAGGGACAACCTGTCTGGGTAAAATATAATAAAAGGCTCCACAGCCATGAGGGCCTGCAGTTCTGAAACTCTCTTAGCTGAAGTGATTGCTAGAAGTAAAGCTGTTTTTCAAGATAAAAACTTTATATCTGCAGTAGCAGCTGGTTCAAATGGAGGCCATGCTTTTCCAACACAAAATTGACGTCCCATGCAGGAATTGGTGATGATCTGGGAGGCCTTAAATTTTTAGCCCCTCTAAGATACTGCTTTAGCAAAGGATGAGAAAAGATTGGTGGGCTCTGTGTTGTAATGAGCCGAGGTGGCAGAGGCATGGATTTTTATTGATGAAAAAGATAGGCCCTTGTCAAGCATCTCAGTCAAGTATTGTAAAATCTGAGGAATATTTGGCCTTGCTGTGTCAATTCCTTGTGCTTGGTTCCAAGCACAGAATCTCTTCCATTTATCAGCATAAGATTTTCTAGTACTAGGCCTTCTGGCTTCCAAAATGACATCCATCACAGATTTACTAAGAGGTGTTGTTTGAATAACTACATGATCAGCCATGCTGCCAGGTTCGGAGTTTGGAGCTGATTGTGCAAGATTTGATTGTTCTGCTGAGACAGTAGATGAGGTATTTGAGGCAAGTACCAAGGAGGGAGTTGAGACATATTCCTTAGGATTGGGTACCAGTGCTGGCGAGGCCAGTCCGGGGCAATTAGAATAATTTTTGTTTTTTCCTGTCTGACCTTTAGTAGGACCTTGGGAAGAAGAGGCAGAGGAGGAAAGGCATAGACTGATAGGTTTTTCCAACTGAAGGATAGGGCATCCACTTTCCATGCTCGTCTGTGATAAGTCCTTGTGCAGAACTTGTCCAGTTGACAATTCTGGGGAGAGGCAAATAGATCCATGTCTGGGCTCCCCCATTTATCATGCTGAAGACTTGTGGATCCAGTTTCCACTTGTGAGGGTCCATAAGGTTTCTGCTTAGGTCATCTGCCAAAGTATTTTGTTTTTCTGGCAGGAATTGAGCTTGAAGATGTACTTGGTAAGTCAAGGCTGTGTCCCACAATGCCATGGCTAATCTGCAAAGGGGGTAGGAATGTGTGCCCCCCTGCTTATGTACCACATAACCACGGTGTTTTCCGTCCATCAGTAGCCTTGGATGAAGTAAGTCCTTGAAGGCTGTCCGGGCATTCTGAACAGCTAACATCTCTTTCTGGCTGATATGCAGATGCATTTGTTTTGGGCTCCATATGCCCTGAATGCATCTCCCCGCCAGGTGGGGCCCCCCAATCATAGTCTGATGCGTTTGTAGTTAGGGTTTGGTTGGCAGGGGGGGCTAGAGTGAAAGACCGTCCCATGTTCTGGTGACATGTCTCTGCCCACCAAAGAAACTCCTGTTGTAGGCGGGGAATAAGAGGAATCATTGTTTCCAGACTGTGACAATGTTGACTCCATAAACTTTTTAGGTACCACTGTAGTTTCCTCATATGCAGTCTTGCATATGGAATCAATAGAATGCAGGATGCCATGAACCCCAAAGCCTGCAGAATTTGTCTTGCAGATAACTGGGTTTTTGTTGCCATCTGTTTGAAGTAAATAGTCAGTTGCCTTTGTTCGTCTGGTGTAAGGTAAGCCATCTGGGCAGTTGTATTTAAGCTTGCAGCCAGAAATGTAATCTTTTGAGGGGGTACCAGTTGTAATTTCTTTTCATTTATTGTGCACCCTAGGCATGTTAGAAGTCTTTTTACAAATGCCAGATGTTAAAGAATGTCCTTATTTTCTGCTTGAATGACACAGTCGTCCAAGTAAGGATAGATTTGTATACTTCTTTGTCTGCAAAATGCAATTACTGGTGCCAGGCACTTTGTAAAGACCCTGGGTGCAGTAGATAAGCCAAAGGTTAGTGCAGAGAATTGGTAATGCATAAAACCAGCCTTGAAGCGGAGTTATCATCTACACGATTCCCTTACTGGGATATGTAAATATGCCTCTAGTCACTAGCCAAGTGTTCTTGCCCAGCATAGGCAGAAGCTGCTGTAAAGTTAGCATTTTGAATTTTGGTATGTCCAAGAATGTGTTCAAAATCGATAAATCCAGTATTGGGCAACAGGCATGGTCTTTTCTGGGTACCAAGAACAGTAGAGTAAAACCCTTGTCCTTTTTCCTGTTCTGGTACTGGTTGAATAGCCCCCCATATGCATGAGGGACGTAACTTGTTTCTGTGCCTCTGCTCACTGATTTTGTGGCAGATCTGGCCAACCATTTGGAACTGGCAAGGTATGGAAATGAAATCTGTATCCCTGGGATACGTTTAATACCCACTTGTCCTGGGTTAACTGCCAATTCTGAGCATAAAGTGCTAGTTTTCCCCCTAAGGGGGCTGCCAAAAGATAAGTGCTTGGTGATGGCAGAGGGAAGTCATTGAAACTGTTTACTGTAGGGTTCTGCTTTATTTCCTCCAGATTTGGAGGTAGAGGCACTCCACTGCTTTGACCTGTAAGAATCCTGTGATTGGTATCTAGAGCCCTTAGAGTGCCTGGATTTGCCCCCGTGAAGCTCTGTCGGACACAGGAATGGACCAATTTTTTGTAGGCCAGTGTCTACTGAATCTTGGTGGCTGCACTTGTAAAAAGTCTCTTACAGTTTGCATAGATTTAGCGTAGTCTTCCATTTTCTTTAAAACCTCTTCTTCCTTATTACCAAACAGAGTATTATGCTGTAAAGGTGCATCCAACAATTTAGCTTTAACATGATCAGGCATGCCTTCTAATCACAGATCCAGTAACTGCGGCCCTGCAGGAGGCCTCCAAGGAATCAAAAAGTACAGTTTTTCACCTACCATAAATGAAGATGTTCGAGTGTAGACATTACACTTGGGTTATCCTGCCATCAGGCGGTTCCCCAGTCGGCCTGAGCTCCAAAGTCTTATTCCGGCATCAGTTGCTGCCGCTTCTTCCCTGATGTGACTGCGCCAGAGGGATATAAGATGCAGCCGATGCCATTTTCTTCAGTTTTTCTTGCCCCAGATGTCAGGTGCCCCCAAATAGGTAGGCCTTTCAAACTGCTAGTAAAATATATAATAGAAAAGCAAACAACCATCTTTAATTACCAGCAAATACTCCCTTTAGGAAAGAAGGGTAGAAGACCTAGGAACGTACCAGAAAGTAAGAGGGGAAGGAGGGAGGGTAACATGGACAGCAGCAGTGTTTACACTCGAACATCTACATTTATGGTAGGTACAAAACTGTACTATGTTCATCGTGTGATACTGCTGCAGTCATTACATTTGGGTGGAATCCCAAAGCTGAGGTAGGGAGGATGGATCTATAAGGCATTAGGGGTAGCTATAAGGCCCTGCAGCACAGCAGTGGCAAAGCCAGCTCTGGATTTGGAATATAAAGGCAAATGGTAATGTTTGATGAAGGTATGTACAGAACTCCATGTTGCTGCTTCTAAAATATCCTTGGTAGGCACTCCCCTGAGGTAGGCAGTTGAACTGGCTGTTGCCCTGGTGGAGTGAGATCTAATGCTGCTAGGTACATGTTTCCCATTGTGTGTACAGCAAAAATGTATACAGTGAGCTATCCACTTTGAAATAGTCTGCTTTGAACTGGCTTTTCCCTGTGCTCCTGAAGCGTATGCTACCAATAATTGATCAGATTTTCTGAAAGCTTTGGTTTTGTCCAAGTAGAAGTGTAACTGTCTGTGAATGTCCAAGGAATGTAGTAGTCTTTCCCCTTTGTTCTGTGGTTTTGGATAAAAGGTTGGCAAGTGAATAGTTTGGTTGAGAGCCACACTTGATACCACCTTTGGCATAAACGTAGGGTTAGTTGTTAAGGAAATCCTGTCCTGGTGGAAGATGAGGAAAGGTTCCCACTGCCATTAGTGCCTGTAATTCTGAAACTCTTCTTGCTGATGTTATTGCCAGTAGCAGAGCAGTCTTCCAAGAGATGTATTTTAATTCTGCTGTGTTAGCTGGCTCAAAAGGAGGTAAAGTTAATTTTTCCAAAACAAAGTTGAGGTCCCAAGTTGGTGTAGGTGCTCTACGGGGTGGTCTCATGTTTTTAGCCCCTCTGAGGTACTGTTTGAGCAAAGGATTTGAAAAAAATTGGTGGATTTGTGTTGTAAAGAGCAGAAATGGCTGAGGCATGAATCTTGATGGATGAGAAGGAGAGGCCCTTGTCCAGCATCTCAGTTAAGTATTGCAGTATCTGAGGAATGTTTGGGACAAGAGGGTCAAGGCTGTGTGCTTGGTTCCAGGCACAGAATCTCTTCCATTTATCCGAGTAGGCTTTCCTGGTGCTAGGCATTCTGGCCTCCAGAATAACATCCATAACAGCTTTGGAGAGAGGCAATGCTTGCTTGGTAAAGGAATTTTCCATGCAGCTAGATTTAAAGTCTTTAGCTGGCTGTGAAGTATCCGATTGCTGTGTTGTGTCAACAGCTGTGGGATTTGAGGCAAAATCCAGGGTGATTCTTGTGCTAAGCTCTTTAAGATTGGGTACCAGTGCTGGCGCAGCCAGTCGGCTGCAATCAGGATCATCTTTGGCTCTTCCTGCCTGGCTTTTATGAGTACCTTTGGAAGGAGAGGTAAAGGAGGGAAAGCGTATACTTGCAGGTTTTTCCAGCTGAATGAGAGGGCATCCACTTTCCATGCTTGTGGATGGTAGCTCCTTGTGCAGAATTTCTGTAGTTGGCAGTTCATTGGGGATGCAAACAGCTCTATGTCTGGTTTCCCCCATTTTTGTGCTATCATTCTGAATATTTGCGAACTCAATTGCCATTCGTGAGGATCCATGATGTTTCTGCTTAGGTCGTCTGCCAGTGTGTTTTTCTCTCCTGGCAGGAATTGTGCCTGCAGACGAACTTGGTAGTTTAAAGCTGTGTTCCACAAGGTCATGGCTTGTCTGCAGAGGGGGTAGGAGTGTGTGCCCCCTTGCTTGTTTATGTACCACATAACTGTGGTGTTGTCCGTCTTTAGTAGTAGTTGTCCTGGATGTAGCAGGTCCTTGAAAGCTATAATTGCATTTTGTACAGCTAGCATCTCTTTTTGATTGATGTGGAGATGTCTTTGTTCTGCGGGCCACTCACCCTGAATATATTTTCCTGCCATGTGTGCTCCCCAGGCATAATCCGATGCATCTGTTGTCAGTGTCTGGCTGGCTGTGGGTTGAGTAAAAGGCTGTCCCTTGTTCAGGTGACAAGCTTGAGCCCACCATTGAAACTCCTGTTGAAGGCAAGGAATTAGTGGTATAACTGTTTCCAAATTTTGACAGTGTTGAGACCATACGCTCTTTAGGTACCATTGTAGTTTCCTCATATGCAGTCTGGCATATGGAATTAGTAGTATGCAAGATGCCATGTAGCCCAAGGCCTGCAGAATTTTTCTTGCAGGGAGTTGGGTCTTTGTTGCCATTAAATGAAAATAGTGAGTCAGTTGTCCTTGCTTGTCTGGCGTGAGATGAGCCATCTGGGCCATTGTGTTTAAGCTGACACCCAGGAATATTACCTGTCGTGGGGGTACTAGTTTTGATTTCTTTTCATTTACTGTGTACCCCAGGCAACTTAACTTTTTTACGTACGCCAGATGCTTTAGAAGAATGTCCTTGCTCTCTGCTTGGATTAGGCAGTCGTCCAGATATGGGTAAATTTGAATTCACAAAGTGCCTGGCACCAATAATTGCATTTTGCAGGCAAAAAGGAAGACCCTGGGCGCAGTAGATAAGCCAAAGGGCAGTGCAGAGAATTGATAGTGCATTGAAGCTGCTAGAAATCTGAGGTATCTTCTGCAGTTTTGTCTGATAGGGACATGCAGGTATGCCTCTGAGGTCCAAAGTCACGAGCCAAGCTTTCTTGCCCAGCATGGGAAGAAGCTGCTGTAGTGTCAACATTTTGAATTTCGGAACATCCAAGTAAGTGTTCAGAGAAGAAAGGTCCAGAAATGGTCTCCAGGCTTTGTCCTTTCTGGGAACCAGAAAGAGTCTTGAGTAAAATCCTTGTCCTTGCTCTTGTGGTGGTACCTTTTGAATAGCTCTCATGTCCATGAGTGCTGTAATTTGTTTTTGAGCCTCTGCCCATTGATTTGGTGGCAGATTTGGCATTCCTTTTAACCTTGGAAGAGTGTGGAAGTGGAACCTGTAACCTTGAGATATGATGTTGAGAACCCAATTTGTCTTTGGTGATGCAATGCCAACTGTGATAGAAAACAGCCAGTTTTCCTCCTAAGGGGGCTGCCAAGAGAGAGCTGTTTGGCAGCTGTAGTGGTAAGTCATTGAGACTGTTTTTTTATAAGGTTGAGGCCTGTCATCCCCTTTTTTCTGGCCTGGTGTACCCCATTGTCGAGGTCTGTAAGGGCCTTGTGTCTGACCTCTTCGTCTATATCTGCCCCTTTGAGGTCTGTCTGTGACTGGAAAGGACCAATTTTTTGTTGGCCAATTTCTGCTAAAACGAGGAGGTTGAACCTGTAAGAAATCTTTGACCTTTTGCAAAGATTTTGCCCTATCCTCCATCTTTTTTAATACCTCCCCTGCCTTAACTCCAAACAACATATCCCGCTGCAAAGGTGCATCCAGTAATTTGGCTTTAATATGATGTGGTAGCGTATGTTCTTTTAACCAAGCATGCCTTCTAATGAGAGAGCCTGTAACTGCTGCTCTACAGGAGGCCTCTAAGGAATCAAAACCACATTGCAAAGTATGTTTTCCCACTTGTTCAGCTGCATGCAATAAATCCTGCATTTCTTTCAAATTAGGAGGATCTGAATTTGGAAGCATCTTTTGTTTCAACTGAGACATTAAAAATTGCTGATATTTAGCATGTGAAACTGGCAATTCAAGGCTCTCATGGCTAAAGTTGGAGATGTATAAACTTTCTTGCCCCATCTGTCTAATGCTCTGGAATCTGTCAGAGGGGACTGTTTTTTTAGCTGATAATGCCTTAATCCCTTTGGGTCCCTGAGAAATAGTTTCAGGGTAAGCAACAGGGCTTTTGTATAGAAATTTGTGAGAGTCAGGGACTCTAATACCTATCTGACTTAACTGGGGCTGGTGGTAAGGAGTTTAAACTGGATTCATTATATACATCATCCACAATATCTAACAGGCAGAATAGCAAGGGGTCTGTGTTGAGGCAATAAGAGGAAGTCTCTGAGCCTTTTCTTGGATTCTGAATAATCCTGGCCTTCCCAGTGGAAATGCTCCCTTCATGGTATGTAAGGTCTCCCCAAAGGAGTAGTCCTCAGGTGGAGAGGCTGATAGAATTGATTCCTCAGCACCCGAATCTCATAAGGGGGTAAGGAATACTCTAGGTCTGAGGATGAGTCAGTGGAAATGGACACCTGGTCTGAAGATTCCTAGTCTGCATCTTGTCTGGGCCTTTTATCTAGAGGAGATTGGGACCTTCTGATCAGGGTGATTAAGTCTTTGGCCATTTTTAGCATTTGTTTCTTAGGCATGGAAGCCTGCCCTGGAGATTGCTGTGTCTGTTTCTTTGCTTTTAAGGGAGGCTTAGACTTAACAGAGGGTTTAATGGTTAACTGGGTAGGTCTGAAAACACCCTCTGAAGCTGTGGATTTGTTCAGCTACTTCGGTTCCCTCTGTAGGATTAAATTCGGTAATCTGAATAGCAAGAGTGTCTGAAGGCCCAGCCAGCTCCACGTGGGAGTCGGAGGCGGTCTGTGGTTCTATAGAAGCGGTCGTCAGGGGCTGCGTAGGCACCTCGCTGAAAACCGCAGAACCGGCGACCAGCCTAGAAGAGGCCTCGTCGTCAGTCTTGCCTGTCCTTGTGCTTTATATGAATTCCGGTCGTCGGAAGTTCCAAAGGCATGGTGTAATTAAATTTTCTGCCAAAATAATGTCGGGCAAAATCAAACCGACATTTAATAGTGCGCTTGTTAAACCTAGCACAAAACCGATAACCAGTGACGCCGTGGTCTGGGCCTAGACATGGGATACAGTAGGAGTGGAAATACTTATGAGGTACTTGCTTCCCACAAGAAATACAATTATTAACTTTTACTGACATCGGTCTGAGGCAAGAAAAAGTTTCTCCAACGGGGTACTTAGCTTTTAAAAAGACTTTGGTTCTGGATTCGGAATGAAAATCTCAGGAGACGGCCAACCGGCACTGGCAAACTGCTTTTGCTTCGGGCACCGCGTGGCAAGAAAGATTGAAGAAAATGGCGTTGGCTGCATCTTATATCCCCCTGGCGCACTGACGTCAGGGAAGAAGCGACAGCAACCAATGCCGGACCAAGACTTTGGAACTCAGGCTGACTGGGGAACCGCCTGACGGCAGGATAACCCAAGTGTAATGACTGCATCAGTGTCACACGATGAACATCCACACTGCAAAGTATGCTTTCCAACCTGTTCTGCTGCATGCAATAATTCCTGTAATTCTTCATTTTCCACACATTCAGAAATCAACATCATTTTCTATTTCAATAATCCCATGACATGCTATTTAAACATATGAAACTTTTAGTTATGTACTTACCATAACTTTAGATGTATGGGATCCATCTCGCCTACATTCTGTACTGATGGGTTCGGAGCCGATCCTCGGCTCCGACTCGGCACGCTATACTATAGAACAAAGTCTCTTATTGGCTGAGCTATCCCACATCCCAGGATGCACCACCACTGCTTCCCCAGATCTTGTTTGTCCGCACACATGCACACACACATAGACTGTTGATATAATATTGCCAGGTGTTTCAGATGAAACAGCTGAACTCAAACCGTCCGGTCTCTTCTGATCTCCACGGCAGGGGGAAGGAGGGTGGGTTATTAGGAATGTAGGCGAGATGGATCCCATACATCTAAAGTTATGGTAAGTACATAACTAAAAGATAAAATGTGATCCTATCTCGCATACATTCTGTACTGATGGGACAGCGTCCCTAGCACCTGATTCCTGGGTGGCTCACTGGAAAACACTCCTGAGAACTGTGGAACCGAAGGATGCTCGCCCCCGAGATGCCACGTCCGTAATGAGAAATGAAGGTGTGAGGAGAAGACCACATAGCCGCAGCACAAATGTCACTAATGGCAAGCTTGGAATGAAAAGCTGCCGAACTAGCCATAGCCCTGGTAGAATGAGCTTTCACTGTAGCTGTAAGCTCTTTATTAGAAATGAAGTAAGTATGACTGATACAGTCTCTGATCCACTTGGCAATAGTGACTTTCGTGACGGCTTTGCCCAATTTATTGTCCGAAAAGGACACAAACAATTGATCTGTTTTCCGTGCTTGGTGCGTCCTATCCAAATAGAAGCGTAATTGCCTGCGAACATCCAAGGTGTGAAAGATGTATTCCGCTCTGTTTGAGTACTTCGGGAAGAAAACTGGAAGTTCCAATGATTGTTGCAGACAAAAACTAGAACAAACCTTAGGAACAAAGGATGGGTTCGGTCTGAGGGATACTCTATCCTTGTGAAAAACCAGGTATGGTGGTTTGACACATAGAGCTTGAAGTTCCAAAACTCTCCTGGCTGATGTAATTGCAACTAATAAAGCAGTCTTCCAAGAAAGAAATTTTAAGTCACAAGTTGCTGCCGGTTCAAAGGGGGAAGAGGTCAGCGCACCTAACACCACATTAAGGTCCCACGGTGGAGCGGGATGAGATATCGGGGGCCGTAGCAGCCCAGCACCTTTCATGAAGGCTTTACACAACTTGTTGCTCATCAAAGATGGTTCTGTTCTCGTGAAAATTAGAAATAGCTGCCAATTGAACTTTGATGGTAGAGACCGAACAACCTTGATTGAACAGAGAAGCTAAAAACCTTCAGAACCTCTGACTGTTATGAGGTCTAATCCCCGGAGTTGGGCCCAAATAGCAAATCTCTTCCATTTGCTGCTATACATTTTCTTAGTAGAAGTTTTGTGGGCCGAGGACAAAATATGTATGACTTCCGGGTCCAAAGCATGGTTCCTGACTATGGTCAGAAGAGGAGGAGCCAAGCTGTTAACTTCAATGAGTGGAGGGACTGATGAAGCTGTCCCGACTGATGGGTCAAGAGATCTGGAACTTGGTCCAGGAACCATGGACCGTCCAGTGCATATTTCCGAAGAAAGGGAAACCAGACTTGACGAGGCCAGTATGGGGCAACTAAAATCATTTTGCTCCCCAAGTGAATTGCCTTCTGGATCACCTTGGGAAGAAGGGGAACCGGTGGAAAGGCGTATAGCAGACCGGTGGGCCAAGCTTGGACTAGAGCGTCCTTGGGAATCTCCCCCGGAACTGGGGTGAGAGAGAAGAACTGTTGGCATTTCGTGGTGAGGGGGGTTGCAAAAAGGTCGCAACAAGGAGTTCCCCATCTTCTGAAAATCTGAGTTGCCACTCTGTCGTTCAGAGACCACTCGTGAGGGGAGAGAATAGTTCTGCTCAGTCTGTCGGCCATCACATTGGATCTCCCTGGAATGTGTGTTGCTACCAGAAAAAGTTTGGTTGCAATCGCCTAATCCCATACCCTCATGGCCTCCCTGCAAAGGGGGTAGGATCTGGTCCCTCCCTGCTTGTTCAGGTACCAGACTACTGGCATGTTGTCGGACTGAATGGCAATCATGCCCTGGGGGAGGTAACTGTGTAGTGCTTGCAGCGATAGAAGCACCACCCTCATTTCTAGTATGTTGATGTGGAGGAGACTCTCGTCGGGGTGCCAATTGCCTTGGACTGACCTGCCCAGGTAATGTCCCCCCACCCTGTCTGGGAGGCGTCCCTAGTCAATGTGGCCACTGGAGGTGGTGGAACGAAGGGTCACCCCTGATCCAGGTTGGAGGAAAGAAGCCACCAACGAAAGTCCTGTTTGCATGTCTCCGTGATCAGAATGTGGTGACTGAGAGGGAGATCCTGATAAGACCACTGGACTGACAGGAGCCACTGGAGAATCCTCATATGTAACCTTGCCAAGGGGACTAGGAGAACGGTGGCCGACAAGGAACCTAACAGTTGTAGGACCATCCTGGCTGGGGCTCGACATTTGAGGAGCAAGGCTCGAACTTGAGACTGTAGTGTTTCTATCCTCTCTGTAGGAAGATAGACCCGCATTTGCTTTGAGTCTATCTCTACACCGATAAACCGAATGCGCTGAGATGGCAGCAACACGGACTTTGTCCAATTGAAGGTGATTCCTAGGGAGTTGCCTAGAGATATAGTGGCTGCTAGGTTTTGCAAGAGTAGACGCCTGGAGGTGGCAGTTAGGAGCCAGTCGTCTAGGTATGGAAACACCTGGAATCCTAGACTTCTCAGGTGAGCAGTCACCACCGCCAAACATTTGGTGAACACCCTGGGGGCTGTGGTGAGACCAAAGGGCAGTGCACGGAACTGGAAATGATTGTCTCCCAGGCTGAAGCGCAAGTGTCTCCTGGACGCCTGATCTATCAGGATGTGATAATAGGCGTCCTTGAGATCTATGGAGCACATCCAAACACCTTTCTCCAGCAGCGGGAGAATGGATTGCAAGGTGACCATCCGGAACTTGGACTTCTTCACTGATCGATTTAGCTTGCTGAGATCCAAAATGGGCCTCAAGTCCCCGGTCTTTTGTGGCACCAAAAAGAATCTTGAGTAAGTCCCTAATCCGGTCTGGTCTGCGGGGACAGGTTGGATGACTCCTTTTTGAAGCAGCTTTGAGATTTCGATGGCTGCAAGATCCCGTTGACTGGGTGGCGGGTCAGGGATTTTTTGGGATGGAGGCGGGGGTAGAGAAAAGGGGATGGTATAACCTCCGTCGATGATTCGGAGCACCCATCGGTCCTGAGTGATACTCTCCCAGGCCTTCAGGTGCTTCGAAAAACGACCCCCGACTGGCTCCGGAGCTGCACAGTTGGGCAATCCTTCAGGGATGCTGGAAGGCTGAGGAGCCACGAAAGGACTCGCGGTCTCCAGTGTTGTGGGGGCCTCCGCCGCCTCTGGGACGGCGTCTTCCTGAAAAATTTCCCCCTCCTCTGCCTCTAGAAGGGGGATCGCTCTGCTGTGAAGAGTAAGGCTTTTGAGATTTACGGAACCACATTTTCCCCCTCTTCTAGCCTTGGGATAAGGCCTGAAGGGAGTGGAAAACCGTGCCCCTACGGCAGTCAAAGTCTTACCCTCTTGTTCACAGCGAGTCAAGGTGTCCTTTACCTTGGGTCCAAACAGAGAGGACCCATCAAAGGGAGCGTCGGCAAAGGAAGACTTGAAGGCTTCCGCAAAATGACACAGGCGAAGCCAGGCTTGTCTCCGTAGAGCAACACCTGTTCCCGCCACTCTGCTCGCCCCCTCGGCTGCATATGAAATGAGCCTCATGGACGAGTTCGATAACGATGATAGGGTAGCCAACTGAGAGCTAACCGGCTGGGCCAACTGCTCAGGTAAGTTACCAGAGAGGGTATCTGAAAGTTCCTTAACCAGATCCCTCTGAAGTCTGGTGAAGTGCGTCAAATAATTCAGAGACCTTAAAGTAAAGGTTGCTGAAGTAAGGGTGCGCTTCCCGTACCGATCCATGCTCCTGGACTCTTTATTAGGAGGATGGACGGACGTTGAAGCCTCTGCCACATCTTGCTGGGTAGCAGATGCCACCACCAGGGCATCTACAGCCACACCTTTGGAGAGAAAATCCTTTTCGGGGGGGGGCTGAAAGAAATTTATTGGGGCGAGCTGGCACCAGTTCCACAGAATCCGGGTGTTCCCACGCCCTTCGAGAGATCAAATCCAGAAGCTCATCGAAGGGCGGAGACACCCAGGAGGCGGAGGGCTGAGCCTCGAAGGCCTGGAGGAATACAGACTCCTCAGCGGAAGGGGGTTTGGACAGCCAGTCGCCTCGTTGCTTCAGGATTTCCAAAATGTCCGCAAAGGAGACATCATCCGAGGACGACTTGGGGGACCCATCCGCATCATTGAGGTCGGTGTCCGAGGTGAGAGACTTGTCAGGGGAGTCGACGTGCTTCCTCTTGCACTGTCTCTTCCTTGGAGGTTCCTCCGAAGATGCTTCGGAGGGACCTTCAGGAAGGAGGGAACCCCCGATGGGGGTGGCCTCAGGCCCCAGGGCTCCGCTGTCTTGAGACAGGGGGACTACAAAGGAACCAGTCTCCGTGCCAAGGGAAGGTGCCGGTGAGACGGTGGAGGTGGCCAAAGAAGATTTGGCCAAAGCACTCCTCATGGCCCTGAAGGCGGGACCCCCAGAGTCCTGGGAAGGTCCGACCCCCGAGGCCACAACAGTAGACGGCACTCCCGCAGCCGACACACCAAGAGGGAGGCTCGGTACCGAAAACATCGGTCCCGAAACGTCACCCCCGGGGCCGAGAGAGGAGGTCCGTGTACCGAACTCCGACCCGAAGGGCGCGGTTGGAGTAAGGGTCGGAACAGACCCGAAAACCTCCACCGGCTCCACCAGCACAGACTCCAACGGAGCCGAGGCTGTTGGAGGAGGAACCAAGACAACAGGGTGGGCAACCGGCTCCGGAGCAGACTGGGCTGGAGCCGAAACCAACTTTTGGAAGACTGGAGACTGAAAAGTACAGTTTTGTACCTACCATAAATGTAGATGTCCGATAGGTATGCATCTGCAGTCCTAACATATGGGTTTGTCCTGCCTCAGGCAGCCCTTCGGTCGGCCAGATTCCAAAGTCTGGGTCTGGCCTCGGCTGATGTCGCACTTCACCCGACGTCATAGCTGCTGGGGTATAAAGGCATCAGCCGACGCCATTTTCCTCAGTGTTTCTTGCCCCAGATGCCAGGTGCCCTCTAGGAAGGCTAAATTTGGATAAATGCAGATAATTCCAAACAGTAGAGAGCAAAAAATATATACATATATATACATACAAACACATACACCATAATAGATTCCCCCAGCTAGCTAAAAAGAGGGGTAAGTACCCTAGGAATACCACACAGGGGAAAGGAGGGTGGGTAATCCTGACTGCAGATGCATACCTATCAGACATCTACATTTATGGTAGGTACAAAACTGTACTATGCCCTTCAAGGATGCATTTGCAGTCCTAACATATGGGTAGAATACCATAGCCAAACTGGGGGAGGAGGCACTAAGATAATGATGGTGTAGTTAAGATCCCTTGCAAAACAGCAGTTGCAAAACCTGCTCGGGATCTGGAGTATAAGGGAAGATTATAATGCTTGGCAAATGTATGCACGGAGCTCCAAGTAGCAGCTTCTAAAATGTCTTTGGTAGCCACTCCTCGTAGGAAAGCTGTAGTGGTAGCTGTAGCTCTTGTGGAGTGAGGCCTGATATTTTCAGGAGTCGTCTTTCCATGAAAAGAGTAGCAGAATCTAATGCAATTTCCTATCCATTTTGAGATTGTCTGTTTTGAAATTGCTTTTCCTTGCACTCCTGTTGCATATGCTACCAGAAGCTGGTCAGTTTTTCTGCTGAGCTTAGTTCTGTCCAGATAGTAGCGCAATTGTCTGTGCACATCCAAGGTGTGTAGTAGTCTTTCCCCCCTGTTCTGTGGGTTGGGGAAGAATGTAGGTAAATGAATAGCTTGGTTCAATGATACCCTGGAGATCACCTTTGGCATAAAAGTAGGATTAGTTCTCAGAGACACTCTATCCTGATGGAAGATAAGGAAAGGCTGGACTGCCAATTAATGCCTGCAACTCAGATACCCTTCTTGCTGAAGTGATTGCTAGCAGGAATGCAGTTTTCCAAGATAAGTACTGTAAGTCTGCTGTTGCTGCTGGTTCAAAAGGGGGAAGTGTTAATTTTTCCAGCACAAAGTTGAGATCCCATGCAGATAGAGGTGGTTTCCTTGGAGGCTTTACGTTTTTGATTCCTCTCAAGAACTGCCTGAGTAGAGGATGAGAGAAGACAGGAGGATCCATGTTGTACTCTGCTGAAACTGCTGATGCATGAATCTTAATGGAGGAGTAGGGCAGGCCATTGTGGAACAGTTCTGCTAAGTATTCCAGGATGTGTGCTATGTTTGCCAATGAGACATTTTCTCCCTTTGCTGCACTCCAAATGAGGAATCTTTTCCATTTGGCTGAATATGTTTTCCTTGTGGAGGGTCTGCGAGCCTCCAGGATAATGTCCTTAACCCTGAGACAAATCTGGTTGATTTTGTTTTATGCAATATTCCAAGCAGTTAGCTGCAGAGTTTTCAAGTTTGGATGCAGGGTCTTGTAGTTGTTCTGTGTTAGAAGTAATGGGCATAGAGGTAGAGGCCATGAGTGTGCCGGAGACATGCTTCTCAGTAGCGGGTACCAGTGTTGTCTTGGCCAGTCTGGAGCTATCAGGATTACCTTTGGCTGCCCCTCTCTGATCTTCAGTAGGACTTTGTACATCAAAGGAAGAGGTGGAAATGCATATGCTGTCAGATTTTTCCAGCTGAAGGAGAGGGAGTCCACCCTCCAGGCAAGTGGGTGGTATACTCTTGAGCAGAATTTCTTCAATTGGTGGTTGTGTGGGGAGGCGAACAGGTCTATCTCTGGCATTCCCCATTTCTTTGTTATGGTTTTGAAAATATCTGGATGCAGCATCCATTCGTGAGCATCCGTGGTAGTTCTGCTTAAGGTGTCTGCTAGTGAATTTTCTTTTCCTGGTACAAATCTGGCCTGCAGTTGAATGTTGAGATTCAGGGCCAAATTCCACAGGTCCATTGCCATCCGGCATAGAGGGTATGAGTGTGTACCTCCCTGTTTGTTGATGTACCACATCACTGTGGTATTGTCCGTCCTTATCAGCAGGTGACCTTGTTGGAGGAATGGTCTGAATGCCTGGATTGCATGTTTCACTGCCAGCATCTCCTTTAGATTTATGTGTAGATCCAGCTGGTTTTGGGACCATAGGCCTTGTATACACCTGTCTTCTATGTGCGCCCCCCCAGCCTAGGTCTGAGGCATCCGTGGTGATGGTCTGGCTTGGATGTGGTTTGTGGAAAGGCAATCCTCTGTTTATCTGACAGGCCTGAGCCCACCACAGGAATTCTTTTTTCAGGCATGGAATAATTGGAATCTGGGCTTCTAGGCTGTGCTTGTGTTGAGACCATACATTCCTTAGGTACCATTGCAACTTCCTCATATGCAGCCTGGCATGTGGGATCAATATTATGCAGGATGCCATGTAACCCAGGGCTTGCAGGACTTTCCTTGCAGTAAGCTGAGTTTGTGTTGTTAATGCCATGAAATAGACTGGTAGTTGCTTTTGTTTTTCCTCTGTGAGAAAAGCCATCTGAGGAGTTGTATCCAGTTCTGCACCCAAAAATGTTATCCTTTGGGATGGTACTAGCCTTGACTTTTGAATGCTGACTGTGTATCCCAAGGCTTGCAACAGTTGTATGACATTGGCCAAATCCTTTGTTAATTTTGTCTTGTTGTCCGCTTGTATTAGGCAGTTGTCCAGGTACGGGTAAATTTGAATTCCCTGAAGCCTGCAATGAGCAATTACTGATGCCAGGCATTTCGTGAATACTCTGGGCGCAGTAGATAAGCCAAAGGGCAATGCTGAGAATTGATAATGCTCTGATCCTGCAAGAAATCTGAGGTGTCTTCTGCAATCTGGTCGAATAGGGATGTGCAGGTATGCCTCCTTGAGATCTAGAGTCACCAGCCAAGACTCCTTGCCCAACATGGGAAGAAGTTGCTGGAGGGTCAGCATTTTGAATTTTGGAACAATGAGGTATGTGTTCAGTGCGGACAAGTCGAGAATAGGTCTCCATTGATTTTCTTTTCTTGGTACAAGGAATAGTCTGGAGTAAAATCCTTGGCCTTGTTCCATAGATGGTACCTTTTCTATTGCTCTCATCCTTAGTAAGTTGTTGATTTGTTTTAGAGCCTCTGTTTTTTGGCTTGGTGGAAGGTTTGACATTCCTCTCTTTTTTGGTAGTGTGTGGAAGTGAAACCTGTAGCCTTTGTCTATTGTTTGTAAAGTCCATTTGTCTCCTGTAATGCAATGCCAGTTGTCTGAAAATAAGGCTAGATTTCCACCCAAGGGTGCTTCCAGTTGTTCCCTGGTAGGCGGAATCAGAGCCAAGTCATTGTGTCTGTCCTGTGGAAGTGGTTGTAGTCGTAGCTGTGGCAGCACTTCTCTGGTTGGCAGGTTGCCACTGACGACCCCTGTAGGCACCCCTAGATTGACCTCTGCCTCTTGGGCGTCTATTTCTGCCTCTCTGTGTTCTGGAGGTGTCTGGAAAGGACCAATTCTTCGAGGGCCAATTTCTGCTAAACCTCGGTGGTTGGACCTGCAAAAATTCCTCGACTGTTTGGACAGATTTTGCTTTTTCTTCCACTTTCTTTAGAACCTCCTGTGCAGGGGAGCCAAACAAACTTTGTTTCTCCATAGGAGCATCTAGGAGTTTTGACTTAACATGGTCTGGTAATGATTGCTCTTTCAACCAGGCATGCCTTCGAATCACTGCTCCAGTCATAGCTGATCTAAAAGAAGCCTCCAGTGCATCATAGCCACATTTTAAAAAATGATTACTGACCTGCTGAGAGTTATGTACCAAATCCTGAAGGGACTTGCGGTCTATAGGTTCAGGAGAGGACAGTTTTTTATTTAGCTGGTCTAACAGAAATTTCTGGTACTGAATCATGTGAAATTGACAGTTTAAAGCCCTGGCCGAAAGAGTAGCAGATGTATAAACCTTTTTACCCCATCTCTCTAATGCTCTAGATTCCCTCTCAGAGGGAAGAGGGTGTTTGGCAGAGGCAGCTGCAACACCTTTAGGGCCCTGAGAAATGGTTTCTGGGTCTGCAACATGAGCCTTATACAAGTGGTAGTGAGTGTCCGGGACCCTGTAATATCTGTCAGGTTTGGCAGGGGCCGGAGGAAGAGAATCAGGGGCAGAACTGGCATCATTATATGCATCATCAACAACTGATAGTACAGGAGGTATGGCTAAAGGCCTATGCTGTGGTAAATGTAAAAAAGTCCTTAGCCTTTTCCTTGAATCTGAAAAATCCTGGCCCTGCCATTGGAAGTGTTCCCTCATACAGTGTAAGGTTTCCCCAAAGGAAAATTCTTCAGGAGGGGAAGCAGAAGGAATGGAGTCTTCTGCATCAGAATCCTCATAAGGTGAATATGGGCCTTCCTGATGGTCAGAAATATCTGAGCCATCCGAGGAATAGTCTGTAGAGAGAGGTTCAGGGGGTTCAGTCCTAGGCCTCTTATCTGGAGGAGGTTGAGAGGCCCTGTCAGGGTGAGGTTGGGATCCCCTGATCAAAAAAATAAGATCCTCAGCCAGGCTGAGTATCTGGGAACTAGAAGTAGGCCTGTGAGAGGGAGCTTTTGTAGGCAAAGTCTTAGAAATTTTGGCTGCTTTAGCCCTGGAAAAGACCTTGATAGACATAGAAGCAGGGGGTCTAGCAGCCCCACGTGCAGGAGTAGAGATGTCTAGAGGAATAGTGTCTGACAAATCCTGGGTGCCTGCTTCTGCAGCAGTAATTTCTGTAGCCGATTCAGCCATGGCCTGTGTGGCCTCGGTTATCGGTGGCCTGCTTTCGGCCGAAGGGAGAACCGAGGACTCGGTTTCAGCCGAAACCGAGGACTCTGTTTCAGCCGAAACCGAGACACTCGCGGTTGGCCTAACCGTGGTTTCAGCCGAAACCGCGGGCCGCGAGTGTCGGTCCTTTTCCTTGCGCTTTTGAGCTAATTGTGTAGTCGGAGTCTCCGACGGCATTTTATATGCAAAAGCGGGACCAAAAAACTCCTAGGCAAACTCCGACCGACGTCTAAGCGTCCGTCGGTTGAAGGAAGCACAGGCTAGACAAGCTGATACATCGTGGTCTGGGCCTAAGCAAGGAAGGCAGTAAGAGTGGAAATCCTTATGAGGTATTTGTTTCCCACAAGTTAAACAATTATTTACTTTGTCTGACATCGGCTGAGGCAAGAAAGAGTCCCCAACGGGGTACTTAGCTTTTTAGAAATCTTCGGTAGTAGAAATCTCTGGATCTGACCGACCGGCACTTGCGAACAGCTTCTGCTTTGGGCACCGCGCGGCAAGAACGACTGAGGAAAATGGCGTCGGCTGATGCCTTTATACCCCAGCAGCTATGACGTCGGGTGAAGTGCGACATCAGCCGAGGCCAGACCCAGACTTTGGAATCCGGCCGACCGAAGGGCTGCCTGAGGCAGGACAACCCATATGTTAGGACTGCAGATGCATCCTTGAAGGACATCAGCCTTTGAAGTACCCTGTCTATGTCCGAATCCGACATTCTCGAAGACCGAGAAGAGATCGAACAAGTTCGAGTCGACTTATCCACCGGTTCCGAAGGACTGGGGGACCGGCTCCGAATAGTCTCGATAAATATCGGTGCCGAGGGAGACTCCACAACCATAGCAATTTCCCTCGGAGCCGAAGTGGACTTCGCGAAGGAAGAGTCTGAGCGGGCAACTCTCATCGGCTCCGAAGACAGTGGAGCCGATGAAGGTGACCCGCCTCTCGAAGCTCTAGCCGTCGGCTCCGAAGCCAGAGGAGTCTAGGCTGGAGGCATCGAGGCAGACCGTTCCGCCCTCGGCTCCGAAGTCTGTGGAGCCGATGGAGAAGCCTGCCGAGATTTCTTTGTAGCCGGTTCCGACGGGCTGGTCGGAGCCGACGATTTCTTCTTCTTAGAAGGTGAAGAGGAAGAAGATAAAGCCTCCTCAAAGGAAGGGGTGATAAGCCCTTTTAAAATCAATTTGTTTTTCCTCTCTTGGAGGACACGGGAGGAAAAGGAAAAAGCGTGACAAACGCTGCATGACTCCTGAAGATGCTTGGGGCCTAAACAATAAATGCACAAAGAGTGATCGTCCGTAATGGACATTTTGTAACTGCATTTAGAGCATTTCTTGAATTCAGATGGTCTGTGCTCTTTCGACATGTTGACCCAATCACTACCACAGAAAAAATTTTGCTTAAAGGAAAGCGTAACTGAGGACAAGACCCCTCTAACAGAAACGGGATTACTTGACCAAAACTATAATACCACAAAAAGACTCGCACTAAGTTTCAACCATGCGCGAGGGCAAGGCCCCTCTAACTTAAACGGGATCCTTTCCCTCATACTGATGACAATTTCACCACAAAATATAACTCAAACACAGTCACACAACAACGATAGCTGTTAAAACAGCTTTTGGGTAGATTAGCCAAAAATTCCTGACAGAATTTTTTAAAGAAATAAGCACTTAGCTCAGCCAAGTCCGAGACCACGTCTTTGCTGTAGAAGCGGCAAACGAGATCTAGGGAAGCAGTGGTGGTGCATCCTGGGATGTGGGATAGCTCAGCCAATAAGAGACTTTGTTCTATAGTATAGCGTGCCGAGTCGGAGCTGAGGATCGGCTCCGAACCCATCAGTACAGAATGTAGGCGAGATAGGATCACATTACATCTGGCAGTTTAAGGCCCTAATTGCCAAGGTTGCAGATGTATAAACCTTCGTTCCCCATCTATCCAGCGCCCTGGAATCTCTATCAGAGGGAGTAGGATTTTTAGCTGTTGAGGCCTTTACACCTTTGGGACTCTAGATAGTTTCAGGGTCAGCAGCAAGGTTTTTGAATAAAAAGTTGTGCGAGTCAGGAACCCTGTAATATCTGTCTGGCTTGCTAGGAGCCGGAGGTAAGGAATCTGGAGTCATGCTTGATTCTGAAAACACATCATCAACAATGTCTAATACAGGAGGGCATGGCCAAAGGCCTATGCTGAGGGAGAAGGAAATCCCTAAGCCTCTATTGATTCTGAAAAGTCTTGACTCTCCCAATGAAAATGTTCCCTCAAAGTATGCAGGGTTTCTACAAAGGAATAATTTTCAGGAGGAGATGCAGATGGGATGGATTCCTCTGCATCTAAATCCTCATAGGGTGGTATAGAAAATTCCTGATCAGAAGAGGAATCAGAAGAAATAGAAACCTGATCTGAAGATTCATAATCAGTGTCTTGCCTAGGCCTCTTATCAGGTGGGGGTTGGGAACCCCTGATTAAGGTAATTAAGTCTTCAGCCATTTTAATCATCTGCTTTTTGGGCACAGAGGCCTGAGCACGTGGCCCATGCTTTTTTTAGCCTTAGAAGTTGCTTTTGTCTTTGTTTTTGAAGCTGGCATCCATTTTATATAGAATTGCTAAAGCCTGAAGACACCCTCAAAAGCCAGTGCCTGCTCAGCGGCTCCGGATCCATCCGAGGGAGAGACATCCGCGGGTACATTTTGAGAATCTCGCGGCATGCCAGAACCCACATGGGTCTCGGTAGAGGCCTGCGGCTCGAAAGTAGCGGGTATCAGGGGCTGCGAAAGCACCTCACTGAGTACCGGCAAACCGGCGACTGGCTTTGGAGAAGCTTAGTCATTTGTTTTGGACCTAGACGGTCTGTCTCTATCCTTTTCATTGCATTTTTTGTGAACTCCGGTAGTCGGACTGCTATCTGATGACATCTCAGGGTAGTTAAATCTGTTTCCAAAATATTTTGAAGCAAAGATATACCGACACTTAATAGTGCGTTGGTTAAATCTAGCACAAAATCGACAAGGCACATTATTGATCTGGGCCTAGGCAAGGAATACAGTGCAAATGAAAACCCTTATGAGGTATTTGCTTCCCACAAGTAATGCAATTATTAACTTTTACTGACATCGGTATGGAGCAAGAAAGTTTCCCCAATGGGCTACTTAGCTTTAATTGAAGACTTTGGTTCTGAAACTCGAATTCGAAAATTTCAGGAGTAGGCTGACCGGCACTTGCGAACTGCTTCTGCTTCGGGCACTGCGCGGCAAGACTGAAGAAAATGGCGTCGGCTGCCTGTTTTATACCCCTGACGACCTGACGTCATGGAAGAGGAGACAGCAACCGACGCATGACCCAAGACACTGACATTCAGACCAAATGAGGGAAACCTGCCAGCAGATTACCCCAAATGTAATGACTGCAACAGTGAAACACGAAGAACACCAACAAGGAGCAGCATTCAGGCAGAATCGGAAGCATTTAATACTGGTGTCTGAACCTGTACCACAGCATACAGCCTGTGAGAAAGACCATCTCAGAGTGAGTTGTGCAGTGTTCCAGTTCCTGAGGAAGCTCCAAAAGCTATTTCCTTCTTGTGATGAATCCCAAAGCTAGTTGTTCACCGAAACCTATCCCTTCTGCCAAGTCCAGTCCTGATGGCTATATCACAAAATCCAGTACAGTGTTGAGACCATGTTCCACATATACAGCGACTTGGACATGACTATCAATTGAGCATTGCTTTCTCTTTTCTGACTGTGTATATTGATAAATGCCTAACTGCAACCTTATTTGATAAACTGAATTTTTTTCTTTAAGAGGAAGGATGTAGCTCAGTGTGCATATCTCAAAGAAACCTCCTGTGGGCATGTACTAATGTATTTATTACTGAGCAAGTGCAGGGACAGCGTGCCATTTTGTAGTTAGCTGTTGAGAAGCATGCATGTGTGTAAGCTCTGCCTGTTAATCAGTCTGTTTACATTTACGGATGCTGCTGTCCATCCTGATGGGTTTTCTGTAATAAAGCATCTTAAAACAAACTACCCCGCCTTGCTTGTCATCCTTGGAGTAAGAGACGAGCAATACTTCCTTTCTGGTGACAATGAACAGCCTGGAATAGAATCCTACTCCATGCTGAGAAGGAGGAAAGTAGACTTTTGTACCTACCATAAATGAAGATGTTCGAGTGCTCATACAGCTGCAGTCATTACACTTGGGTTATCCTGCCGTCAGGCGGGTCCTCGGGCGGCCGAATTCCAAAGTCTTGGTCCGGCGTCGGTTGTCGGCGCTTCCTCCCTGACGTCAGTGCGGCAGGGGTATAAAAGAGGCAGCCGACGCCATTTTCTTCAGTTTTTCTTGCCCCAGATGTCAGGTGCCCCCAGAAAGGAAGGCAATACATGATGCTATGCAAACATACATAAGTAAATAAATCAAAACAGTCGTTGCAAGCAAATACACCATGAAGGAATACCCCAAATAGGTTGTATTTTTAAGGTGTTTGTCATAAGCCCTGTCCTAAGAGGGGATGGAGGGAGGGTAACCTGGACTGCAGCTGTATGAGCACTAACATCTACATTTATGGTAGGCACAAAACTGTACTATGTTCATCGTGCATACAGCTGCAGTCATTAGACTTGGGTAGAATCCCAAAGCTAAGTAAGGGTGGCTGGTACTAAGCGGAATTTGGAGGGGCTAGAATGCCCTGCAGGACTGCTGTGGCAAAGCCCGCTCTAGATTTTGAGTATAGTGGAAGGTGGTAGTGCTTGGTGAAAGTGTGCACTGAACTCCAAGTAGCTGCTTCCAAAATGTCCTTAGTAGGAACCCCCCCTGAGGAAAGCTGCTGAGGTAGCTGTAGCCCGGGTGGAGTGGGATCTGATGTATGCATGCACTGACTTTCCATGAAATGAACAACAAAAGCGTATGCAGTGGGCTTATCCATTTTGAAATAGTCTTTTTGGAAATAGCCTTTCCTTGAGCACCTGTAGCATAGGACACAAAGAGCTGCTCAGATTTCCTGAATGACTTTGTTCTGTCCAAGTAATAGCGAAGTTGCCTGTGAATGTCCAAGGAGTGTAGCAGCCTCTCCCCTTTGTTCTGTGGATTTGGATAAAAGGTAGGTAAATGAATTGTCTGATTCAAAGCCACACTGGATACTACCTTTGGCATGAAGGTAGGGTTGGTTCATAAGGAAACCCTGTCCTGATGGAAAATAATGAAAGGTTGCACAGCCATGAGGGCCTGTAGCTCCGAAACCCTGCGTGCTGAGGTAATAGCCAGATGCAAGGCTGTTTTCCACGACAAGTATTACAGCTCTGCTGAAGAAGCCGGCTCAAAAGGAGGCAGTGTCAGCTTCTCCAATATGAAGTTGAGGTCCCAAGCTGGAGCTGGGGGCTTCCGTGGGGGTTTTATATTTTTTGCACCTCTGAGGAACTGCCTTAATAGAGGATGTGAGAATAAAGGAGGATCCGTATTGTATTGTGCTGAAATGGCTGAAGCGTGGATCTTGATGGAATAGAAGGAAAGGCCACTGTTTAACATCTCAGCTAGGTACTGTAGAATCTGAGGTATATTTATTACCCAAGGATTCTGGCCCTTTGCTTGATTCCAGGAACAAAATAATTTCCATTTGGCGGAGTAGGTTTTTCTAGTGGAGGGTCTCCTAGCCTCCAAGATGACATCCTGTACCTCTTTGGAGAGGGGAGTCTGTTGGCAAATTAAGGTATTTTCCATGCAGCTAGATTTAGAGTTTTGAGCTGGCTGTGAAGGGTCTTGTAGTTGTGCTGTGACAACAAAAGAGGAACTTGAGGCAGGATCCATGGTGGTGAGTGTGACAGGCTCTTTAGGAGAGGATACCAGTGCTGTCGTGTCCAGTCTGGAGCAATGAGAATCATTTGTGGCCTCTCTGCTCTGGTTTTTAATAGGACTTTGGTCAGTAGAGATAGAGGAGGGAAGGCATAGACTGTCAATGTTGTCCAGTTGAAAGAGTGCGTCCTCCATGCCTGTGGATGATAGGTCCTTGAGCAGAATTTTTCCAACTGGTAATTTCTGTGGGTAGCAAATAGATCTATGTCTGGCTGTCCCCATACTTGAGTTATCCTTTGAGAAGACTTGAGGATGCAACTTCCGTTTGTGTGGGTCTGTCATAATTCTGCTTAAGTTGTCTGCCAGTGTGTTTTCCTTCCCTGGCAGGAATTGTGCCTGCAGTTGAACTTGTAATTCCAATGCTGTGTTCCACAGGGTCATAGCTTGTCTGCACAGGGGGTATGAATGCGTCCCTCCCTGTTTATGTACCACATGACTGTGGTGTTGTCTGTCCTTATTAATAGCTGGCCCGGATGCAGTAGGTCCTTGAAGGTCATAAGAGCATTTTGCACAGCTAGCATCTCCTTTTGATTGATGTGAAGGTGCATCTGTTTTTGGGACCATTTTCCCTGGATGCACTGATCTGACATGTGAGCTCCCCAGGCGTAGTCTGAGGCGTCTGTTGTGATGATCTGACTTGCTTGTGGTATACAGAAAGGGAGACCCGTGTTTCTTTGGCATGCTTGAGCCCACCACAAAAATTCCTTTTGAAGGCATGGAATGAGTGGTAAAATGGTTTCCAAGCTGTGGCTGTGTTGAGACCATAAGTTTTTTCATTGTAGTTTCCTCATATGCAGCTTTGCAAATGGTATTAGTAGGATGCAAGATGCCATGAACCCCAGAGCCTGCAGGATTTTCCTTGCAGTTAGCCTGGTTAAAGTTGCCATTTTGTTGAAGTATTGAGACAGTTGCCCTTGTTTGCCTGGCGTGAGGTAAGCCATATGGGCCGTTGTATTTAAGCTGGCACCCAGGAAAATTATCTGTTGAGAAGGTATTAGTTTTGATTTCTTTTTGTTCACTGTGTACCCCAGGCAGTTTAATAGTTTTATTACAAACACCAGATGCTGTAATAGAATTGTCCTTGCTGTCCGCTTGGATCAGGCAGTCGTCCAGATATGGGTAGATTTGTATTCCTCGTTGTCTGCAGAAAGCAATTACTGATGCCAGGCATTTCGTAAACACTCTGGGCGCAGTAGATAAGCCAAAGGGCAATGCAGAGAATTGATAATGGGTTGAACCTGCAAGAAATCTGAGGTATCTTCTGCAATCTTGTCCGATAGGGACATGCAGGTATGCCTCCTTGAGGTCCAACATTACCAGCCAAGACTCCTTGCCCAGCATGGGAAGAAGCTGCTGTAATGCGAGCATCTTGAATTTTGGTATCTCTAGATATGTGTTTAGAATAGATAGGTCTAAGATGGGTCTCCAATCTTTGTCCTTCCTTGGTACCAGAAATAGTCTTGAATAAAAGCCTTGACCATGTTCTTTTGCAGGTACCTCTTGAATTGCTTTCATATCCATGAGAGCGGAAATTTGTTTTTGTGCCTCTGCCCATTGATTTTGTGGCAGACTTGGCATGCCTCTTATTTTTGGAAGGGTGTGAAAGTGGAACCTGTAGCCTCTGTCTATAATATCCAGAATCCATTTGTCCTTTGTAACAATGTGCCAGTTTTTTGAAAATAAGGCCAGTTTTCCGCCCAAAGGTGCTGCCATTATTGCTTTGTATGGCAGGCATAGGGGAAAGTCATTGTGTCGGTTTTCTAAATGACTGTGGTCTATCTTCTCCACCTCTTGGGGATGGTGCTTGCCACTGCCTACCTCTGTAAGATCCTTGAGGCTGTCCTCTACCCCTTGGGCATCTGTATCTACCCCTTTGGGATCTGTCCATGGCTGGAAAGGACCAATTATTTGAAGGCCAGTTTCTCCTGAAGCGTGGAGGCTGCACTTGCAAGAAATCTTTAACTGTTTGCATAGATTTCGCTTTTTCCTCCATTTTCTTTAGTACCTCTTCCGCTTTAACACCAAACAATACATCTTTTTGTAGTGGTGCATCTAATAACTTTGCTTTGACATGATCTGGTAAGGTTTGCTCTTTGAGCCAAGCATGTCTACGTATGACAGACCCAGTGACAGCAGCTCTACATGAGGCCTCTAAAGCATCAAAACCACACTGTAAGGTATGTTTCCCCACTTATTCTGCTCCATGCAACAAATCCTGCAACTCTTTCAAATCTGGTTGTTCTGTTGGTGTCATTTTGCTTTTTAGCTGAGATAGCAAGAACTGCTGGTACTTTAACATATGAAATTGACAGTTTAATGCCCTCATGGTTAAAGTAGCTGATGTGTGCACCTTTTTCCCCCCACCTTTCTAATGCTCAGGAATCTCTCTCTGAAGGTAAAGGGTTTTTAGCAGTAGAGGCCTTAACCCCCTTGGGACACTGAGAAATAGTTTCTGGGTCAGCAGAAGGGCTTTTATAAAGGAACTGGTGAGAATCAGGAACCCAGTAATATTTGTCTGGTTTAACAGGGGCAGGGGGTAAAGAGTCTGGATTAAGACTGGCTTCTGCGTACACATCATCCAAAATATCTAAGACAGGAGGAATAGCCAGGGGCCTATGCTGGGGAAGTAGCAGAAATTCCCTGAGCCTTTTCTTGGAATCTGAGTAATCTTGGCCCTCCCAGTGGAAGTGCTCTCAATGTATGAAGGGTTTCCCCAAAAGAGTAGTCCTCAGGGGGGGAGACCGAGGGAATAGACTCCTCAGCATCAGAATCTTTAAATGGGGAATAGGCGTAATCCTGGTCCTCAGAAAGGTCTGAGGTGATAAAAGACTGGTCTGAGGAATGGATGTCTTCCTCCAACCTGGGTCTTTTGTCTGAGGGGGGTTGAGAACCCCTGATGAGTGTAATTAAATCCTCAGCCATTTTAAGCATCTGTTTTTTAGGCATGGGGCCTTGAAAGGAGGTCTGAGGACCCTGTTTTTTAATTTTCATTGGAGCTTTAGATTTAGAGAACGATTTAATAGAGAAGGTGGTAGGCCTGAAAACGCCTTCAGAACTGGCAGGCCTTGTTAAATTTTCCATTTCTCCGCCAAGAGTGGCGTCGGTATCTGCAGTGGGAATGGAGACAGAGGACGCTGCGACCTCGGGTACTGAAGTCGCCGGTAAAATAGTTTCATCGGTAGTCAGGGGCTGCGTAGGCACCTCGCTGAGAACCGGAGAACCGGTAGTCGGCCTTAGCGTGATCTCAGTACTCGGTGCAGGCCTCAGGTGTCTGTCCTTATCCTTGCGTTTTTTGCCTGTAACTGGCGTCGGGAAATCCGACGACATGATATAATTAAATTTTTTGCCAAAATAGTGAAGGGTGAACTCCGCCCGGCGCTTAATAGTGCGCTTGTTAAATCTAGCTCAAAAACGGCAGGCCGAGACGTCGTGGTCTGGCCCTAAGCAAGGTATACAATTAAGAGTGAAAATCCTTATGCGGTATTTGCTTCCCACAAGAAATGCAATTATTAACTTTGTCTGACATCGGTCTGAGGCAAGAAAAGTTTCCCCAACGGGGTACTTAGCTTTAAAGAAGACTTAGGCTGAAATACTTTTCGTAAATCTCAGGCGCTGGCCGACCGGCACTTGCGAACTGCTTTGGGCACCGCGCGGCAAGAAAGACTGAAGAAAATGGCATCGGCTGCCTCTTTTATACCTCTGCCGCACTGACGTCAGGGAGGAAGCGACGACAACTGACACCGGACCAAGACTTAGGAATTCGGCCGACCGAGGACCCGCCTGATGGCAGGATAACCCAAGTGTAATCACTGCAGCTGTATGCACGATGAACATCTGGGTCTACTGCTCTTTGTGAGCATAGGATTTGAATTTGAGCCAGTGCCTCTGCCTTTTGATTTTGAGGGACATCTGGATAACCTGAGTATTTTAAATGCTCTTTGAAAGTGAGTTTATAGCCATATGCAATAATATCTAAAACCCAATTGTTTGAGGTGATGAGGGTCCAGGAATGAAAGAAAAGAGACAGCCTTCCCTCCTACTTTTGGGGTGGGGGGTTTGCAGCAGTGGATGAGTCATTTTTGCTCTATGGATGTGGCCTGGGGTCTAGAACTCCCTTGCCCTGGTGTTTCCAAGGTCCATTGCCTGCCTTTTAGCAGTTGCTGCCTCTATGTGGCCTAACCCTTTGAGGTTTTCTCTGCCAGCTCCTACACTGACAGGGAAGGGACCAGGGTTTGGCAGGAACATTTCTACTAAACCTGAGAGGTGGCACCTGGAGGAAATCCTTTCGCTGTCTGCATATACTTCACCTTGTCCTCCATCTTAAAAACTACTACTGCTTTTTGGCCAAATAGAATCCAGCACATTAGACTTAAACATTGTCCAGAAGAGCTTATTGTTGGAACCAAGCTTGCCTTCTAATAACAGATCCAGTGGTAGCAGTTCTACAAGATGCTTCCATGGCATCATAACTACAATGGAGAGAATTTTAGCTACCGGAGCACTGGAATGACAGAGGTCTGACAGTTCCTTGGAAAGGTTTGTTTTCATCTTCAAGGGTGGAAACCTTTTGTCCAAGTTGCTCCAAGAGTCTGTTGGTACTTAATCATATGAAATTGTCAGTTGAGGGCCCTCATGTTGAGAGTGGCAGAAATATAAATTTTTTTTGCCAAACATGTCAAGGGCTCTGCTCTCTATCTGTGGGAAGAGGATTCCTGGATGAACTGGCTCTAGCTCCTTTAGGTCCTGGCTTGATCACTGCAGGGTCAGCAGTGGGGTTTCTGTAAAGATATTTATGGGAATCCAGAACTCTGTAAAACCTGTCCATTTTTTGGGGGGCAGGTGAGAGGGAGTCAAATTTTAAAGAAGATTCCGGGAAGACATCCTCCACCACATCCTGAAAGGGTGGGACAGCCAATGGCTTGTGTTCAGTTAAGTCCAGGAACTCCCTCTCTGTCTGTGGGTAGTCTTGAGCCTCCCACTGGAAATGTCTCTCAGCATGGAGGGTCTCTCCAAAAGTGAAATCCTCAGGGATGGAAGCAGAAGAAACTATTTTCTCTGCGTCAGAGTACTCGAAGGATGTGTAGGAAAAGGCCCTCCACAGACGCACATTCCTCTAGGTCAGAATCTTTCTCAGACAAAGGGATCCTGGTAAATTTCTAGAGGCTCATCTTTTTTTTCTTTTTACAGAGGAAAAAGCGTGCCTTCATCTGACAATGGAAAGAAAGTCATCAGCTAGTCTAAAGATCCTGCTGGGATCCCTGTGAAGTGGAGCCAGAAGGTCTAACCGAAGGCCTGGACAGTTTTCTAGGAGTGACTATGGTCTTCAGCCTAAGAACGTCAGAAGCCCTGATGACTCTCTAGCGAGTCTGTTGAATACGTATCAGGGCTGGAGTGGGCCGCGGCCTAGGATCAGGGCTTCCAGGTGGTGCATGCACCGTGGAAACCAAGGCCTTTTCAGCAGTCCCTGGACCTGACTGACGAGCCAGTGTCAATGGCTGGCATGCAGGTGGAAGTAACTAACGGCATGCTGGACTCTAAAAGGGTCTCAACAGAGGCCTGACTCACCAGTTTAAGAAAAGAAGGGGGCTGCGAAGACGCCTCACCTTGTTCAACAATAACAAGCCTGGATGGAGAGGCAGGTGAAGGATCGTTGTCCGAAGGCCTAAGCTTTTGTTTTTTTTTTCTTGCACTTAGGTTGTTCAAATTCCGAATGACTGACAGATGACATAGAAAATGAAAGAAAAGACTGTTGTCTAAGGAACTTTGCAAGAAATTCATCCCCATGTCTAATAGTTCTAGTACTAAAACGTGCACAAAAGCAACAACTGGCCATGTCGTGGTCTGGGCCTAAGAAAGTGACACAAAGTGAATGGAAGTCTGTGTGGGATCTGCTTACGACAACAGAGACCGTTATTAACTTTATTTGACATGAGCAAAGGAAAGAAAAGTTTCCCAACGGGGTACTTATCTGTCCAACGACACCTCTCTGGTACGGACTGACAGATGCATTTGAAAAAGTACAGTTTTGTACCTACCATAAATGTAGATGTTAGAGTGCTAATATAGCTGCAGTCATAACAGATGGGTTCTCCTGCCGTCAGGCGGGTCCTCGGTCGGCCGAATTCCAAAGCCTAGGTCCAGCGTCGGTTGTCGTCGCCTCTTCCCTGACATCAGTGCGACAGGGGTATAAAAAAAACAGCCAATGCCATTTTCTTCAGTTTTTCTTGCCCCAGATGTCAGGTGCCCCCAGAAGGAAGGCAATACATAAAATTATGTAATAATGCAATGCAATATAATCAAAGACCAGTAGTTGCAAGCAAATACACCATAAAAGAACACCCCTAGAGGGGAAGGAAGGAGGGAAACTTGGACTGCAGCTGTATTAGCACTCGAACATCTACATTTATGGTAGGTACAAAACTGTACTATGTTCATCGTGCATACAGCTGCAGTCATAATAGATGGGTAGAATCCCAAAGCTAAGAAAGGGGTGGTAAGGCACTAGGTGGAGCTAGGAGGAGCCAAAATGCCCTGCAAGACTGCAGTGGCAAAGCCTGCTCTAGATTTGGAGTATAATGGTAGGATGTAGTGCTTGGAGAAGGTATGCACAGAACTCCAAGTGGCTGTTTCTAAAATATCCTTGGTAGGAACTCCTCTGAGGAAGGCTGCAGAGGTGGCTGTGGCCCTGGTAGAATGAGTTCTAATGCCTGTAGGTACAGTTTTGCCATGAAAGGAATAGCAAAAGCATATGCAGTGGGCTATCCATTTTGAGATTGTCTGTTTGGATATTGACTTTCCTTGAGCTCCTACCGCATAGGCCACAAAAAGCTGTTCTGATTTTCTGAAAGGTTTTGTTCTGTCCAGATAATAACGCAGTTGTCTGTGGATGTCCAAGGAATGTAGTAATCTCTCCCCTTTGTTTTGAGGATTAGGATAAAAAGTAGCTAAATGTATGGCCTGATTTAAAGCTACCCTGGATACCACTTTAGGCATAAAGGACGGGTTGGTACGTAATGAAACTCTGTCCTGATGGAAGATGATAAAAGGCTGGACAGCCATAAGAGCCTGTAGTTCTGAAACTCTACGAGCTGAAGTGATAGCCAGAAGGAAAGCTGTTTTCCAGGACAAATATTGTAAATCTGATGAGGAAGTTGGCTCAAAAGGAGGCAAAGTCAGTTTTTCCAGAATTAAATTAAGATCCCAAGCAGGTATTGGTTGTTTTCTTGGAGGTCTTAAATTCTTAGCCCCTCTGAGGAACTGTCTTAATAGAGGGTGAGAGAATAAAGGTGGATCAGTGTTGTATTCTGCAGAAATGGCGGAGGCATGGATTTTGATGGAGGAGAACGAAAGTCCACTGCTTAGCAGTTCAGCCAAATATTGTAGTATTTGAGGTACATTCAGTTTTCCAGGGCAATGGCCCTTTTTATCATTCCAAACACAAAAAAGTTTCCATTTTGCAGAGTAAGCTTTTCTAGTTGATGGCCTTCTGGCCTCCAAAATGACATCCTGCATCTCCTTGGAGAGCAGGGCCTGCTGTGATGCTAAGGAATCTTCCATGCGGCTAGATTGAGTGTTTTCAGCTGACTGTGAAGAGTTTTGAAGCTGTGCTGAGTCAGAAGAAATGGCACTAGAGGCAGGGTCCATGGTGGGGAATGAGTCAGGCTCCTCAGGAGTGGGTACCAATGTTGCCTTGGCCAATCCGGAGCAATGAGGATAATCTTTGGTCTGTCTGCTCTGATCTTCAATAGGACTTTGGGCAGCAGAGGAAGAGGTGGGAAGGCATAAACTGTCATTGATGTCCAACTGAAAGAGAGAGCGTCCACTCTCCAGGCCTTTGTATGGAAGATCCTTGAGCAGAATTTTGTCAATTGATGATTTTTGTGGGAGGCAAAGAGATCTATGTCTGGCCTTTCCCATTATTGAATTATTTCTGTAAAAACTTTTGGATGCAACTTCCATTCGTGTGGATCCGTCATATTCCTGCTTAGGTTGTCTGCCAGCATGTTTTCTTTGCCTGGCAAGTACTGTGCTTGTAGTTCCATTTGTAAATCCATGGCCATGTTCCAAAGTGACATGGCCAGTCTGCATAGGGGATAAGAATGTGTTCCTCCCTGCTTGTTTATGTACCACATAACTGTGGTGTTGTCTGTTCTTATCAACAGCTGGCCTGGTTGTAGAAGGTCCTTGAAAGCTATAATAGCATTTATCACTGCTAGCATTTCTTTTTGATTGATGTGAAGGTGCTTTTCTTTTTGGGTCCATTTGCCCTGAATGCACCGGTCTGTCATGTGCGCCCCCCCAGGCGTAGTCCGAGGCATCTGTTGTGATGACTTGATTTGCTTGAGGCTTGCTGAATGGAAGACCTGTATTTGTTTGGCATGCTTGAGCCCACCACAGAAATTCCTTTTGCAGACATGGAATTAATGGTATTACTGTTTCCAAACAGTGGCTGTGTTGAGACCATATGTTTTTTAGGTACCACTGTAGTTCTCTCATATGCAGCTTTGCACATGGGATTAGTAAGATGCAAGATGCCATGAATCCCAGAGCCTGCAGGATTTTCCTTGCAGTTAGCCTGGTGCAATTTGCCAGTGTTCTGAAATATTGAATTAGTTGCCCCTGCTTCTCTGGCGTGAGGTAGGCCATCTGGGCGTTTGTGTCCAAATTGGCACCCAAGAAAATTATCTTCAGAGAGGGTATTAGTCTTGATTTCTCTGTTGACTGTGTATCCTAGAGAGTTTAATAACATTATTACATAAGACAGATGTTTCAGAAGAATGTGCTTGCTGTCCGCTTGGATCAGGCAGTCGTCCAAATAAGGGTATATTTGTATCCCTTGAAGTCTGCAGTAGGCAATTACTGATGCCAGGCATTTCGTGAATACTCTGGGCGCAGTAGATAAACCAAAGGGCAATGCAGAGAATTGATAATGGGTTGAACCTGCAAGAAATCTGAGGTATCTTCTGCAATTTTTTCTGATTAGGACATGCAGGTATGCCTCCTTGAGGTCCAATGTTACCAGCCAAGACTCCTTGCCCCGCATGGGAAGAAGTTGCTGTAGAGTGAGCATCTTGAATTTTGGTACGAGTAGGAATGTGTTTAGGATGGAAAGATCCAAAATTGGTCTCCAATCTTTTCCATTCCTTGGACCCAGAAATAGCCTGGAATAAAAACCTTGACCTTGTTCGTGTGTAGGTACCTCTTGAATAGCTTTCATGTTTATAAGACCTGAAATTTGCTTTTGTGCCTCTGCCCTTTGATTGTGTGGCAGGTTTGGCATGCCTTTCATTTTAGGAAGGGTATGAAAATAGAATTTGTAGCCTCTGTTTATAATGTCCAGGATCCATATGTCCTTTGTGACAATATGCCAATTTTTTGAGAATAGTGCCAGCTTTCCTCCTAAGGGGGCTGCCATTTGAGACCTGGTTGGCATGCAAAGGGGAAAGTCATTGGTTTTGCTTTCTGAAAGATTGCGAGTTGTCCTCACCACCTCTTTGTGTAGGAGCTTGCCATTGTCTTCCTCTGTATGAGCCTTGAGATTGTCCTCTGCCCCTGGGGCGCCTGTATCTGCCTCTTTGGGGTCTGTCTGTGGCAGGAAAGGACCAGTTTTTGGAAGGCCAATTTCTACTAAAACGTGGGGGTTGGACCTGCAGAAATTCTTTCACAGTTTGCATTGATTTAGCCTTTTCCTCCATTTTCCGTAATACTTCCTCAGCATTTGCCCCAAATAGTACATCCTTTTGAAGAGGGGCGTCTAGTAATTTAGCTTTGACATGATCAGGCAAGGCTTGTTCCTTGAGCCAGGCATGCCTACGTATGACTGAGCCTGTAACAGCAGCTCTACATGAGGCCTCTAGAGCATCAAAACCACATTGTAAGGTATGTTTACCCACTTGTTCTGCACTATGCATCGAATCCTGCAACTCCTTCATGTCTGGTTGTTCAGGTTGTGACATTTTACTTTTCAACTGAGATAACAGAAACTGTTGGTATTTTAGCATATGAAACTGACAGTTTAAGGCCCTCATGGATAAGGTAGTCGAGGTATATATCTTTTTTCCCCACCTTTCTAAGGATCTGGAATCTCTCTCGGAAGGCAATGGGTTTTTGGTAATGGAGGCCTTAACTCCCTTGGGCCCCTGTGAGATGGTTTCTAGGTCAGCAGCATGGCTTTTGTATAGAAATTGGTGTGAGTCAGGAACCCTGTAGTACCTGTCAGGCTTAACTGGAGCTGGAGGAAGAGAATCCATTTTAAGGCAGGCCTCCGAGTAAACATCATCTAGGATGTCCAGGACAGGAGGTATAGCCAGAGGCCTGTGCTGGGGTAACAAAATAAATTCCCTGAGCCTTTTCTTGGAATCTGTATAATCCTGGCCTTCCCAGTGGAAGTGTTCCTTTAAGGTATGCAGAGTTTCACCAAATGAGTAATCCTCAGGGGGGGATACAGAAGGAATAGATTCCTCTGCATCAGAGTCTTCAAAAGGGGAGTAAGACTGTTCCTGATAAGAGTGCTCTGAAATAATGGAGCCCTGATCAGAGGAGGGGGAATCTTCCTCCACTCTGGGTCTTTTGTCCGGAGGTGGCTGAGAACCTCTGATTAGAGTAATTAAATCCTCAGCCATTTTAAGCATCTGTTTCTTAGGCATGGGACCCGGAGATGGGCCCTGTGTAGCTGGTCTCCTAGGGTGCATGGTAGCTTTAGACTTGGTGAAAGCCTTGATGGAGAAAAAAGAGGAAGGTCTGAAGACACCTTGAGTGGAGGTGGACCTGTCCACATTCTGTGTTTCAACACCAAGCGTGGCTTCGGTATCTGTAGTCAGGGTGTGGGCCGAGGAGCCTGCGACCTCGGGTACAGGAGACACCGCCAAAGATGTGTCGTCGGTAATCAGGGGCTGCGTAGGTGCGTCGCTGAGAACCGGACTACGTGTAGTCAGCTTAGGGGTGGTGTCTGTAGAGGCCGCGGACCTCGAGTGTCGGTCCTTGTCTTTGCGTTTTTTAGACAAAACCGGAGTCGGAGTATCCGACGACATAGTATAGTTAAATGCTTTCCCAAAATAATGCTGGGCGAACTCCGCCCGACGCTTAATAGTGCGTTTGTTGAATGTAGCACAAAAACGACAGACCGAGACGTCGTGGTCTGGGCCTAAACAAGGTATACAGAGGGAATGGAAATCCTTATGCGGTATTTGCTTCCCACAAGAAATACAATTATTAACTTTGTCTGACATCGGTCTGAGGCAAGAAAAAGTTTCCCCAACGGGGTACTTAGCTTTTAAGAAGACTTCGGTTCCAAATTTTTCGTAATCTCAGGAGCTGGCCGACAGGCACTTGCGAACTGCTTCTGCTTCGGGCACCGCGCGGCAAGAAAGACCGAAGAAAATGGCGTCGCTGGTTCTTTTATACCCCTGTCGCACTGATGTCAGGGAAGAGGCGACGACAACCAACGCCGGACCTAGACTTTGGAATTCGGCCGACCGAGGACCCGCCTGACGGCAGGAGAACCCATCTGTTATGACTGCAGCTGTATGCACGATGAACATCTGTTTCGGGCTCCATGTCAAGTAGAGAGTATCATGACACAGGCTGGCTACCTTTATACCAGAATGTACTGACGTCAGTCAGGGCACCCACCAGCCTGGGAGTCAAAGATTTTTCTCTGGTAATCAGGTCAGCTGTGGGTTTTCACAGCAGGAAATCCCAATAGTCAGGACTGCAACAGTGAACATGAACATAAAAATCATCATCCATTACCATATAGAATTTTATTAAGAAGCACAAAGTTTTCTAAGAAGTAATCCACAGCAGAAAAGGAGAAAGGATGTTTTACCAACAGAGATGATTGAAAATAGGGGTACAGGAAAAGTACAGTTGTGTACACTTACCATAAATGTAGATGTTCAAGTGTATTCACTGCTGCAGTCATCACATTTGGGTTATCTGCTTGCAGTAGCTCTCAGTCGGCCTGATTAAGTCCTGGGTCCTGCGTCAGTTGCTGTCTTCATCTTCCAAGACGTCAGGTAGTCAGGGGTATAAAGTCTGCAGCAGACGCCATTACATTCGTTTTTCTTGCCCCAGATGTCAGGTGCCCCCCCTAAGGGAAGCAATTAAATATATACATGCAAGCTTATACCTCCAATAAAAAAGCAAATACACCAAAAAGCTTTTAAGAATAGTAAAGGAGAACAGAGGTATAGCCAAAAGAAGTCAGGGGGCTGGAGGGAGGGTAACCAGGACTGCAACAGTGAATACACTCGAACATCTACATTTATGGTAATTGTACTCAACTGTACTATGTTCTTCGTGTTTCACTGGTGCAGTCATCACATTTGGGTAGATTCCCAAAGCTAAGGATGGGAGGAGGAATTTAGATAACATTAGGACCAGCTAAAAGGCACTGCAAGACTGCAGTGGCAAAGCCAGCTCTGGATTTAGAGAAAATTGGCAAATGGTAATGTTTGGTGAAAGTACCTGCAGAACTAGCAGAAGTAGCAGCTTCTAGGATGTCCCTGGTAGGGACACCTCTGAGAAACGCTGTAGAGATAGAGGCAGCCCTGGCTGTGTGTGGTCTTATCCCCTTGTGGGATAGGTTTTCCATGGTGCTTGTAGCAGAAATGAATGCAATGGCTTATCCATTTAGAAATGGTTTGCTTTGAAATGGCCTTCCCCTCTGCCCCTGCAGCAAATGCCACCAGCAGTTGTTCAGATTTCCGTTGAGGTTTAGTCCTGTCCAAGTAAAATCTAAGTTGTCTGTGCAAACCTAAGGAGTGCAGTATCCGTTCCTCTCTGTTCTGTGGATTAGAAAAGGTTGGCAAATAAATGAACTGTTTAAGAGCCACACTGGATACTACCTTGGCCATGAAGGAGGGATTGGTCCTGAAGGACAGTCTGTTTGCATGAAAGATGATGAAAGGCTTCACTGCCATAAGGGCCTGTAATACAGATACCCTTCATGCTGAAGTGATTGCTAAAAGGAAGGCTGTTTTCCAAGAAAGAAATTTTAACTCTACACTTGCAGCTGGATCAAAAGGAGGTACAGTGAGTTTTTCCAATACAAAGTTATGGTCCCAGGCTGGAGTTGGGGCTCTCCTGGGTGGTCTTAAATTTTTGGCTCTTCTAAGGAACTGCTTCAGCAGTGGATGAGAGAAGAGTGTTGGTTCTGTGTTGGTTCTGTGTTGTAATGAGCTGAAATGGCTGAGGCATGAATTTTGATGGAGGAAAAAGAAAGGCCCTTGTGAAGCATCTCAGTAAGTATTTAAGAATCTGAGGTAAATTTGGCGCTGCTGTTCCCATCCCTTGAGTTTGGTTCCAGGAATAGAATCTTTTCCATTTTTCAGCATAAGATTTTCTAGTACTAGGCCTCCTTGCCACCAAAATGACATCCAACACTTGTTTACTGAGGGATGGTAAAGGAGAGATTAGGTAATTAACCAGGCTGCCAAGTTCAGGGTTTGAAGCTGAAGATGCAGAATCTGGCCCTCCTGCTGAGACAGAAGGATAGGGGTCTGAGGCAGGTGCCATGGAGCCAGCAGTGACACTGCGCAAGAGGGTGTACCCAGTGTTGGCGAGGCCAGTCTGGTGCAATCGGTATCGTCCTTGGTTTGTCCTGTTTGATCTTTAGGAGTACTTTGGAGAGGACAGGCTGAGGAGGAAAAGCATAAACAGATGTGCAGAATTTGTCCAATTATTAGTTCTGGGGGAGGCAAATAGGTCTATATCTGGGCTCCCCCATTTGTTTAACAACATGTTGAAAGTCTTTAGTTCCACTTTCCACTCGTGTGGGTCACTGAGATTTCTGCTTAGTCTGCCAGTGCATTTAGCTTTCCTAGCAGGAAATGAGCCAGTAGATAAACTTGGTAGCTCACGGCTGTGTTCCACATTGCCATGGCTAGTCTGCAGAGAGGGTATGAATGGGTACACCCCTGCTTATGTACTACATAACAGTGGTGTTGCCCGTCTTTATCATTAATTGTCCTGGAAGAATGTGGTCCTTGAAGGCTGTCAGAGCATTCCATACAGCTAACATGCATTGATATGCAGGTGCATTTGACTTTGGTTCCATTTGCCCTGAATGCACTTCCCTGCCAGGTGAGCCCCCCATGCATCGTCTGATGTGTCTGTTGTTGGGGTTTGGACGGCAGGGGGTAGAGAAAATGGTAGTCCCTTGATTTGGTGGCAGGCCTCTGCCCACCAAAGGAACTCTAACTGCATGCAACGTATGACAGGAATCATTGCTTCTAGATCCTGAGAAGGTTGACACCATAGTCTTTTTAGATACCACTGCAGTTTCCTCATATGCAGTCTTGCATATGGAATTAGGAGAACGCAGGAGGCCATGGACCCCAAGGCTTGCAGTATTTGTCTTATAGATAGCAGGGTTTTTGGGGCCATTAGTTTGATGTAAGTTGTCAAATGAATTTGTTTCTCTGGCGTGAGGAAAGACATCTGGGAAGTTGTGTTCAAGCTTGCTCCCAGGAATATAATTTGTTGACAGGGTACAAGATGTGATTTCTTCTCATTTATGGTGTACCCCAGACAAGTTAGCACCTTTTGTACAAATGCCAGATGATTCAAAAGTATGTCCTGGCTTTCTGCCTGAATTAGACAATCATCCAGGTATGGGTATATTTGAATATTTCTTTGCCTGCAAAATGCAATGACTGGAGCTAGGCACTTTGTGAATACCCTGGGCATAGTAGATAAGCCAAAGAGCAGTGCAGAGAACTGATAGTGCATGTAGCCTGCTTTGAAGCGTGGGTATCTTCAAGATTCCCTGATTGGGATGTGCAGGTTAAGCTTTCTTTAGATCCAGTGTTGCCAACCAGGCATCTTTGCCTTGCATAGGAAACAACTGGTGAAGGGTTAGCATCTTGAATTTTGGGATCACCAAAAAAGTGTTTAGGATAGAAAGGTTCAGGATAGAACACCATGAGTTGTCTTTTCTGGGTACCAGGAAAAGTCTCGAGTAGAAACCTTGTCCCTTTTCCTCTTCTGGTACAGTTTGAATAGCCCTTATGCTTAAGAGAGAGTACTTGGTTTTGAGCCTCTGCCCACTGATTTGGGGGTAGATCTGCCCAACCGTTTGGGGTTGGTGGCATGTGGAAGTGAAATCTGTATCCTTGGGAGACTATTTAAAACCCATTTGTCCTGGGTAATGAGTTCCCAGTTTTTTGCCTGGAGAGCAACCTTTCCCTCTAAAGGAGCAGTCAGTTGAGAAGGGCTTGGAAGTTTAAAAGTTAAGTCATTGAGACCGTTTACCATGGGGGGGGGGGGGGGGGTGTTACTACTGCCTGATTTGGAAGTGGGAGCCTCCCACTGCTGGGTGTTCTGCTGGTTCTGGGCTTGGACTGAGAAGGAAGGTCTGGACGAGGCAGGAAAGGACCAATTCTTAGAAGCCAGTGCCTACTAAATCTTGGAGGCTGTACTTGCAGGAAATCTTTAACAGTTTGCTTAGATTCAGCTTTTTCCTCCATCTTTTTAAGTAGTTCTTCTGCTTTGTTGTCAAACAGGCGGTCCTGATTTAAGGGAGTATCCAGCAATATAGCTTTAACATGATCTGACAAGGATTGCTCCTTAAGCCAAGCATGCTTTCTAAGTACAGACCCAGTGACAGCAGCCCTGCAAGATGCCTCTAGTGAATCAAAACCACATTGTAAAGTATGTTTTCCAACTTGTTCAGCAGAATGCATTAAATCCTGTAAATCCTTATTTTCAGCACAGTCAGGAATCAACAACATTTTTTGTTTAACCAATCCAATAATATGCTGCTGATACTTTAACATATGAGACTGGCAGTTTAAGGCCCTAATGGCCAAGGTTGCAGAAGTGTATACCTTCTTACCCCATCTATCCAGCGCCCTGGCATCACAGTACGAATGAAAATATTAATGAGGTATTTGCTTTCCACAAGAAATACCATTACTGACTTTTACTGACATCGGTTAAGAGCAAGAAACAGTTTCCCCAATGGGGTACTTAGCTTTAGTTGAAGACTTCGGTTCTGAAACTCGAAAACGAATATTTCAGGAGTTGGCCGACTGGCACTGGCTAACTGCTTCTGCTTCGGGCACCACACGGCAAGAAAGACTAATGTAATGGTGTTGGCTGCATGCTTTATACCCCTGACTACCTGACATAATGGAAGATGAGACAGCAACCGACTTAGGACCCCAAGACTTTGATAATCAGGCCGACTGAGGGCTACAGCAAGCAGATAACCCAAATGTGATGACTGCAACAGTGAAACACAAAGATAATCAGACAAGTGTGATGGAATTTGCTGAAGAGAATTAGAAAAAGAGCCAAAGCATTGGAAGGTTAAGCAAAGGAACAAGATTAGGTTAAGCACATGTTTGGACTTTATGTTAGAAACTGATTTCCCTATCAAGATGATCCACTGCATTAATAGCCAATGCAGACCATCATTTGAAGAGACTTGTCTTCTGGTATGCCAAGTAGTACATAGTGCTGGACATGCATTCTGGCTAGCAGTAATGTGTTATTCACTGGGATAGACGTAGGAAGGCCTACTTTGGCAGGCCATGCAGCATGAAGCCAGAGGTAAAGTCAGGTACAAGGGATGATGAAGGCTGTGATAGTCAGCCTCTCACGCCCCTACCACAACACTGTCCTTGGTTAATGGGAGGGGGGTTAGAGGGAGACAAATAGGTAATGGGAGGAACTCACTGTCCCTGCCGCAAGGATTAAGTAACAAAAATGAAAAAAAAAAACATGCTTAAAGATTTAAGGATGCTGCTCATATAACCATCTTTTAAAGTCAGCAAACTTACGATAAGCCATAAACAAACTATTTTAAGTCTTGAGTTAACATATCCTCTACATGTATACCTACACATAAAAAGCATCACTTTTTGTCATCCTACTTCCATTACTGTTGAATAAGCAATGTCATTAGAAGCTTAAATGCACACAGTGTCAGTTTACAACTTACCAGAGCTAATCTTTGTAACTCTCTCGGCGCTGACTTTATTTCCTTTGCCTTTTGCTAGACTGTATTCTACAGCATCTCCAATTTCTAGGTCGTCAATATCACCTGAATACTCGCTGCAAAAAAAAAAAAAAACATACATAAACAGTAAACTTAACTGCACTTCATATCCATACGGTTTTCTAGCATATATTCAAATTGACATGTGCAAAACCTAATCTGCATATCTGAAAATGCGAGCACCACAATGTCGAACCTTGTAATAGCAAACGTTCACTATTACAAGGTTCGACATTGTGGTGCAGATCGCACTGAAGTGGGGATCGGGAAATGTACCCTTTCCCTCACTGTAGTGCGATCTCGGAGTTTGTACATATAAGTAGGATGGGGGCACAGCTCCCCCACATGGGGGGGGTGAAGGGGGGGGGTGCAGCCCCCCTGCAAAAAGTGTGTTTTAATGCTGAGAGAGATGTCAGCATTTCAATAAAGTCGACATGTTCGACATTCGACTTTACTGAAATGCTTAGTTCAGAATTTACTGTGTTAGGTGTTCTGATTTTCAAACATGTTGTTCGGACATCTGAACATTCGAATGCAGTGAATTCTAATATCTGATAGTAAACCATCCATACTCCTGTCAGTGAGACAGGGTTAGACAACTATAAATCCACCCACCAGAGAAGTATATGTAAATCAATGTTCAAACTTTCACATTTGCTTTGCCATAAAAGAGTTGCTATAAATTCATAAGGGTTAAACTCGCTCTCATATATGAAAAAACAGAATATTCTGCAGCTACTAAAGTTAATAAAAAGCCATTTTGCACTTCACTATCTAGATAACATTTGCTTCAGAAAGGAAATGTCTGGTGACGCATGAAATGCTACTAAATCAGAGGCCAAGCGGGACAACAAGACAAAATGAAAGCTGTACTGTAGCTTTAAAAAAGTCTTTCTGCATTCATTTTTGAGATTTGTACTCAATTCTGCCACTACGCTGACTCTTGGGGGGGGGGACAAAACTAAGCTATTCAGCCTTCTGTGTAGTGCCATCTTGGTTTTAAGTATTTCTGGGAGTTAACTTTTTGTTGCTCCTCAATAGTTTTTTTTTTTTTTTTTTTTAAATATTTGTCTTCTCTTGTATTGTATGCATGTTAGAAAATGCAGCCATAATGCAAGATACAGTACAATCGTCTTTTTAAGAATTCAGACATAGTTAAAGTACATCATGTATCAAGAGAAATTTCAGTGTTACAACAAAAATATGCCAACATCCTATATACAATATACATGTAAATACAAATGAATAAAAATACAAATAAATAGTGCTACAGTCATTGTCTAATTAATATTGTTTCACAGTTGACATACTTTTTCAATATGGATACAGTACCAGAACAGAGGTGACAAAGCTCATGAGGGTGAGTGCTTTGTGCTCTTTTTCATTAAACAGTCACAATAACTTGTTATTCTACATTCAGTTAATCTTTCAAAATATGATCCAAGAGAAGACTCCAATATTTTAGGAAATAGAATGCTTACTATGGTTATTCATTATATACTTATGTGCTGGTATGTACATTACTGCCATACTTCTGAAACCCTCCCATGATAGTTTGGTTCGATCTAGCCAGTTCAGGGTAATGTACAATTTCACAAAGAGAAGAGAGCAATTAGAATATGTAGGTCAAACTTGGGTAATTTTTGAAGGCTAATATGCAAAACTGCAAATTATCATGACAATGTGGATTCTTGATTTCCCATCTTCTCTAGTCTAACTCTCAACGAGCACCATAATTTATAAGTGCAGTTACAGCTACAGAAGATATGGAGTAAAAAAAGAAGTTATGTACTCACCATAACGTTCCATCTGAGTAGACTTCATTTGTCAGCAACCTGTGGGTTTCGGATCCGAGCCATCAGCTTCCCAAGCTAAAGAACCAAGCTCCAAGCTCCTCCCCTTACCCAAACTACACTGCAACCTCCTTCCAATCCTCAGATCAAGTTTGCCACCCACTGCGTGACACACAACAACCCAAGAGACATAACCTAACCAGAATACATAAACAAGGCTCACCAGACCCAGGACACTGAGCCCAAAATACAGACAAACCACCAAAGGTCTCAGGTAAGGAGGGAGGGAAGGTTGCTGACAAATGAAATCCAACTACTCAGATGGAACATTATGGTGAGTACATAACTTCTTTATTTGAAGTAGTTAACTTCATTTGATCAACCATTGGGACAGAGTCCCCACCTACCAAAAATCTTGGGAGGCCCTTAAGGAAGGATATTCCAGAGCACTGCAGAACCAAAAGAAGCCCTTCCTCTAGACACCATATCCAGTTTATAATGAGTAATAAAAGTGCGAGAGGAAGCCCAGGTAGCTGCTGAACAAATGCCATCCAGGGAAACTCAGGACCAAAATGCAGCAAAAGTAGCCACAGAACGAGTAGAGTGAGCATGAACCCTGCCTGGTTCTGGTAATCCATGTTTCTTATATGCCTGCAAAATACAAAGAGATCCATCTAGTAAGAGTCACCTTTGAAACTGGTTTCCCCAAAAAGGGTTTAGCAAAGGAAACAAAAAGCTGATCAGACTTATGGAAGGGTTTAGACCTATTTAAGTAAAAGTGCAAGTGTCTGTGAACGTCCAGCAAATAAAGTTTGTATTCTCCTTTATTTTGAAAGTTATGGAAGAATACTGGGACATTAATAGACTGATTGACTCCGAAGCAACTTTAGGAAGGAAAGAATGGATAGTCCTGAGACACACCCTATCCTTATGAAAAACTAAGTATGGGGATTTCATACATAAGGCTTGAAGCTTCGACACTCTTCTGGCTGAAGTGATAGCCGTCAGGAAAGCTGTCTTCCACGGCAAGAATTTCAAATCAACTGATGCGGCGGGTTCGAAATGAGGTGCAACTAAGGCCTGAAGAACCAAGATCAAATCCTACAGAGGAGAAGGATGCATAATAGGAGGTCTCAGTAAAAAAGTAATTTTGATAAAGGTCTTACAAATTCTGGCAATAGCTAGAGAAAGTACAGTTGTGTACACTTACCATAAATGTAGATGTTAGAGTGTATTCACTGTTGCAGTCATCACATTTGGGTTTTCTGCTTGCAGGTAGCCCTCAGTCGGCCTTAAAGTATTGGGTCCTGCGTCGGTTGCGGTCTCATCTTCCATGACGCCATGTAATCAGGGGTATAAAGCATGCAGCCGACGGCATTACATCAGTTTTTCTTGCCCCAAATGTCAGGTGCCCCCATAATGAGAAGCAATTATATACAAGGTTACACCTCCAACAAAAAGCAAATACACCAAAAAGCTTTAGGCATAGCAAACAAGAATAGAGGTACAGTCAACAGAAGTCAGGGGGTTGGAGGGAGGGTAAAGTACAGTTTTGTACCTACCATAAATGTAGATGTCCGATAGGAATGCATCTGCAGTCCTTACAAATGGGTTGTCCTGTCGTCAGGCAGCCCTTTGGTCGGCCGGATTCCAAAGTCTAGGTCTGGCCTCGGCTGGTGTCGCACTTCACCCGACGTCATAGCTGCAGTTCTTCAGGTATAAAGGCATCAGCCAACGCCATTTTCCTCAGTGTTTCTTGCCCCAGATGCCAGGTGCCCTCTTGGAAGGCTAAATTTGGATAAATGCCAATGTTTCCAAATAGTAGAGAGCAAACACAAAAAATAAGCATGTATGTACATATATACAAACAAATACACCATAAAAGATCCCCCCCCAGCTAGCTATAAGATGGGCAAATACCCTAGGAGTACCACAGAGGGGAAGGCGGGTGGGTAATCCTGACTGCAGATGCATTCCTATCGGACATCTACATTTATGGTAGGTACAAAACTGTACTATGTCCTTCAAGGATGCATCTGCAGTCCTTACAAATGGGTAGAATACCATAGCCAAACTAGGGGAGGAGGAAAAAAGAGATTATGGTGTAGTTAGGATCCCTTGCAAAACAGCAGTGGCAAAACCTGCTCGGGATCTAGAGTATAAAGGTAAATTATAATGCTTGGCAAATGTATGCACGGAGGTCCAAGTAGCAGCCTCTATAATGTCCTTGGTAGCCACTCCTCGTAAGAAAGCTGTGGTAGTGGCTGTAGCCCTTGTAGAGTGAGGCCTGATGTTCTCTGGAGTTTTCTTTCCATGGTAGGAGTAACAAAATCTAATGCAATTTCCTATCCACTTGGAGATTGTCTGTTTTGAAATTGCTTTTCCTTCCCTTCCTGTTGCATATGCTACCAGTAGCTGGTCAGTTTTTCTATTGCCCTTGGTCCTGTCCAGGTAGTAGCGTAACTGTCTATGTACATCCAAGGTATGCAACAGTCTTTCTCCCCTGTTCTGTGAGTTGGGGAAGAATGTAGGTAGGTGGATAGCCTGATTTAAAGACACTCTGGATACCACCTTAGGCATAAATGTAGGATTTGTTCTCATGGACACTCTATCTTGATGGAAGATCAGGAAGGGTTGCACTGCCATTAATGCCTGTAGTTCAGATACCCTTCTTGCTGAAGTGATTGCCAGCAGGAAAGCAGTCTTCCATGAGAAGTATTGTAATTCTGCTGTTGCTGCTGGTTCGAAAGGAGGAAGTGTCAATTTTTCTAACACAAAGTTCAAGTCCCATGCTGGCAATGGTGGTTTCCTAGGAGGTTTTACATTTTTAATTCCTCTCAGAAACTGCCTGAGCAGAGGATGTGAGAAGACAGGAGGATCCAAGCTGTATTCTGCTGAAATAGCTGATGCATGTATCTTGATGGAAGAATAGGACAGGCCTGTGTGGAAGAGCTCTGCCAAGTATTCCAGGATGTTGGCTATGCTTACCAGTGACACATCTTCTCCCTTTGCAGTACTCCACATGAGATATCTTTTCCATTTTGCTGCATAATTTTTTCTTGTTGAGGGTCTGCGAGCCTCAAGGATAATGTCTTTAACCCTTTGGGATAAATTTGGGTTAATTGATCTTATGTAATGTTCCAGGCAGTCAGCTGCAGAGTTTTCAGGTTTGGATGCAGGATGTTGTAGTTGTTCTGTGTTAACAGCAATGGAACCAGGGGTAGTGTCCATATTTGTTCCCGAGACATGCTCCTTAGTAATGGGTACCAATGTTGCCTTGGCCAGTCTGGAGCTATCAGAATGATCCTTGGACGGTCCTCTTTGATCTTCAATAGCACCTTGTGCATCAAAGGAAGTGGTGGGAATGCATATGCTGTCTGGTTTTTTCAACTGAAAGATAGGGAGTCCACCTTCCAAGCAAGTGGGTGGTACGTCCTTGTGCAGAATTTCTTTAGCTGGTGATTGCGTGGGGATGCAAATAAGTCTATTTCTGGGAGTCCCCATTTTCTTGTAATGGCTTTGAATATGTCCGGATGCAGCATCCATTCGTGGGCATCCGTGGTAGTCCTGCTTAATATGTCTGCTAGAATGTTTTCTTTTCCCGGTACAAAAATTGCTTGTAACTGAATGTTGTAGCTCAGAGCCACATTCCATAGGTCCAGTGCCATCCGGCATAGAGGGTATGAATGTGTGCCTCCCTGTTTGTTGATGTACCACATAACTGTGGTGTTGTCTGTCCTTATCATCAACTGACCTTTTCGGAGAAATGGTCTGAATGTCTGTATTGCCAATTTTACTGCCAGCATTTCCTTTAGATTTATGTGCAGGTGCAGCTGGTCTTGAGTCCATAAGCCTTGTATGCACTTGTCCAGCATGTGGGCCCCCCAACCGAGGTCTGAGGCGTCCGTCGTGATGGTTTGGCTTGGTTGAATGCTGTAGAAGGGCAATCCTGTGTTTGATTGACAGGCTTGAGCCCACCATAGGAACTCTTGCTTCAGGCATGGGATTATTGGAATTTTGGTTTCTAGGCTATGCTTGTGTTGAGACCATAAATTCTTTAGGTACCACTGTAGCTTTCTCATATGCAGTCTGGCATGAGGGACCAGAATTATGCAGGATGCCATGAAGCCCAGGGCTTGCAGTACTTTTCTTGCTGTTAGATGGTTCTGCTTTGTTAATGCCAAGAAGTAGAGAGGTAGTTGCTCCTGCTTTTCTACAGTTAGGAATGCCATTTGCTTTGACGTGTCCAGCTCTGCACCCAAAAATGTTATTCTTTGAGATGGTATCAGCCTTGACTTTTTTATATTGACTGTATATCCCAGGGCTTGTAGCAGGTAAATGACTCTTTGTAAGTCTTCTGTTAGCTTGTTTTTGTTGTCCGCTTGTATCAGGCAGTCGTCCAGGTAGGGGTAAATTTGGATTCCCTGAAGCCTGCAATGAGCAATTACTGATGCCAGGCATTTCGTGAACACTCTGGGCGCAGTAGATAAGCCAAAGGGCAATGCTGAGAATTGATAATGCTCTGATCCTGCAAGAAATCTGAGGTATCTTCTGCAATTTGGTCGTATGGGGACGTGCAGGTATGCCTCCTTGAGATCTAGAGTTACCAGCCAAGACTCCTTGCCCAGCATGGGAAGAAGCTGCTGTAGAGTCAGCATTTTGAATTTTGGAACAATGAGGAATGTGTTTAAAGCGGACAGGTCGAGAATAGGCCTCCATTTGCTCTCCTTTCTTGGTACCAGGAAGAGTCTGGAGTAAAATCCCTTTCCTTGTTCCATAGATGGTACCTTTTCCACAGCTCTCATCCTTAATAATTGAGATATTTGTTTCAGAGCTTCTGCCTTTTGAGTTGGTGGTAGGTTTGGCATTCCTCTCTTTCCTGGTAGAGTATGGAAATGAAACCTGTAACCTTGGTCTATAGTTTGCAAAATCCACTTGTCGCTTGTGATGTAATGCCAGTTCTTTGAAAATAAAGCTAGCTTTCCGCCTAAGGGTGCTTCTAGTTGTTCCCTGGTAGGCGGTGCCAGAGCCAAGTCACTGTGATTGTCCTGCTGCAGTGGTGGTGGCTGCCTCTGTGCCTCGCTGGTTGTTACCCTGCCACTGGCGTCCCCTTTAGGCACCCCTGGATTGGTTTCTGCCTCTTGAACGCCTATTCCTGCCTCTCTGTGCTTTAGAGGAGTCTGGAAAGGACCAATTTTTGGAGGGCCAATTCCTGCTAAACCTTGGAGGTTGGACCTGTAAGAAATCTTTCACTGTTTGTACAGATTTTGCCTTCTCTTCCATCTTCTTCAGTACCTGTTGTGCAGGAGAACCAAATAAATTGACCTTGTCCATGGGAGCATCTAATAGTTTTGATTTGACATGGTCCGTTAAGGCCTGCTCTTTCAACCATGCATGCCTTCTGATAACTGTTCCAGTCATGGCTGATCTAAAGGAAGCCTCCAGTGCATCATACCCGCATTTTAAAGAATGGTTACTAACTTGCTGAATGTTATGTACCATTTCCTGAACAGATTTTTTTGTCTAATGCTTCGTCAGAGGACAGTTTTTTGGTTAACTGGTCTAGCATAAATTCTTGATACTGGATCATGTGAAATTGACAGTTCAAGGCCCTAGCTGAAAGAGTAGCAGAAGTGTAAACTTTTTTACCCCATCTCTCTAAGGAACTGGATTCCCTTTCAGAGGGAGGGTTTTTAGCAGAGGTAGCTGCTACAGCCTTAGGCCCTTGGGAGATAGTCTCGGATCTGCAAAAGGAGCCTTATACAAATGGTAATGCGTGTCCGGGACCCTGTAGTATCTATCAGGCTTAGCAGGGGCCGGAGGTAGAGAATCAGGAGCAGTACAAGCATCATTAAATGCATCATCTACAACAGAAAGAACTGGAGGTATGGCTAAAGGCCTATGTTGTGGTAAATGCAGACAAGTCCTAAGCCTTTTTCTGGAGTCTGAAAAATCCTGGCCCTGCCACTGAAATTGTTCCCTCATTGCATGCAAGGTTTCCCCAAAGGAAAATTCCTCAGGCGGAGAGGCAGAAGGAATGGACTCTTCAGCATCAGAGTCTTCATAAGGGGAGAAAGGAGCCTCTGGAGGGTCTGTCTCATTTGAATCATCAGAGGATTCATCTGTAGAAATAGGCTGAGGGGGCTCTGCTCTAGGCCTTTTTTCTGGTGGAGGCTGAAAGGCCCTGTCTGGATGAGGTTGGGATCCCCGGATTAAAGAAATGAGATCCTCTGCCAAATTAAGGAGTTGTGAACTAGAGCTAGGCCTGTGAGAGGGGGGCTTAGCAGGCACAGATTTAGTAGTCTTAGCTGCTTTAGCCCTGGCAAAGGCCTTAATGGACATGGCTGCAGGAGGCCTAGCAGCTCCACGTGCTGGGGTTGAAGTATCCAAGGGAATAGTATCAGATAGTTCCTGAGAAACTGCAACAGCAGGTGGGATTTCAGAGGCCGACTCCACGAGGTTGGAAGAGGCCTCGGTGGAAGTTAAGTTTTCGGCTGAAGGAAGAACCGCTTGCTCGGTTTCAGCCGAAACCGAGACACTCGCGGTTGGCTTAACCGCGGTTTCGGCCGAAACCGCGGACCGCGAGTGTCGATCCTTTTCCTTGCGTTTTTTAGACATTTGCGTAGTCGGAGGATCCGACGGCATAATATAAGCGAAATCGGAGCTGAAAAACTCTTCAGCAAATTCAGACCGACGTCTAAGTGTCCGCCGGTTAAAAGAAGCACAGGCTAGACAAGCTACTACGTCGTGGTCTGGGCCTAAACAGGGTAAGCAGTAAGAGTGGAAATCTTTATGAGGTATTTGTTTCCCACAAGTTAAACAGTTATTCACTTTTTCTGACATCGGCTGAGGCAAGAAAGAGTCCCCAACGGGGTACTTAGCTTTTTAGAAGTCTTCGAAGTAGTATTCGGTAGTAGTAATCTCTGGTTCTGACCGACCGGCACTTGCGAACAGCTTCTGCTTCGGGCGCCACGCGGCAAGAAAGACTGAGGAAAATGGCGTCGGCTGATGCCTTTATACCCGAAGAACTGCAGCTATGACGTCGGGTGAAGTGCGACACCAGCCGAGGCCAGACCCAGACTTTGGAATCCGCCGATCAAGGGCTGCCTGACGACAGGACAACCCATTTGTAAGGACTGCAGATGCATCCTTGAAGGACATCCAGGACTGCAACAGTGAATACACTTGAACATCTACATTTATGGTAAGTGTACACAACTGTACTATGTTCTTCGTGCTTCACTGTTGCAGTCATCACATTTGGGTAGATTCCCAAAGCTAAGGAAGGGAGGAGGCAATTAGACACAGCATTAGGACCAGCTATAAGGCCCTGCAAGACTGCAGTGGCAAAGCCAGCTCTGGATTTAGAAAAAACTGGCAAGTGGTAATGCTTGGTGAAGGTATGTACAGAACTCCAGGTAGCAGCTTTTAGGATGCCCCCTGATAGGGACACCTCTGAGAAAGGCTGTAGAGGTAGATGCAGCCCTGGTGGAATGAGGTCTTATCCCCTGTGGGGTAGGTTTTCCATGGTGCTTAAAGCAGAAATGAATGCAATGGCCTATCCACTTAGAAATGGTTTGCTATGAAATGGCCTCCCCCTCTGCCCCTGCAGCAAATGCAACCAGCAGCTGTTTAGATTTCCTGAGAGGCTTAGTCCTGTCCAAGTAAAATCTAAGTTGTCTGTGCACGTCCAAGGAGTGCAGCATTCTTTCCACTTTGTTCTGTGGATTACAAAAGAAGGTTGGCAAATAAATAGACTGATTAAGGGCCACACTGGATACCACCTTGGGCATAAAGGAAGGACTGGTCCAGAGGGACACCCTGTCTGCATGAAAGATGATGAAAGGCTCTACTGCCATGAGGGCCTGTAGTTCAGATGATAGTGATGGCTAGAAGGAAGGCTGTTTTCCAAGAAGGAATTTCAACTCTGCATTAGCAGATGATGGCTCAAAGGGAGGTAGAGTGAGCTTTTCCAATACAAAGTTAAGGTCCCAGGATGGAGTAGGGGCTCTTCTGGGTGGTCTTACGTTTTTGGCCCCTCTGAAGAATTGCTTCAGCAGTGGATGAGAGAAGGGGGGGGGGTTCTGTATTATAATGTGCTGAAATGGCTGAGGCATGAATTTTGATGCAAGAAAAAGGAAGGCCCTTGTGAAGCATCTCAGTTAAGTATTGAAGAAGGTGAGGTAAATTGGGCACTGTTGTGCCCATCCCCTGAGTTTGGCTCCAAAAACAGAATCTTTTCCATTTTTCAGCATAGGATTTTCTAGTACTAGGCCACCTTACCTTGAGAATGACATCCATCACTTGCCTTTCTGAGGGATGGTAATGGAGAGATCAGGTAATTAGCCAGGCTGCAAGGTTCAGGGTTTGAAGCTGTGGGTGCAGAATCTGGCCCTCCTGCTGGGGCAGCAGGGCAGGGGTCTGAGGCAGGTGCCATGGTTCCAGTAGTGAGAACTACACAAGAGGGAGTACCAGTGTTGGCGTGGCCAGTCTGGTGCAATCAGTATTGTCCTTGGTTTGTCCTGTTTGATCTTTAGTAGCACCTTGGAGAGGAGAGGCAGAGGGGGAAGCCATAGACGTGCAGGTTTTCCTGGTGAAGGACAGGGCATCCACTTCCAAGCTTGTCTGTGGGGAGTCCTTGTGCATAATTTGTCCAATTGATAGATCTGAGGGGAGGAAACAGGTCTATCTCTGAGCTGCCCCATTTGTTTCTCAAAATGAATATCTTTGGTTCCAGTTTCCACTCATGTGGGTCCATGAGATTTCTGCTTAGATCGTCTGCCAGTGTATTTAGTTTGCCTGGCAGGAATTGAGCTTGTAGGTGCAGCACTTGGGTAGCTCAAGGCTCTGTTCCACAGAGCCATGGCTAGCCTGCAGAAAGGGTATGAGTGGGTTCCCCCCTGCTTGTTTATGTACCACATAACAGTGGTGTTGTCTGTCTTTACCAATAATTATCCTGGAAGAATGTGGCCCTTGAAGGCTGTCCGAGCATTCTGTACAGCTAACATTACTTTTTGATTGATATGCAGGTGCATTTGACTGGGGTTCCATTTGTCCTGAATGCAATGCCCTGCTCAGTGAGCCCCCCATTCATAGTCTGATGCATCTGTTGTTAAGGTTTGGGTGGCAGGGGGTATAGTGAATGGCAGTCCCTTGTTGTGGTGGCAGGCCTCTGCCCACCAAAGGAACTCTGTCTTTAGACAAGGGATGATGGGAATCATTAATTCTAGGTCCTGAGAATATTCACACCATAGGCTTTTTAGATACCATTGTAGCTTCCTCATACGCAGTCTTGCATATGGAATTAGGAAAATGCAAGAGGCCATGAACCCCAGGGCTTGCAGTATTTTCCTTGCAGATAGCTGGGTCTTTGTGGCCAGCAGTTTGAAGTAGGCTGTCAAATGAACTTGTTTCTCTGGCGTGAGGTAGGCCATCTGGGAAGTTGTATTCAAGCTTGTTCCCAGGAATACAATTTGTTGGCAGGGTACTAGATCCGATTTCTTTTAGTTTATGGTGTACTCCAGAGAAGTCAGTAATTTCTTTACAAATGCCAGATGATTTAATAGTATGTCCTTGCTTTCTGCCTGAATTAGACAATCGTCCAGGTATGGGTATATTTGAATATTTCTTTGCCTGCAAAATGCAATGACTGGAGCTAGGCACTTTGTGAATACCCTGGGCACCGTAGATAAGCCAAAGGGCGGTGCAAAGAACTGATCATTCATGTAGCCTGCTCTGAAGCATAGGTATCTTCTGCAAAATTCCCTGATTGGGATGTGCAGGTAGGCTTCCTTTAAATCCAGTGTTGCCAACCAGGCATTTTTGCCAAGCATGGGAAGCAGCTGATGAAGAGTTAGCATTCTGAATTTTGGGATTACCAAAAAAGTGTTTAGGATGAACAGGTCCAGGATAGGACGCCAAGAATGGTCTTTTCTGGGAACCAGGAAAAATCTTGAGTAAAAATCCTGCCCCCATTCCTCTTCTGGGACAGGTTGAACAGCCTTGATGCTTAGAAGAGAGAGAACCTGCTTTTGAGCCTCTGCCCACTGATTTGGGTGTAGGTCTGGCCAATCGTTTGGGGATGGTAAGGAGTGGAAGTGGAATCTGTATCCTTGGGAAACTATATTTAAAACCCATTTATCTTGGGTAACGAGCTCCCCACTTTTTTGCATGCAGGGCGATCTTTCCCCCTAAAGGAACAGTCAAGTTGAACAGGGCTTGAAGGTTTAAAGTTAAGTCATTGTGATGGTTTACCATAGGGGGTATCTTCCTACTTTCCAGCTTTGGAAGTGGGAGCCCCACCAACTGCTTAGGCCTGTGAGCACCTTGAGACTGAAGCCTGGGTGGTCTGCTGGTCCTGGGTTTAGACTGAGAAGGCCTGGAAGAGGCAGGAAAGGACCAATTCTTAGAAAGCCAGTGCCTACTAAATCTGGGAGGCTGTACTTGCAGGAAATCTTTAACGCTTTGCCTAGATTTAGTTTTTTCTTCCATCTTTTTAAGTACTTCTGCTTGGTTGCCAAACAGATGACCTTGGTTTAAGGGAGCATCCAGTAATTTAGCTTTAACATGATCTGGCAAAGTTTGCTCCTTAAGCCAAGCATGCCTTCTAAGTACAGACCCAGTGACAGCAGCCCTGCAAGATGCCTCTAATAAATCAAAACCACATTGCAAAGTATGTTTTCCAACTTGTTCAGCAGAATGCATTAAATCCTGTAATTCTTTATTTTCAGCACAGTCAGGAATAAACATCATTTTCTGTTTAAGCAATCCAATAATATGCTGCTGATAATGCCTTTGGGTCATTGTGAAATGGTCTCAGGATCCACAGTAGGATTCTTAAAGAGGAACTTGTGAGAATCGGGTAACTCTAATTCCTGTCGGGTTTTCTGGGAGCAGGGGGTAAAGTGTCAAGGGCCAGGCTAGATTCCATGAAGGTATCATCTACAATGTCCAGTACAGGAGGGATAGCTAAAGGCCTGTGCTGAGGTAGGAGTAAGAATTCCCTAAGCCTCTTTTTGGAGTCAGAGCAATCCTGGCTTTCCCAGCAGGAATGCTCCCTAAAAGTATGCAAAGTTTCACCAAAACAGAAATAGTACAGTTGTGTACACTTACCATAAATGTAGATGATAGAGTGTATTCACTGTTGCAGTCATTACATTTGGGTAATCTGCTGGCAGGTTGCCCTCAGTCGGCCTGAATTCCAAAGTCTTGGGTCCTGCATCGGTTGCTGTCTCCTCTTCCATGACGTCGGGTTGTCAGGGGTATAAAACAAGCAGACGCCATTTTCTTTATTTTTTCTTGCCCCAGATGTCAGGTGCCCCCAAAAAGGTAGCAAAAATATATATGTATAACAAGTATATATACATGCATCAATATTAACTTTACCTTCATCTACAAACAAATACACCACATAGATTGTAGAAGATAGAGAAGAAAAGAAACTCCAGAATGAAAGGGGGGATGGCGGGCGGGTAACCTGGACTGCAACAGTGAATACACTCGAACATCTACATTTATGTAAGTGTACACAACTGTACTATGTTCTTCGTGTTTCATTTTTGCAGTCATTACATTTGGGTAGAATCCTAAAGCTATGGTTGGGAGGCTGGAGCTAAACAGCATTAGGTATGGCTATAAGGCCCTGCAGAACTACAGTGGTAAATCCTGCCCTGGACTTAGAGTAGAGAGGCAAATGATAATGCTTTGTAAAAGTGTGGACAGAACTCAAAGTAGCAGTCTCTAGAATGTCTTTGGTTGGTACTCCTCTGAGAAAGGCTGCTGAAGCAGCTGCAGCTCTGGTGGAATGAGACCTAATGCCCTTGGGCACAGGTTTACCATGGTGTAAGTAGCAGAAATGAATACAGTGGCTTATCCACTTTGAAATAGTTTGCTTTGAAATAGCCTTTCCTTCTGATCCTGCAGGATATGTCATTAGCAATTGCTCAGATTTTCTTAGAGCTTTAGTCCTGCTCATGTAGAATCTTAGAAGTCTGTGTACATCCAAGGAATGCAGAATTCTCTCCCTCTTGTTCTGCGGATTTGGATAAAAAGGTTGGCAGATGAATAGTTTGGTTAAGAGCCACACTGGAAACTACCTTGGGCATAAATGTTGGATTTGTCCTCAGAAACACCCTGTCTGGGTAAAATATGATAAAAGGCTCCACAGCCATGAGGGCCTGTAGCTCTGAGACTCTTCTTGCTGAAGTAATTGCTAGTAGCAGAGCTGTTTTCCATAAGAACTTTATATCAGCAGTAGCAGCTGATTCAAATGGAGGAAGGGTGAGCTTTTCCAACACATAATTGAGGTCCCATGCAGGTATTGGCGATCTTCTATAAGGCCTTAAATTTTTGGCTCCTCTGAGATGCTGCTTTAGTAAAGGATAAAAAGAGATTGGTGGCTCTGTATTGGAATGAGCTGAAATGACAGAGGCATGGATTTTAACTGAAGAGAAAGATAGGACTTTGTCAAGCATCTCAGTCAAGTATTGTAATATCTGAGGAATATATCATTCTGCTGCATCAGTTCCTTGTGCTTGGTTCCAAGCACAGAATCTCTTCCATTTATCAGCATAAGATTTTTCTAGTACTAGGCCTTCTGGCTTCCAAAATGACATCCATCACAGCTTTACTGAGAGGTGTTTGTATAACTATATGATCAGCCATGCTGCCAGGTTCAGTGTCTGGAGTTGATTGTGCAGGATCTGATTGTTTTGCTGGGACAACAGTTGAGGTCCTTGAGGTATGGTCCAAGCTGGGTATTGGGACAAGTTCCTTAGGATTGGGTACCAGTACTGGCGGGGCCAGTCTGGGGCAATTAGTACCATCTTTGGCTTTTCTTGTCTGACTTTTAGGAGGAACTTGGGAAGAAGAGGCAGAGGAGGAAAGGCGTAAACCGATAGGTTTTTCCAACTGAAGGTTAGGGTGTCCACTTTCCATGCTTGTCTGTGATAAGTCCTTGTGCAGAATCTTTTCAATTGGTAACTTTGAGCAGAGGCAAATAGATCTATGTCTGGGCTCCCCCATTTCTTTGTTATCATGCTGAAGACTTGTGGATCTAGTTTCCACTCGTGAGGATCCAGAAGGTTTCTGCTTAAGTCGTCTGCCAGAGTATTTTGTTTTCCTGGCAGGAATTGAGCTTGAAGATGTATTTGGCAAGTCAAAGCTGTGTCCCACAGTGCCATGGCTAATCTGCAAAGGGGATATGAGTGCGTGCCCCCCTGCTTGTTTATGTACCACATGACCATGGTATTGTCCGTCCTTATCAGTAGTTGTCCTGGATGAAGTAAGTCCTTGAAGGCTGTCAGGGCATTTTTGAACAGCTAGCATCTCTTTCTGGTTGATATGCAGATGCATTTGTCTTGGGGTCCATATGCCCTGAATGCATCTTCCCACCATGTGGGCCACCCAAGCATAATCTGATGAGTCTGTTGTTAAGGTTTGGCTGGCAGGGGGTAGAGTGAAGGGCCGTCCCATGTTTTGGTGACATGCCTTTGCCCACCATAGAAACTCCTGTTGTAGGCAGGGAATGAGAGGAATCATTGCTTCCAGACTGTGACAATGTTGACTCCATAAACTTTTTAGGTACCACTGAAGTTTCCTCAAATGCAGTCTTGCATATGGAATCAGTAGGATGCAGGATGCCATGAAGCCCAAAGCCTGCAGAATTTGTCTTGCAGATAACTGGGTTTTTGTTGCCATCAGTTTGAAGTAAGTAGTCAGTTGCCTTTGCTCGTCTGGCGTGAGATAAGCCATCTGGGCAGTTGTATTTAAGCTTGCACCCAGGAATATTATCTCCTGGGAGGGTACTAGTTTTGATTTCTATTCGCTGACTGTGTACCCTAGGCATGGTAGTAATCTCTTTACAAACGCCAGATGCTGCAGTAGAATGTCCTTGTTCTCTGCTTGAATGAGGCAGTCATCCAAATAAGGACATATTTGTATTCCTCTGTCTGCAGTATGCAATTACTGGTGCCAGGCACTTTGTGAAGATCCTGGGCGCAGTAGATAAGCCAAAGGGCAGTGCAGAGAATTGGTAGTGCATTGAGCCAGCTTTGAATCGGAGGTATCTTCTGCATGTTTGTCTGACTGGGACATGCAGGTATGCCTCTTTTAGATCTAAAGTCACAAGCCAAGCCTTCTTGCCCAACATGGGCAGAAGCTGCTGTTGAGTCAACATTTTGAATTTTGGAATATCCAGATATGTGTTTAGAATAGATCCAGGTCCAGTATTGGTCTCCAGGCTTTGTCCTTTCTGGGTAAAAAGAACAGTCTTGAATACAATCCTTGTCCCTGTTCTTGCTCTGGCACTTGTTGAATGGCCCTCATGTCCATAAGGGATGAAACTTGTTTTTGTGCCTCTGCCCATTGATTGCGTGGCAGGTCTGGCATACCGGTTAGCCTTGGCAGGGTGTGAAAGTGGAATCTGTAGCCATGTGAAACTATATTTAGAACCCATCTGTCTTGGGTGATCATGTGCCAGTTTTGTGAAAAAAGTGCTAGTTTTCCCCCCAAAGAGGCTGCCAAAAGATAAGTGCTTGGTGCTGGAAGGGGAAAGTCATTGAGACTGTTTTCTGTATGGCTGTGATTTTTCCTCTCCGCTCTTGGAGGTAGAAGCACCCCATTGTTTAAGCCTGTATGAGCCTTGGGGCTGTGATCTGCCTCTTTGTGGTCTATCGGACACTGGAAAGGACCAATTCTTTATAGGCCAGTTCCTGCTAAATCTGGGAGGCTGTACCTGCAAGTAATCCTTGACTGTTTGCATAGATTTAACTTTGTCCTCCATTTTCTTCAACACCTCTTCTGCTTTAACACCAAAGTACCATGCTGTAAAGGAGCATCTAATAATTTTGCTTTAACATGATCAGGCAGATTTTGTTCTTTTAACCAAGCATGCCTCCTAATCACAGAACCTGTAACAGCGGCCCCGCAGGAGGCCTCTAGAGAATCAAAACCACATTGCAAAGTATGCTTTCCAACTTGTTCAGCTGCATGCAATAAATCCTGCATTTGTTGTCTGCACATTCTGTATTTGCTGACATTTTCTGTTTAAGCAAAGACATAAGATATTGCTGATATTTAAGCATAAGAAATTGGCAATTTAAGGCTCTTACAGCCAAGGTAGCAGAGGTATAAATCTTTTTGCCCCCATCTGTCTAGGGCCCTAGAATCCCTATCAGAGGGGATAGGGTTTTTTGCAGTAGAAGCCTTGACCCCTTTGGGACCCTGAGAGATGGTTTCTGGGTCAGCAGCAGGGTTTTTATAAAGAAATTTATCTGAATCAGGAACCCTATAGTATCGGTTTGGCTTAACAGGGGCTGGTGGTAAATAGTCTGGAGAAAGACTGGACTCTGAAAATACATCATCTACAATGTCTAAAACAGGTGGGATAGCAAGGAGCCTGTGCTGAGGCAATAAAAGGAAGTCTCCGAGCCTTTTCTTGGATTCTGAGTAATCTTGTTTCTCCCAGTGGAAATGCTTCCTCATAGTAAGCAGCGTCTCCCCAAAAGATTAATCCTCAGGAGGAGAGGCTGAAGGGATAGAATCTTCAGCATCAGAATCCTCATAGGGAGGAACAGAATAATCCTATTCAGAGGAGGAATCACAGGAAATGGAAACCTGGTCTGAAGATTCATTTTCTAACTCTTGCCTAGGCCTCTTATCAGGAGTGGGATGGGAACCCCTGATCAAAATAATTAGGTCTTCGGCCATTTTAAGCATTTGTTTTTTAGGCATGGAGGCCTGTCCAGGTGAATGCTGTACTTGTTTCTTTGTCTTTAGAGCTGCTTTAATCTTTGCCTTTGAAGCTGAAATAGGTTTCAGATATAACTGTGTAGGCCTGAAAACACCCTCAGAAGCCGATGCCTGCTCAGCGGCTCCGGACCCATCTGAGGGTATAGTTTCCGAGTGTCCAATACCTTGAGTTTCCAGAGGCCCAGTAGGCTCCACGTGGGAGTCGGAAGCGGCCTGTGGCTCTGAGGTAGCGGGCGTCAGGGGCTGCGAAGGCACCTCACTGAGAACCGGTGACAGACCTAGCAGGGTATCAGGGGCTGCAAATGCACCTCACTGAGTACTGGCGAACCGGCGACTGGCTTAGGAGAAGTTTTGTCGTCGGTTTTCGACCTCGACCGTCTCTCACTGTCCTTTTCTTTGCACTTTTTATGTACTATGGTAGTCTGATTGCTATCCGAGTTAAATCCGTTTCCATAACATTTTGTGGCAAAAATATACAGACACTTAATAGTGCATTGGTTAAATCTAGCACAAAACCGACAGCCAGGCACGTTGTGATCAGGGCCTAGGCAAGGAATACAGTTTAAATGAAAATCCTTATAAGGTATTTGCTTCCCACAATTAACACAACTATTAACTTTTTCTGACATCAGAATGGAGCAAGAAAAAAAGTTTCCCCAATGGGGTACTTCGCTTTAGTGAAGACGTCGGTTCTGAAACTCAAACTTGAATATTTCAGGAGTCGGCCGACCGGCACTTGCAAAATGTTTTTGCTTCAGGCACCGTGCGGCAAGAAAGACTGAAGAAAATGGCGTCGGCTGCTTGTTTTATACCACTGACGACCTGACGTCATGGAAGGAGAGACAGCAACCGACGCAGGACCCAAGACTTTGGAATTCAGGCCGACTGAGGGCAACCTGCCAGCAGATTACCCAAATGTAATGACTGCAACAGTGAAACATGAAGAACATCCTTTGGAGGGGAAGCAGAGAATGGAGTCCTCTGCATCAGAATCCTCATAGGTGGATAAGGGCAACTCTTGGACATCAGAAAAAACAGAAATTTCAGAATCCTGATCAGAATAATCAGAAGGAAAATCAGTTCTAGGTCTCTTAGAGGGAGAAGGGTGGCTTCCCATGATTAGAGTAATAAGGTCTTCAGCCATTCTTATTTGTTTTTTAGGCATAAGGGCCTGACCATGCAGGTCTGAGAGTCAGTTTCATAGTCGTGGATCGAGATTTAGGCCTTGAAGTAGAAGATGACGTCGGTTTAATATGCAAGTCAGTAGGCCTGAATACACCATCAGAAGCTGGTGCCCACACAGCGGCTCCAGACCCATCCAAGGTAGAGACATCCGCAGGTTCCACAGTCGAAGCATCACACGGCATACCAGACTCCGAATGGTTCTCAGTAGAGGCCTGCGAATCTGAAGTAGCTGGCATCAGGGGCTGCGAAAGCACCTCATTGAGTACTGGCAACTAACTTAACGGAAGCGTCGTCGGCAGCTTTGGACCTATGCGGCCTGTCTCTGTCTTTATCTTTGCATTTTTTCAGAATGTTGGTAGTCAGGTGGCTTACCGAAGCCATTTCTGGATAACTGAACAGAGTACCAAAATATTTAGATGCGGAAATGAACAGATGATGAATAGTTTGAGGTTTGAATAAGGCACAAAACAGACAGCAAGGGACGTCGTGGTCTGGGCCTAAGCAAGAAATACAGTATGAATGGAAATCTTTATGAGGTATTTGCTTTCCACAAGAAATACAATTGTTAACTTTTACTGACATCTGAGTAGAGCAAGAAAAAGTTTCCCCAATGGGGTACTTAGCTTTGTTTAAGACTTCGGATCTGAAACTCGAAAACGAAAATTTCAGGAGTCGGCCGACCAGCACTTGCGAACTGCTTCTGCTTTGGGCACCGCACGGCAAGAAAGACTGATGTAATGGCGTCGGCTGCATGCTTTATACCAGACTAGCCGACGTCAAGGAAGATGAGATGGCAACCAACGCAGGACCCAAGACTTTGATAATTAGACTGACTGAGGGCTACCTACAAGCAGATAACCCAAATGTGATGACCGCAACAGTGAAACACAAAGAACATCCTGAATTTTCTCCTACATGGAAATAGGATATAGCCGCCAACTGGAATTTCACTGTGGAAGAGCTGGCCACCTTCTGGAAAATTTGAGACAAAAAATCTAACACCGCTGGAACAGGAGCGGTAAAGGGATCCAAATTTCTCTGAGAAGCCCAAATGGAAAACGCTTCCATTTACTATGGTACAACTTCCTGGTAGAGGACTTGTGTGAGCCACCAGAATGGACTTAACGGGGGAAAAGAGACTGGGAGTCCTGGCAATTAATGGAACTGCAGCAATCAAGCAGTAAGCTTGAGGCTGTCCAGATTCGGTGGAGGAATTCCCGAGAGATGACGAATGAGATTTGGAATGGGATCCAATATCCAGGGCAGAGCTACTAGAGGAGACCGTAGGCAGGGAAACCAAAACTAACGATGCCAAAAATGAGGCTATGAGCATAACCCTGCTCCCCAACCGTCAAGCTTTCTGTAAGAATTTTGTCATGAGGAAGCAGTGGGGTACACAAAGAAGACCAGGTGGCCAAGCATGGACAAGAGCATCTCTGTCCCCCCATGGTGGAATCAGAGCAAAAAACTCGCTGTACTTTGCATTGGACGGTGATGCAAAGAGATCACAGCAAGGATGACCCCATTTGAGGAAGGTCTGTTCTGCTACATAAGGGTTCAGAGACCACTCGTAAGGCAACAGGATAATCCTGCTCAGTTTGTTGGCCAAAATGTTGGACCGACCCGGGATGTGCGTTGCTATCAGAAAACGGATGGTGGAGATCGCCCATTCCCACACACTCATGGCCTCTCAACAAAGTGGGTAGGACCTGGTTCCCCCGTTTGTTGATATACCAGACCACTGACATATTGTCTGAATCGCAATAGTTCCCAGAGGAAGGGAAGCATGAAGGGCCTGCAACCCTTAAAAGACTAACATCTCCAGAACATTGATATGCAGAATGGTCTCGTTTGGGGTCCATGTGCCTTGGACAGTCCTGCCTGAGCCATGCCCCCCCCACCCTAGATGGAAGGCATCCGTGGTCACAGTGGCTTGGGGCAGAGGCATAACAAAGGGGTGTCCTTCCTGAAGATCCTGGGATTGAAGTCACCACATGAGAGAAGCTTTGCACACCTTGCTTAAGAGGAATTGGGAAGTCTAAGGGCTGGTATAACACAGACCACTGATGTAATGTCCCACTGAAACACTCTCATATGCAGACATGCATAAGGAACCAGATTTATAGCTGCTGCCATGGACCCTAAGGCTCTCAGGACTAACTCTGCTGGGGGTGGAGGAGTCTGAAGAAGTGCCAAGACATGAAGGGTCAGGTTCCGAAGTCTGTCTGGGGTCAAAAATATCCTGACCTGAAGAGAATCTATGAAGTCCAGAATCTGAACAGGCTGAAGAGAGGACTTCGTAAGGTTTATTGTAATGCCCAGTAGGTTCGACAACTGAAGAAATGAATTTCTGGCTAGCACAAGTTGATGCCTGGTGAGGAGCCAATCATCCAGGTACACGAAAACCTGAATGCCCTGAAGCCTCAGGTGGGCTGCTACAACTGTCATGACCTTGGTAAACACCCCGGGGGGCTGTGGTGAGACCGAAAGGTAGGACCCTGAACTGGTAGTGACTGGCTCCTAGTCAAAAGCAGAGGAACCTCCTGGATCACCTGTCCATCAGGATATGGTAGTACACATCCTTGAGGTCTACAGAGCACATCCAATCTTCCTTATGCAAGAACGGCAGGATGGCTTGTAATATGACCATCCAGAACTTCTCCTTGCCAACAGACAGGTTTTATCATGGATAGGTCGAGAATCGGCCTCAAGTCCCCCATCTTTTTTGGCACCAAAATGAACCTGGAATAGATGCCTGATCCAGACTGATCTGGGGGAACCAGCTGGATTTCTCTTTTGCCTAGCAGCTTTTCTATTTCCAAAGCTGCCGCCTCCCTTTGAGGGGGTGGGACATATGGGAGGCACCTTGTGGTTAAGGGGCTGTTTATGAAGGGAGTGGAATAACCTACGGATATTATGAGATGCACCCAGCTGTCTGATGTTATGGACTCCCACTGAGCTAGGTGCTTTGAAAAATGCCCCCAGACTGCCTCCAGAGTAGAGCAGTTGGGCAACCCCTCAGGGCTGCTGCACGGGCCGATCTGAAAACGGTTCCCGTGACCCAAAGTTCTTCTGGCACTGCCTCTGAGCCGGTGCCCATCTTGTCTCCCTCTGCCTCTAGGGGAAAATGAGTCCGGAGCATTCCGGGAATGCTGAGACTTCTGGAACCACAACTTCTGCCCTCACTGGATCCTAGAGAAGGACCTTTGAGGGTTGGAGAAGCAGATCCTGATGGTCGACATCTTCCCATCCTTCCCACTCTGGGCTAGCGTGTCTCGGACGGTCTTCCCGAACAGGGTCGAACCATCAAAAGGGGCATTCACAAAGGACGCCTTGAAAGGTTGCGAAAAATCACAAAGCCGGAGCCAGGCATGACGCCTCATGGCAATACTGGACCTGTCCCCCTAGCGGCTCCCTCGGTGGCGTGAGAGTAAATGCATGGGCATATTTGTAACAGACTTTAGATTGGCCAATGAGCCGAGAATGACCATTTATCCTCAGCCAAAATGGACTCCAGGGGAGACTCTGCGTACTCTTTCACGAGGTCACTCTGAAGTCTAATCACGTGGGCCATATAGTTCAGTGCCCTTATGGCAAAGGTAGTTGAAGCATACGTCCACTTTCCAAGACAATCCATCGCCCTAGACTCCTTGTCTGGAGGATGGATGGAGGAACTTTCCTGGGCAGGTTCCTTTTTGGTGGCTGCCGCCACCACCATGACATCAGCTGGGGAACCCATACTCCATGTTGTCAGTAGGGGGGCTCAACACTATCTGTCCATTTTGGTATTGGCTCTACAGTGTCCGGTTCCTTCCAAGCTCTGGTGGTAATGAGGTCCACCAGAGGATCAGCCAGGGGGGGGGCACCCAAGATGTAGATGGGCCTGCACCTGACCAGCCTCCCCTCTGGCGGAGAATTACCTTTATGCCCCTGAAGGAGATGTCTTCAGGGCGTGACCTGGGGGAGTCTTCCCCTTCCTCCAATCGGTATCCTCAGTGAGGGACTCAAGGGGGGGGGGGGTAGTCCATGTGCCTCCTCTTGCACTAGCATTTGCGAGGGACCTCCTCGGGGAGACTCTGCGGGGAGGGCTCACAGTTATGTATTCCTCGAGGGGAACCGTCTGGGGCATATCAAAGGCTGTCTCTGGGAGGACTGGATGATAGAAGTCATACTCAACTGCGAGGAAGTAGGGGCGGACTCAGAGGAAAGAGTGAGGGGTCTCGATCCTCCTGAGAGTACCCTCTCCACAACGAAGGCTGAAGTGGAACCGGCTTCCAAGAAACTGGTGGAACAAGTAGCCGTGCCCCTCGTATTCGATGAGGAGATCGGAGCAGAGTCTGGAACAGCCGGACCCAGAGGGATGGTATGCCCTGAACACAATGGAGCCGATGACACACTCCACCACGGATCAGACGCCCAGATCTCGGCTTGGATCAAACACAGGATCCGACAAATTCAAGGACATGGCCGTCATCGAGGTTCGAGGAACCATCCACGCCAACCCTCCTCGGATCCAGGGACTCCGAAACCCGGGGATGGAACAGAGAAGGCGCTATCGGGGTGAACATCGGAGCCAAACTCCCCACTCCAGTGGGAGGGGTAGCCAGCAACCCTCCCATCTGCAATTGACAAAGCAAGAACCTTATCACCCGGTCCATGTCAGCTTCAGAGAAGCTCCTCGTGGATCTGGAGGATGCCACCGACACCAGCTCAGAGGGCTGATGCGAGGATGACCTCAAAGCGGGCCGAGCCTCCTCCTCAGGCGAGAATCTTGGAGAATTGAGCTGAGGGGAAGACGGCCTAGTACCTTTTTTCAGGTGTGGAGACCACTTTAGCAGGGGGGACCGATGGATCAGAGTCTGCTGGTTTATTGCGACCCCTCTCCTTGTCTCTATCTCTCGCTTTTTTTCTTTCTCCCTTTTCTCTCTCTTTCCAGTGACAGCTTATGGCCACATTCTGTGCATTTAGAAACGGTCGGCTTTTGAGACTTTGACATAGCCACCCTATACTAATCAAGGCTAACTAGCCAAACACACACACATGCCAAGGGCGGGAAGGGGGGGGCCTATACTAGGGGAAAGTTTACAACTTTAAACTTTTTTTTTGTACAGTAAACCCGAGGGAGAACAAGGGAAAAGAGAAAAAACTAACTACTCACACACACACACACACACACACACACACACACACACACACACACACTATTACAAAGTGCACAGCTGAAATTTGATCAAAAATCCCACTCTACCTGCCTGGAGCACAGAAATCACGTCTTGGCGAAGATGCGGCAAACAAGATCGGAGGATTGGAAGGAGATTGCAGTGTAATATGGGGAGGAGCTTGGAGCTAGAATCTTCAGCTTGGGAAGCTGCGGCTCAGATCCGTATTAGATCCAAAACCCACAGGTTGATGATCAAATGAAGTTAACTACTTCATATTTAATAGTTATGTACTTACCATAACTTGGTAGCTGTGTTAACTGTAGTCACCATTCATCACGTATGGGTCTAGGATCTGACACTGGATCCGAGCCGGCACACAGATAACAGCTTAGCTTAAGCTCCTCCCCTCCCACTATGCTCTGCTGCCCTCTAACCCCTCAGATCCAGTTCGCCCTGAAGAAAGAAGGCAGAGACAGATCTGCCACCAGAAAAGGTCCACCAAAGTCCTGTCAATCCCTCAGGAAGGGGGAAGCAGAGTGAGAGCTTGACGAATGGTGACTACGTAACACAGACACCAAGTTATGGTAAGTACATAACTATTAATCTGATGCTATCCTAGTCGCCATTTATCACATATGGGTCAGAGTCTCCAGCTACCAAACATGCTCGGGTGGCCTCATGGAAGGACATGCCGAAGAAAGTACAGTTGTGTACACTTACCATAAATGTAGATGTTAGAGTATTCACTGCTGCAGTCATCACATTTGGGTTATCCCTGCCAGGGTAGCCCTCAGGTCAGCCTGAATACCAGAGGCTTAGTATTTCTGCTTCAGTTGCTGTCGCTTCAGGACTGACATTGGGTCGTCAGCAGTACAAAGTAAGGCAGCAGACGCCATTAAATCAGTTTTTCTTGCCCTGTCAGGAGCCCCCAAGCCAGTATATAGTGGAAGAACCCCACCAGTAGAAAGTAAATACCAAAAAGTTATTTGTAAGGAGAGAGAGAGAAGGGGATGGAGAGAGGGAAACGAGGACTGCAGCAGTAAATACATTGGAACATCTACATATATGGTAAGTGTACACAACTGTACTATGTTCTTCGTGTTTCACTGTTTGAGTTCACATTTAGGTTGATTCTCAAAGCTGGGGAAAAGGGTGGAGGCAGTCAAGACGACTAGGGGCTGGCTAGGATGGCCTGCAAGTGGCAAAGTCTGCCCTGGATTTGGAGAAGGTAGGCAGGTGGTAATACTTGAAGGTGTGAAAAGATGTCCATGTTGCAGCCTCCAGGATGTCCCTGGTGGGGACTCCTCTGAGGAAAGCTGCAGAGGTGGAGGCTGCTCTGGTAGATTGAGTCCTGACCCCATTAGGGGGAGGTTTCCTATGTTGACTGTAGCAGAAATGGATGCAGTGTACTATCCATTTGGAAATGGTTTGTATGTGGCTTTGCCACCTGCTCCTGCAGCAAAGCTGACTAACAATTGATCAGTCTTTCTGAATGATTTAGTCCTGTCTAGACTGAATCTGAGCTGTTTGTGCACATCTAGTGTGTGTAGTATCCTTTCTCCCTTGTTTTGTGGGTTAGGGGAAAAAGGTGGGCAAATGAATGGATTGGTTGAGAGCCACACTGAATACTTTTGGCATGAAGGATGGGTTAGTCCTGAGGGACATCCTAACAGCATGGAAGATGATGAAGGGCTCTACAGCCATGAGTGCTTGTAGCTCGGATACTCTTCTGGCTGAAGTGATGGCCAGAATTAAGGCGGTCTTCCTGAAGAAAAACTAACTCTGCTGAAGCTGCTGGTTCAAAAAGGGTGAGCTTTTCCAACACAAAGTTTAGATCCCAAGCTGGGGTAGGTGTTCTTCTGGGTGGCCTCAAGTTGCTAGCCCCGCTTAGAAACTGTTTTGATGAGAGGATGTGAGAAAAATGGTTGCTCAGTGCTGAAATGAGCACAGACAGCAGAGGCATTAATTTTAATAGAGGAAAAGGAGAGACCACTGTGTAGTAGGTCAGCTAGGTAATCCAGGATGAGAGGTATGGAGGGTTATGCTGTATCGGCTCCCTTATCCTGGATCCAGGTGCAGAACCTTTTCCATTTGTCAACTTAAGACTTTTTGGTGCTGGGGCATCTGGCCTCACGAATAAAATCTAGAACCTGTTTACTGAGATTGGCAGCTTGTTCAGTGGTCAGGTAATAAGCCAGGCTGCCAAACTGAGCGTCTACAAATGAGGATGCATAAATTCTCCTTCCCTCTGGGCTAGGAGGGTTAGGATCTGAGGAAGATGCTATGGTAGCAGAGGGGACAGGCTGCGCAGCAGTGGGTACCAGTGCCGGCGAGGCCAGTCTGGAGCAATTAGAATTGTCCCTGGTTTTTCCTCTCTTTTGAGCAGTACCCTGTTAATGAAAACTAGAAGGGGGAAAGCCTAGACAGAGAGGTTGACCAACTGGAAGGATAGGCCATCCACATTCCAGGCCCTGCAGTGAGGCTCCCTGGTGCAGAACTTGCTGAGCTGATGGTTGGAATGGGAAACAGAGGTCTACCTTCGGGGGAACCCCATTTCTGAGTTATTAGGGTGAAGGTTCTTTGGTCTAGCTACCACTCGTGTGGGTCCAGAAGATTTCTGCTTAAGTTGTCTGCCAGAGTGTTTACAGAGCCTGGCAGGCATTGTGCTAACAGGTGTAGTTGCATGGCTGTGTGCCAAAGGGTCATGCCAAGCCTGCATAGATGGGTAGGAGCGAGTCCCTCCCTCCTTGTTGATATACCACATCACAGTGATGTCTGTTTTGATCAGTAGAGCCCCTGGGGAGCGAAGGGGCCTGTAAGCTGTCAATATGTGCTGAACAGCTAACATCTCTTTTTGGTTGATGTGCAGATGTATTTGATGTGGGTTCCATTGGCCCTGTATGCACCTGCCGTCCAGGTGTGCACCCCAGGCACAGTCTGATGCATCTATGGTGAGGGTCTGGGTGGCGTGGGGTGACAAAGGTAGTCCCTTGTTGTGGATGCATGCTGCTTCCCACCAAAGAAAATCTTTCCTTAGACAAGGTATCATTAGTATGAGAGTTTCCAGGTCTTGAAAGTGTTGACACCAAAGGCTTTTTAGGGACCATTGTAGTTTCCTTATATGCAGTCTGAAATACGGAATGAGTAGAAGGCAGGATGCCATGAACCCTAGAGCTTGCAGGATTTTCCTTGCAGATAACTGGGTTCTGGTGGCTCGTTGAGTGAAGTAGCCTGTCAGGTAAGCTTGTTTTTCTGAAGGAAGGAATGCCATCTGGGATGCTGTGTCCAGGCTTGCTCCCAGGAATACAATTTTTTGTGTGGGGACTAGTTTTGATTTCTTTTCATAGACAGTATACCCCAGGGAGGTCAGTAGGTCCTTTACAAAAGTCAGGTGCTGTAGCAGCTTTTCCTGACTGCAAGTATAGGTAAATTTGAATATTTCTGTATGAAAAAAGCAATGGCGGGAGCCAGATAGTTTGAAAAAATTCTGGGACCAGTGGATAAGCCCAAGGGAAGCACAGAAAACTGAAAGTGCATAGATCCTGCCCTGAAACGTAGGTATTTCCTGCATGGTTCCCTGATTGAGATGTGTAGGTAGGCCTCTTTTAGGTCTAGGATGGCTAACCAAGCATCCTTGGAAATCATTGGTAAAAGTTGCTGGAGGGTGAGCATTTTGAAATTTAAAATCACCAGAAAGGAGTTTAGAATGGATAGATCAAGGATGGTGCACCATGTGCCCTCTTTTCTGGGTACCAGGAAGAATCTGGAGTAGAAACCTTGGCCTTCCTGTTCTGCAGGAACATGCTGTACTGCCCTCTTGGAGAGCAGGAAAAGGATTTGCTTTGTGGCTTCTGCCCAATGGTTTGAAGATGATCTGGGAACCCTTTTGGGGTTAGCGGAGTGTGGAAATAAAATATGTATCCCTGGAACACTATGTTGAGGACCCATTGGTCATTGGCAATGGTGGCCCAGTTGCTTGCATGGAAGGAGAGTTCTCCTAAGAGCACAAAAGCAGGTGGGTAGAGGTAGTGGGTGGAAGAGTAAAGTCATTGTGAGTTCTTACCATAAGGGGGTGGCTTTGCGCTCCCTGTTTTTGAAGAGGAGGAACTCCATTGCTTAGATCTCTGCATTCCCTGGGGCTGCTGTCTGGGGTGGTCTGCTTCCACTGGGTCTGGGCTGAGCTGGCCTGGAGGGGACACAAAAGAACCAGTGCTTGGAGGGGCAATGCCTACTGAACTTCAATGGCCGGACCTGTAAGAAATCTGTCTGCACAGATTTAGTTTTTTCTTCCATCTTTTTTTAAGATCTCTTCTGCCATGGTCCCAAATAAGTTGGCTTTGTTCAAGGGTGCGTCTAGTAATTTGGATTTGACATGGTCTGGCAAGGTCAGTTCCTTTACCCAAGCATACCTTCTAAGGACAGAACCAGTGACTGCTGCCCTGCAAGATGCTTCTAGGGTGACAAAACCACATTGTAAGGTGTGCTTAGTTACTTGAATTGCAGAATGCATTAACTCTTGTAATTCTTTATTTTCTGCATAAGCAGGAAAAGAAGATATTTTTTGTTTGAGGAGTTCCAAGGCATGTTGTGGATATTTCAGCATGTAGAACTGATAATTTAATGCTCTAATAGCAAGAGTAGCAGAGGTGTATACTTTTTTTACCCCATCTGTCTAATGCTCGGGAATCCCTATCTGAGGGAATGGGATTCTTAGCTGAAGTTGCTTTGATTCCTTTAGGTCCTTGAGAAATTACGTCTGGGTCAGCAGTAGGATTTTTGGAAAGAAATTTGTGACAGTCAGGGACTCTAATACCCATCAGGTTTCCTGGGAGCAGGAGGAAGGATGTCAGGAGTCAGACTGGATTCCATAAAAACATCATCCACAAGATCCAGGACAGGAGGAATGTCCAAAGGTCTGTGCTGTGGTAGATGTAAGAATTTGCAGAGTCTCTTTTTTGACTGAGGGCAGTCCTGACATTTCCACTGGAAATGCTTCCTTAAAGTATGCAGGGTTTCCCCAAATGAAAAATCCTCGGGTGGAGAGGCAGAAGGAATGAATTACTCTGCATCAGAATCCTCATAAGCAGAGAGGGGTTGCATATCTTCATATGCTGATACATCAGTCATCTGACTCCTGTTCAGATAAAACTACTGGGGAAAAGTCTCTCTTTTTGGAAGGGGTAGCCTGGTTTCCCCTAATAAGCATAACAAGGTCTTCCGCCATTTTAAGCATTTGAGACTGAGGCAAGGAAGCAAGTGCCTGAGCTTGGGTCGTCAGTTTTTTGGGCATAGTTTGTACCCTGGACCTTGGAAAAGTACAGTTTTGTACCTACCATAAATGTAGATGTTCGAGTGCTCATACAGCTGCAGTCATTACAGATGGGTTATCCTGCTGTCAGGTGGGTCCTCGGTCGGCCGAATTCCAAAGTCTAGGTCCGGCGTCGATCGTCGTCGCTTCCTCCCTGACGTCAGTGCAGCAGGGGTATAAAAGAGGCAGCCAACGCCATTTTCTTCAGTTTTTCTTGCCCCAGATGTCAGATGCCCCCAGAAGGAAGGCAAAACATAATGTTATGCAAACATGCAATATAGATAAATCAAAAAACAGTAGTTGCAAGCAAATACACCATAAAAGAATACCCCAAATAGGTTGTATGATAAAGGTGTTTGTCATAAGGCCTGTCCTAAGAGGGGACGGAGGGGGGGGGGTAACCTGGACTGCAGCTGTATGAGCACTCTAACATCTACATTTATGGTAGGTACAAAACTGTACTATGCTCATCGTGCATACAGCTGCAGTCATTACAGATGGGTAGAATCCCAAAGCTAAGTAAGGGTGGTAGGCACTAAGTGGAACTAGGAGGAGCGAGGATGCCCTGCAGGACTGCTGTGGCAAAGCCCGCTCTAGATTTTGAGTATAGTGGAAGGTGGTAGTGCTTGGAGAAGGTGTGCACTTAACTCCAAGTAGCTGCTTCCAAAATGTCCTTGGCAGGGACCCCCCTGAGGAAAGCTGCAGAGGTAGCTGTGGCCCTGGTGGAGTGGGATCTGATGTATGCAGGCACAGATTTTCCATGAAATGAACAAAAGCGTATGCAGTGAGCTATCCATTTTGAAATTGTCTGTTTGGAAATAGCCTTTCCTTGAGCACCTGTAGCATAAGACACAGAGTTGCTCAGATTTCCTGAATGGCTTTGTTCTGTCCAGGTAATAACGAAGTTGTCTGTGAATGTCCAAGGAATGTAGTAGTCTCCCCCCTTTGTTCTGGGGATTTGGATAAAAGGTAGGTAAGTGGATAGTCTGATTCAAAGCTACACTGGATACTACCTTTGGCATGAAGGTAGGGTTGGTTCGTAAGGAAACTCTGTCCTGATGGAAAATGATGAATGGTTGCACAGCCATGACGGCCTGCAGTTCCGAAACCCTGCGTGCTGAGGTGATAGCCAGAAGGAAGGCTGTTTTCCATGACAAGAATTGTAGCTCTGCTGATGAAGCCGGCTCAAAGGGAGGCAGGGTCAGCTTTTCCAATACGAAGTTGAGGTCCCAAGCTGGAATTAGAAGTTATGTACTTACCATAACGTTCCATCTGAGTAGGTGGATTCATTTGTCTGCAACCTGTGGGTATGGATCCGATATCGGATCCAAACCGGCATGGTTTATCCAGCTATGGATCCGAGCTCCTAGCTCCTCCCCTCACCCATAATGCCCTGCTCTCCCTACATGACCTCAGATCGAGTTTGCCCTGCACCAACTACCCTAACCAAAGGGTAACACACCCTATGCAGGAAACTGATAAGGCCAGGGGGATAGGAGGGCGGGATGGTTGCAGACAAATGAATCCACCTACTCAGATGGAACGTTATGGTAAGTACATAACTTCTAAATCTGAAGTAGGAGAATTCATTTGTCAGCAACCTGTGGGACAGAGTCCCCAGCTACCTGAATCTTGGGTGGCCATCATGGAAGGATATTCGAGCACCATGAGCCAAAGGATGCTCTACCTCTAGAAGTGACGTCCAGCTTGTAATGAGTAATAAAGGTATGAGATGAAGCCCAAGTGGCTGCTGAACAAATGGCATCCAGAGGAACCCTCGACTTAAAGGCCGCTGAAGTAGAGACAGACCGGGTCGAATGAGCATGGACTCCCTCCGGTGCGGGCCTCCCAGAGGCTTGGTACACTAACAGAATACACTAAGAAATCCAGTGCGACAAAAACTTTGGAAATTGGTTTACCCAGATTGAATTTGGCAAAAGAAATGAACTGGTCTGATTGCCTATGATCAGCTGTCCTATGAAGGTAAAAACGAAGCAGCCTGTGAACATCCAAGGAATGCAGCTTGTATTCACCTTTGTTTTGATACTTCGGGAAGAAAACAGGGAGGTTGATGGACTGATTAATGTTAGCCTTCGAAGCTACTTTAGGAAGAAAGGCGGGATTGATCCTGAGGTACACCCGGTCCGGATGAAAAATCAAATAAAGCGGTTTCATGGACAGGGCCTGAAGCTCTGAAACTCTCTTAGCCAAAGTAATGGCTACCAAAAAAGCGGTCTTAAAGGACAAGTGTTTAAGATCGACTGTGGCCACAGGTTCGAAGGGGGGAGCGGTCAAGGCCTGAAGTACCAAGGAAAGATCCCACGGGGGAACCGTTTCTTTGACAGGGGGTCTGAGCAAAAAGGTGCCTTTTAGGAAGGTTTTGCATAACTTAGCCGACATAACAGGCCCTGAATCATGTCCAACATGGTAATGCGATATGGCAGCCAGCTGAACTTTAACCGTGGAACTACTGGCGCCATCCTTAAAGAGAGTAGTAAGGAAATCTAGAACCAAAGGAAGGGGAACCGTGAAAGGATCTAGGCCTTGCCGCTCTGCCCAAATGGAGAAACGCTTCCATTTACTGCGGTAAATCTTTCTGGTAGAGGGCTTGTGGGCCGCTACCAGAATGACCTTAACTGGGGACGAGATACCGGGAGTCCTGATTAGGAGTGGAACTGGAGCAGCCAAGCAGTCAACTTCAGGTTGTCCAGGTTCGGAGTTGGCAGGTTCGACGGGTGTGATAGCAGATCCGGAATGGGATCTAGAATCCAAGGTGGATTCACTGAATGAGACCTTAGGTAAGGGAACCAGATCTGTCGAGGCCAGAACGGGGCAATGAGGATCATTCTGCACCCCAACCGAGAGGCTTTCTGAAGTACTTGTAGCATCAGAGGTAGAGGGGGGTATGCGAAAAGAAGACCGGGAGGCCAAGCATGCACCAGAGCGTCTCTCGGAGAATCCCCTGGAGGGGGGATTAGAGCGAAAAAACTGTCGCACTTGGCGTTTAAAGGAGAAGCAAAGAGATCGCAACAGGGAGTCCCCCACTGTGCAAAGATACATTTCGCTACTTGAGAATTGAGTGACCACTTGTATGGGGAGAGAATGGTGCGACTGAGCTTGTCCGCTAGGATGTTGGTCCGACCCGGAATATGCGTTGCGATGAGAAAGCGGTTGGTGGAGATCGCCCATTCCCACACTCTCATGGCTTCTTGACAAAGGGTAAGACCTGGTTCCCCCCTGTTTGTTGATGTACCAGACCACCGACATGTTGTCTGATTGAATCGCAATTGTTCCCAGGGGAAGGAGTGTCTGAAGTGCAGAACATTGATATGCAGGGAGGTCTCTGAATCGCTCCACGTGCCTTGGACCATCCGGCCCGCAAAATGCGCCCCCCCCCCACCCGAGGCGGGAAGCGTCCGTGGTCACCGTGGCGAGAGGGGGAGATGCACAAAAGGGGCGGCCCCTGTGGAGGTCCGGAGAATGGAGCCACCACGAGAGAGACCGCTTGCAAGCCTTGCTGATTGCAATGGGATGATACAGGGGGAGGAAGAGAAATGACCATTGCACCTAAAGTGTCCATTGAAGCACCCGCATGTTCAAGCGGGCGTGCGGAAGAAGAGTAATCGCTGCCGCCATAGACCCTAGCGCCCTCAGGATCAATTCCGCAGGAGATGAGCTGGAGTGAAGGATGGCTCGCACCTGGAGTCACAGATTCCGAACCCTGTCGGTTGTGAGAAAGGCTCTTAAATTTCTCGTGTCTAACTTGGCTCCTATAAATTCTATTGTTTGAGTAGGGACCAAGTTGGACTGCTCTATGTTTACCGTGATGCCTAGCTTGGGAGCTAGACGAAGGAGTCTCTTGCCAAAGAGAGTAGATGCCTTGTTGGGGCGGTGAGAAGCCAGTCGTCTAGGTATGGAAAGACCTGCACCCCCTGAAGCCTCAGGTGGGCCGCAACAACTGCTAACACTTTGGTGAACATCCTGGGGGCTGTGGTGAGACCAAAGGGAAGGACCCTGAACTGGTAGTGACTGGCTCCCAGCCGGAAGCGAAGAAACCTCCTGGATCGTCTGTCCATCCGAATGTGGTAGTATGCGTCCTTGAGGTCTATAGAGCACATCCAGTGATTCTCCCCTAGAAGGGGGAAGATGGACTGCAAAGTGACCATCCGGAACTTCTCTTTGGGAACTGACAGGTTCAACAGGGACAGGTCTAGAATGGGTCTGAGGTCCCCCATCTTTTTTGGCACTAAAAAGAACCTGGAGTAGAACCCTGATCCGATCTGGTCTGGGGGGACGGGCTGGATGGCTCTCTCAGCAGATGGCCAATTTCTGCTGAAGCGGCCTCCCTCTGATCGGGTGGAACATCGGGGAGGATTTTTAACTTTGGGAGATGAATAAAGGGGATCTTGTAACCTCTGGATATAATCCGGAGTACCCAGCGGTCCGATGTAATGGACTCCCATGCCGCTAGGTGCTCCGAGAAACGTCCCCCGACTGCCTCCAGATTGGAGCAGCCGGGCAACCCCTCAGGGTTGCTGCATGGGCCATTCAGAGAAAGGTTCCCTGGACCCAAAGTTCCTGGGAGCCCCTCTGCCCCTAGGGCGGCGTCCTCCCTGTCCTCTTCTGCCGCGGAAGGACTGGTTGTCCGGAGCGGGTTGGGAATGCTGCGACTTACGGAACCACATCTTCTTCTGGCCCTTTTGGTTCCTAGAGTAGGACCTCTGGGGCACAGAGAAGCCGACTCAGACGGCAGACAGCGTCTTCCCGTCCTTCTCGCTCTGAACCAAGGTATCACGAACCTTCTTGCCAAAAAGGGCAGAACCGTCAAAGGGGGCATTCGCGAAAGATGCCTTGAAGGGCTCTGTAAAATCGCAGTGGCGCAGCCAGGCCTGCCATCTTGTGACTAGGCCCGCTCCCGCAGCTCTAGCGGCTCCCTCGGTATCGTGGGAAAGTAACCGCATAGAGGTGTTAGTCACAGAACGAAGAGTGGCCATACGGGTGGAGTGCATAAGTTTGTCCTCCTCCGACATGGACTCTGGGGGGGATGCAGCATATTCCTTGATAAGATCGCGCTGCATCCTGATGACGTGTGCCAAATAGTTGAGCGCCCTCACTGACAAGGTCACTGAACTAAACATTTGCTTCCCCAAACGGTCCATCATCCGAGACTCCTTGCTCGGGGGATAGACTGAGGGACTCTCCTGGGCGAGTTCCCTCTTAGTGGCTGCTGCTGACAACATGGTATCTACCGGGGGTCCCTTGCTCCAGTGGGCACGGTCAGCAGGGGGGCTAAGGATCCTGTCAGGCCTCTTAGGGATTGGCTCCACGGTATCCGGTTCCTTCCACGCCCTGGTGGTAATAAGGTCCACCAGGGGTTCGGCAGGAGGGGACACCCAAGAGGTAGACGGGCCCGCTTCAAATGCCTCCAAGAACACTGACTCGTCCGAGGAAGACTTTGGGGCAGACCACCCACCTCTAATCCGTAACATTTCCATGATGGCTCCGAAGGAGACATCCTCAGGGGGTGATCTTGGGGAGCCTTCCCCTTCCTCCAAGTCAGTGTCTTCAGTCAAAGACTCGGGGGAGTCTATGTGCCTCCTCTTGCACGAATGCTTGCGAGGTGCTTCCTCAGGGGGGGGCTGTCCGAGGAGCCCTCGCCAGCAATGTCCAGAACCGCAGGAACTGTTGGGGCAGTGAAGCGGGCTGTCCCAGTGGCCGGGTGATGGAAGCCTGGCCCAGAGCAGATGAAGTGCGGGACGGAGCCGAAGCAAGGGCCGGGGGACCGGATGCCCTCAACAGAGCCCTCTCCACTACATCAAAAGCCGAGGGGGAGCCAGCCTCGACAATAGGATCTGAAAGTCGGCTCCCCCTCGGATCCGATGAGCGGATCGGAGCCGGCGCCGAGCCCCTCGGATCCGAGGGACCAGTGTGCTCCGACAAGGACGGCGCTGAAGGCACACTGAGTCCCTCGGATCCGAAGCTCGGGCCAAGGCTCCGAGAGGTCGGATCCGACAGACTCGAGGGCAGGGTCGGATCCAAAGTACCCAGTACTGCCGGCGCCAACCCACCCGCGGCTCCGAGGCTGCCCGGCTCCGGGCGCTCCGAACCCGGGTAGCAATGGGCTTAAAAAAAGGGGGTCGAGCTCCCCCCATCGGGGGGGGGGGAGGCAGGAGCACTCCCATCTGCATCTGGGCCTGGATGAACCTTCGCATCATCCGGTCCAGATTAGCATCGGAGAGGCTGTAAGTAGACCTCGACGAGGCTACTGAGGTAGGCCTTGAGTGCCGCCTCGACGGAGGTCGGGTCTCCTCATCCTCAGGCTCCGGTGAAAAGCACGGGGACCAGAGCCGAGGAGGGGGAGAGGCAGCAGCCAGAGAGACCGGAGGAGAAGCCCGCTTAGCCGGCGGGGCCGAAACGGAGGTCTCAGCCCGCCGCTTGTGGTGCTTCTCTCGCCGGTCCTTTTTCCTGGCTTCCCTCTCCTCCGACCCTTAGGCGGGAGTTTGAATCCCGGGTGGAAGAGGGGGAGCAGGCAAGGCACGGACTGCCGAAGCAGTGACCACCAAGGGGGCGGGGGCCGAAGCCGAGTCTGAGGGCAAGAGTCCCGCCAAGACTAGCTTCGACCTCCGCTCCTTCAATGCCCTGGAGTTGAACCCTGCACAGATTGAACACCCTGAAGTGAGGTGTTCAACCCCAAGGCATTGAACGCACCGAGTGTGGCCATCAGCAGGGGAAAGCTTATGGCCACACTCGGAGCACTTTGAAAACACAGCCTTTGGGGCCTCAGACATTACTATTTTTTTTTTTTTTTTTTTTTTTTTTTTTAAATAGTAACAATAAAGTAAACTAAAAAACACTCACACAAAGGCCCCAAAGAAACACACACCAACTACGAACCAGCGAGGGGAGGGTAAAAACTAAATTAAATTAACCCAAAAAATATAAAAACAGAAGGGGAACCTATATCTTTCACACAAATTTAAAGTTTAAACAATTTTAACACCCTTTAATAAGAAAATATCAACTTAGCTTTAGGAGCTCTGACGACCCAGCCTACACCATGCGCGGCAAACTAGATCTGAGGTCATGTAGGGAGAGCAGGGCATTATGGGTGAGGGGAGGAGCTAGGAGCTTGGATCCATAGCTGGATAAACCATGCCGGTTCGGATCCGATATCGGTTCCATACCCACAGGTTGCTGACAAATGAATTCTCCTACTTCAGATCTGGTGGTTTCCTTGGGGGTTTTATATTTTTTGCCCCTCTGAGGAACTGCCTTAATAGAGGATGTGAGAATAGAGGAGGGTCTGTGTTGTATTGTGCAGAAATGGCTGAAGCGTGGATCTTGGAGAAGGAAAGGCCACTGTTTAACATCTCAGCTAGGTACTGTAAAATTTGAGGTATATTTATTGGCCAAGGATTCTGGCCCTTTTCTTGATTCCAGGAACAAAATAGTTTCCATTTGGCAGAGTAGGCTTTCCTAGTAGAAGGTCTTCTGGCCTTCAAGATGACATCCTGCACCTCCCTGGGAGAGGAGAGTCTGTTGGGAAATTAAGGTATTCTCCATGCAGCTAGATTTAGGGTTTTGAGCTGGCTGTGAAGAGTTTTGTAGTTGTGATGGGACAACAGAAGAGGGACTAGAGGTATGATCCATGGTGGGGAGTGTGCCAGGCTCCTTAGGAGCGGATACCAGTGTTGTTGTGGCCAGTCTGGAGCAATGAGAATCATTTGTGGCCTCTCTGCTCTGGCTTTTAATAGAACTTTGGTCAGTAGAGGAAGAGGCGGGAAGGCATAGACTGCCAATGTTGCCCAATTGAAAGAGAGTGCGTCCACTTTCCAGGCCTGTGGATGATAGGTCCTTGAACAAAATTTTTTCAACTGGTAATTTCTGTGGGTAGCAAATAGCTCTACGTCTGGCTGTCCCCATGCCAGAGTTATCTTTGAGAAAACTTGAGGAAGCAACTCCCATTCGTGTGGATCTGTCATATTTCTGCTTAGGTTGTCTGCCAGTGTGTTTTCCTTCCCTGGCAGGAATTGTGCCTGTAGTTGAATTTGCAATTCCAGTGCTGTGTTCCCAAAGGGTCATGGCTTGCCTGCACAGAGGGTATGAATGAGTTACCCCTTGTTTATGTACCACATGACTGTGTTGTTGTCTGTCCTCATCAATAGCTGGCCTGGATGCAGTAGGTCTTTGAAGGTCATAAGAGCATTTTGCATGCCTAGCATCTCCTTTTGGTTGATGTGTAGGTGCTTCTCTTTTTGGGACCATTTTCCCTGAATGCACTGATCTGCCATGTGTGCTCCCCAGGCGTAGTCTGAGGTGTCCGTTGTGATGATTTGAGTTGCTTGAGGTACACAGAAAGGGAGACCTGTGTTTCTTTGACATGCTTGAGCCCACCACAAAAATTCCTTTTGAAGGCATGGAATGAGTGGTATAATTGTTTCCAAGCTGTGGCTGTGTTGAGACCATAAGTTTTTTAGGTACCATTGTAGTTTCCTCATATGCAGCTTTGCACATGGGATTAGTAGGAGGCAACTGTTGAAAGTTTCTGTGAGGCCATTTTTGCTTGGGCTGAAGGAGGGTCTCTCTGTTCATCAGTGGCAGTGACTAACATTGAGCAGCTTCCCTGCCCCCCGTAGAGGTGGTTACTGACTTGAAACTGTAGTTTATTTTCCCTTTTGGGTCTATTCCTGCTTCTTTCCAGCCCCTGCTATCAAGCACGCTTTAACGTGCTTTAGCGCGGAGTTGCCACTAGAGCAGCATCGGGCATTAAACAAGGTTAAACTCTTTCTGGCTCCAGAAAGTCTGTTCTTCAATTTTTCCCTTAGAACTGCTCTGTTAGGAACCTAAACAGTTTACACCTACACTAAAAAGTGCAGCACTTGTTCCAAATAGCTTTTTCTTCTCAAAAGCTCAGCACTTGTCTTATAAGCATATCCCTTGTCTTATAAGCATTCTCTTTGCAGGTCAAGCACTCCTATATTATACAAATCTCTCACTAGCAAAACCCCGAGGAGTGCCCACTTCCCTGCTAAGCCCACTACTTTTCTGTCTCATACCAACTCATAATTCTTTCTAGCATGTCAAGGGTCAGATGCTGGCGTCCTCTCCTGCCCATTTGGTGAATCTGGGAATTCTGAGACAATGTTACAATTGCCTCATGTACACGGACAACCATCTCCTCCTCCCATGTAACACTAACACTTGTGAGAGATGCAGCTATTTAGCCAGACTGGAGGCTGAGCTCTCTCAACTCAGGACTGGCAAGACCAGGCAGGAGGAGAAGGCAACTACACACACCACAATACCAGTCTCTCATAACTCAACCACACCACTGAATCAAACACATAAACACACTAAGACATACTCGGAGGCTCTGAGTAAAAATTTACCTAAACAGCAGAGGCCTCCAAAGCAGACACCCAAGCAACTGCAAACTCAATACACCACACAAACAACACATAAACAACAAAATCAGTGTGCAAAGCAGTCACTGCCCTTAGGGCCAAATACAACACCAAACATACTTGTCATAGGTGATTCCATAGTCAGACACACTGACGTCCCGCTCACCAGACTGAGTAAGGAGAAGGTCACAGTAAGCTGCCTGTCGCGCGCTAGAATCCGCCACATAACACAAGCACTCAGGTCTCTCAACAGCAGGTACAAGTACGACTCAGTCATTGTCCACGCTGGTGTCAACGACCTGAGACGTACCTCCTTGGACTATATGAAAAGAGACATTGAGGAGCTCTCTGATTATGTAGCCCAGGCAGGTATGACCCTGACCTTGAGCAGTATCCTACCTTCACCTAGAATGATGCCACAATACAGTGATAAGATGATCAGCTTTAATAATTGGCTTAAATTCTGGTGTCATTCAAAGGGGATCCAATGTCTGTCTGCCTGGGATGACATGCTGGACAAGCCACGCTGCTTCCGAAGGGACGGCTTGCACCTGTCACCCCTAGGCTTCCGGATATTGGCAAAGGCTCTTGCCACCCCATACTGCCTTTTTAGGCAAGGCTCAAATTCTAAACCTACCACCCTAGAACACAAAAAGTAAAAACTAAGGGTAATGCTGCTCAATGCCAGAAGTCTCAATCTCAAGATGCACGCACTCGAGGCCCTTCTCAGTATGGAGAACATCGATGTCTGTGCTGTGACAGAAACCTGGTTCAAGGCTCCTGAGAGCACCCCAGCACTAGCAGGTTTCACCTCATATCATGCGTTCCGCCCCAAAATCCGGACAACACCAAGAAGGAGGGGGTGTCCATATTCATAAAGGACACCCACACCTCAAGGTTGGTGGCAACGCACGATGCATCGGAGACCATCCAGGTGCAATTAACCATAGGCAAGACTGCTCTGCAATTTGTAGCATGTTACAGGCCACCCTCTCAAACTCAGGAACCTCACATGGCCTTCCTGAAAACAATGGAGGGGATAAATGTATCTCCAAACACCATCATACTAGGTGACTTCAACTACCCTAATATAGACTGGGAACACTACTCAAGCCCACTCTAGCCCAAAGGTTCCTGGAGTTCATAAACTCAAATGCCATGGAACAACTAGTCACCATCCCCACAAGAGGAGAAAACATACTTGATCTCATCATCACGAACATGGGATCACAATGTTCAACACCGGAAGTATACCCCTCACTGGTGAGATCAGATCATAAACTAAACTCGCTGGAGGTCCTCATCCCGCCCCCACCTGAAACAAAAAAGACCACAGTGAAAAACTTCTCAAAAGCCGACTTCACACTTCTAAAAACTAGTGTGGTCTCCTTTAAGGCCCCTGAGCCAGTGGTAAACATTACTCAAACCGCTGAATCACTTACAAATGCCTTCTACCAGCACCTACAGGACTGCATGGATCAGGCAATCCCAAACAAAACTAAGACTCTTTGTACCAAAGGCAAGCATCCAGTCTGGTGGACCCCAGCCATAAACCAGCTCTACAACAAAAGGAGAAAGCTACTACAAGATAGAGCAAAATCCTTGAAAGGTAAGACACCTTTGATCATTATAAGTAAAAAACTAAGAGCTCTCATAAAATCATCCAAGGCAAATTTTGAGAGAAAAATCGCCAAGGATTCAAAAGACAATCATAAGGCCTTCTTTAGCTATGTTAGAAACCTAGGAGGAAACTCCCAGATATGCTCAGAATTAGTTCAAAATGATGTGAAGATTACTGAACCTACACACATTGCCAACATACTGGCTGACAGGTTCAGTGCAAACTTCTCCTCCCCCTCCCCCCCAAAAGGAGAGATATCTATACCAGAGGATTGCAGCCCCCCAAACATCTCCAACGCCCAGGTTAGAACTGCTCTCCAAAGCAAAAAACACAGCATCCATGGGACCGGATGGTGTCCCCGGCTGTGTGCTCCATGAACTCAATGAGGAATTAAACCCGCAGTTAGGACAGCTGTTTAATCTTAGCCTCACCTCAGGATACACTCAAGGAGTGGCGACGCACTGTGGTCCCACTTCACAAGGCGGTGCCTCCACCGACCCTGGAAATTACCGTCCCATTAGCTTGACAAGCCTTATCTGCAAAGCCATGGAGAGGATCATAATGGAACTCATAAATAAAGACATAGGGAACTTGCAGACTTTGGATCCAACCCAGTTTGGCTTTGTCAAAGGCAGATCATGCCTTTTAAACTTGGTTGACTTTTTCGAGACAGTCACCAAGGCCATTGATGAGGAAAGGCAGTCCATACAGCCTACCATGACCTGGCAAAGGCCTTCACACAATACCCCACTCAGGTATCATCAAAAACTCATCAGCTTGAATGTAAACCCATACATCACAAGATGGGTTGCAAACTGGCTAAGTGACAGAACCCACAGGGTCAGAGTTGCTGGAGCCATGTGAGACTCAAAGCCTGTCACAAGTGGTGTCCCACAGGGCTCAGTCCTGGGTCCACTCTTGTTCGGCATCTACTTTTCTGAAGTACAAGCAAACACAGGAGGGTTATGGCTGACAAAGTCTGCAGATGACTGCAAACTGGGCGCCATAGTCGAAAACACATCTGACACAGATATCCTTCAGAAGGGCCTCACAGAAACGGATAACTGGTGCCAGAGCCATGGCCTAAAGTTAAATGCCAAGAAATGCATAGTCATACCCTTCGGGAAAAACAAGGTTACCCCTAGCTACCATACAGGTGGCAATCCACTGAGCACAGAAGAAGTCATCAGGGATCTGGGGACCCACGTTGACAGTAGCCTTTCGTTTGACACTCATGTTGCTAAAGTAGTTAGGAAAACCTTCTACATTGCCCACCTGATCATGAAGGGATTCACATCTAGATCAAGGAGGTCATCGCCCCTGTACTCATCACTCATTAGACCTATGATTGAGTACAATGCCCCATTCGGAATGTATCTGACCAGACACCTGCAGCAGCTGGAAAGGCCCCAAAAGTTCCACACCAAAAGGATAAAGGGTCTCAAAAATATGTCTTATGCTGCCTGACTGAAAGAACTCCAGCTCTATTCAGTCTCATACCGCTTGCTCAGAGGTGACCTGTGCCTGACATATAAGGCCATGTCAAACCCTGATTTGATGAATATGCTTCACCTCAAAAAATCTAGATCCCTCAGAACCACAAGGGCGGGAGACTTAAACCTTGACACGGTTATTAATAGAACATGCTGGAGGGACAGATTCATCACCCAGAGACTCCCTATGCTGTGGAACAAAATCCCGGTACATGTGAGGCAGAGCACCTCGCTGGCCTTGTTCAAGAGGAATCTTGACCAATGGATGGGGGATCGCAGATATACCCCAGGGATTACTTCAGTGTCACTGCTTGACAGAGGCACAGCAAAATAATAGGCATAGTTTTATTCAAACTAAAGGGGTGGCGAAAGCCAAATAACTATGGGCTAGGCTTATAAATGCCCTTGGGCAGATAGCCTAGTATGAACCTATGAACCTATAAGATGCCATGAATCCCAGAGCCTGCAGGACTTTCCTTGCAGTTAGTCTGGTGAAAGTTGCCATTTTGCTGAAGTATTGAGACAGTTGCCCTTGTTTGTCTGACGTGAGGTAGGCCATCTGGGTGGTTGTATTTAAGCTGGCACCCAGGAAAATTATCTGTTGAGAAGGTATTAGTTTTGATTTATTTTTGTTCACTGTGTATCCCAGGAAGGTTAACAGTTTTATTACAAACGCCAGATGCTGCAATAGAATGTCCTTGCTGTCCGCTTGGATCAGGCAGTCGTCCAGATATGGGTAGATTTGTATTCCTTGTAGTCTGTAGAAGGCAATTACTGATGCCAGGCATTTCGTAAACACTCTGGCTGCAGTAGATAAGCCAAAGGGCAATGCAGAGAATTGGTAATGGGTTGAACCTGCAAGAAATCTGAGGTATCTTCTGCAATCTTGTCTGATAGGGACATGCAGGTATGCCTCCTTGAGGTCCAATGTTACCAGCCAACACTCCTTGCCCAGCATGGGAAGAAGCTGCTGTAATGTGAGCATCTTGAATTTTGGCACCTGTAGATATGTGTTTAGGATGGATAGGTCCAAGATAGGTCTCCAATCTTTGTCTTTCCTTGGTACCAGGAATAGTCTGGAATAAAAACCTTGACCTTGTTCTTTTGCAGGTACCTCTTGAATCGCTTTCATATCCATGAGAGTGGAAATTTGTCTTTGTGCCTCTGCCCTTTGATTTTGTGGCAGGTTTGGCATGCCTCTCATTTCTGGAAAGGTGTGAAAGTGGAACCTGTAGCCTCTGTCTATAATGTCCAGAATCCATTTGCCTTTTGTAACAATATGCTAGTTTTCCGCCCAAAGGTGCTGCCATTAAAGCTTTGCTTGGCAGGCATAGGGGGAAGTCATTGTGTCTGTTTTCTAAATGACTGTGATCTATCTTCTCCACCTCTTGGGGTTGGTGCTTGCCACTGTCTTGCTCTGTAAGAACCTTGAGGTTGTCCTCTACCCCTTGGGCGTCTGTATCTGCCCCTTTGAGGTCTGTCCGTGGCTGGAAAGGACCAATTTTTTGAAGGCCAGTTTCTGCTGAAGCGTGGAGGTTGTACCTGGAGGAAATCTTTCACTGTTTGCATAGATTTCGCTTTTCCCTCCATTTTCTTTAGTACCTCCTCAGCTTTAACAGCAAACAATACATCTTTTTGAAGTGGTGCATCTAATAACTTTGCTTTGACATGATCTGGTAAGGTTTACTCTTTGAGCCAAGCATGTCTACGTATAACAGATCCCGTGACAGCAGCTCTACATGAGGCCTCTAAAGCATCAAAACCACACTGTAAGGTATGTTTACTCACTTGCTCTGCACCATGCAACAAATCCTGCAACTCTTTCAAATCTGGTTGTTCTGTTTGTGTCATTTTGCTTTTTAACTGGGATAACAAAAACTGTTGGTACTTTAACATGGAATTGACAGTTTAATGCCATCATGGTTAAAGTGGCCAAGGTGTACACCTTTTTCCCCCACCTTTCTAAAGATCTGGAATCTCTCTCTGAAGGTAATGGGATTTTAGCAGTGGAGGCCTTTATTCCCTTGGGACCCTGTGAAATAATTTCTGGGTCACCAGTATGGCTTTTCTAAAGGAACTGGTGAGAATCAGGGAACTGGTAATACCTGTCTAGTTTAACAGGGGCTGGAGGTAAAGAATCTGGATTAAGGCTGGCTACTGCGTACACATCCTCCAAAATATCTAAAACAGGAGGGATAGCCAGGGGCCTATGCTGGGGGAGCAGTAGAAATTCCCTGAGCCTTTTCTTGGAATCTGAGTAATCTTGGCCTTCCCGGTGAAAGTGTTCCCTCAATGTATGCAGGGTTTCCCCAAAAGAGTAGTCCTCAGGGGAGGAGACCGAGGGAATAGACTCCTCAGCATCAGAGTCTTCGAAAGGGTAATAGGCATAATCCTGGTCCTCAGAATGTTCTGAGGTAATAGAAGCCTGGTCTGAGGAAGAGTAGTCTTCCTCCAATCTGTGTCTTTTGTCAGAGGGGGTTGGGAACCCCTGATGAGAGTTATCAAATCCTCAGCCATTTTAAGCATCTGCTTTTTAGGCATAAGTCACCGGTAAAATAGTTTCATCGGTATTCAGGGGCTGCGTAGGCGCCTCGCTGAGAAACAGTAGTCGGCCTAAGCGTGGTCTCAGTACTCGGTGCAGACCTCGGATGTCGGTCCTTATCTTTGCGTCTTTTGCTTAAAACTGGTGTTGGTGTATCCAAGGACATGATATAATTAAATTTTTTGCCAAAATAATGAAGGGCGAACTCCGCCCGGCGCTTAATAGTGCGCTTGTTGAACCTAGCACAAAAATGGCAGGCCGAGACGTCGTGGTCTGGGCCTAAGCAAGGTATACAGAAAGAGTGGAAATCCTTATGCGGTATTTGCTTCCCACAAGAAATGCAATTATTAACTGTCTGACATCGGTCTGAGGCAAGAAAAGTTTCCCCAACGGGGTACTTAGCTTTAAAGAAGACTTCGGCTAAAATACTTTCGTAAATCTCAGGAGCTGGCCAGCCGACCGGCACTTGCGAACTGCTTCTGCTTCGGGCACCGCACGGCAAGAAAGACTGGAGAAAATGGCGTCGGCTGCCTCTTATACCCCTGCCGCACTGACGTCAGGGAGGAAGCGACGACAACCGACGCCGGACCTAGACTTTGGAATTCGGCCGACCGAGGACCCGCCTGACGGCAGGATAACCCATCTGTAATGACTGCAGCTGTATGCATGATAAACATCTTTGTAGTTTTACAAAGAACTGAAGATGCGAAAGAAAATCTGTGTCTAGTATTGGTAGTGCGAAGTGCTTCCTCGGAAGCCGGTGCCTGCTCAGTGGCTCCAGTCCCATTCAAGGTAGAGACATCCGCGGGATCCTTAGTCGAAGAAGAGTCTCGTGGCATACCAGACTACAAAAGGGCCTCGGTAGCGACCTATGAATCCACAGAAGTGGGCATCAGGGGCTGCGAAAGCACCTCACTGAGGACCAGAGTACTGACTACTAGCTTAGTGGAAGCGTAGTCAGTTTTGGACCTGTGCGGTCCTGTCTTTATCCATACGCTTTTTCAGAAGATCGGTAGTCAGATGGCTTACCAAAGCCATATCGGAATTAGAGGACTGAGAGCAAAAATATCATGCTACAATAACGGCCCGATGATGTATAGTTCTGGCATTGAACAAAGCACAAAAGTGACAGCAAGGGACATCGTGGTCTGGGCCTAAACAGGCGATGCAGTAAGAATGGAAGTCTTGGTGTGGTATTTGCTTTCCACAGGCGAGACAATTGTTAACTTTTTCTGACACTGGTTAGAGCAAGAAAAAAGGATCCCCAACGGGGTACTTAGCTTTAGAAGACTTCAACTTCAATTCGGAAACGAAAACTCAGGTAGCGGCCTACTGGCACTCATGCGGACTGCTTCGCTTCGGGCTCCTCGGCAAGAAAGACTGATGTAATGGTGTCAGGTGCCTGATTTTATACCACTGACAACCTGACACAGGCCCGGAATGATAACAATTAATGCAGAAATACTAAGCCTCTGGTATTTGGGCCGACTGAGGGCTAACCCTGGCAGGATAACCCAAATGCGATGACTGCAACAGAGAAACACGAAGAAAATCCAGAGTCCAGAAGACCCTGGAGATCCTACTGTGAAAAAAGAATCGGTTTTGTGGTACTTAATGAAAGTGCACACTGAGGACCAAATTGCTGCCTCTAGAGTCCACTTCTTTCGAAAAGCCCCAGAAGAAGCTACAGCTCTTGTACAGTATATGTCTTGACAATCCTTTTCATTTTTTTTGGGGGGGGGGGGGGCATCAGAACTGAACAGCACAGGATAACCATTTAGATATTGTACATTTGATAACTTGTTACTTTTCTTACATAACAAATAAAAACTTGGGCCACTTGTCTGAAACCTTTGGTTTTGTTCAGCTAAAATCTTTGCAGTCTGAGGACATCTAGGTAATGTAGTAGTAGTACTCTTTCAGCTGGGGAAAAGAAAAAAGTAATTCAGTGAGAACTCGTAGGTTGGGAAAAAAAAAACTAACTCACTGTGAACTCATACCAGTTTACGCATGAAAAGAATTACATGTTAGAGCCACCCTAACCTTTATGAAAGGCCAAGAAGGGCTGAACAGACATGAAGACATGCAACTCTGGTGCTCTTCTAGCAGAGGCTGAAGTAGGTAAAGCTGTCTTGCAGATGAAGATCTGTGGCTCCAGGACTGACATCAAGTTGTCAGGTCGTCATGGGTATAAAAACAGGCAGCCGACGCATATCAGTTTTTCTTGTCCCAAATGTCACAAGCCCCCCCCCCCCCAAATGGGGAGCTAAGTTAAGGTGGGAAAAACACCACCAGTAAAAAGTAAATACCAATACCCCCAAAAAGGGGTGAGTAATGGGTATAGGGAGGAGAGAGAGAGAGAGAGAAAAACAAGGGGACTGGAGGGAGGGAAACCAGGACTGCGACAGTGAACACACTCCAACATCTACATTTAGTTGCAGTCATCATACTTGGGTAGATTCCCAAAGCTGAAGGGTGAAGGCAGTCAATAAGAGTTGGGGCTGGCTAGTATGCCTTGCAGGACTGCTGTGGAAAACCTGCCCTGGTTTTATAAAGATAGGCAGGTGGTAATGCTCGGTGAAGGTGTGTACAGAACTCTAGGTAGCAGCTTCCAGGATGTCCCTGGTAGGGACTCCCCTGAGGAATGCTGCAGAGGTAGATGTTACCCTAGTGGAATGTGTTCTGACCCCCTGCGGGGTTGGTTTCCCATGGTTCTTGTAGCAGAAATGGATGCAGTGTGCTATCCATTTGGAAATTGTTTGTTTAGAAATGGCCTTGCCCTCTGCCCCTGGTGCAAAGCTGAGTAGTAACTGGTCAGATTTCCTGAAGGGCTTAATCCTATCAAGGCAGAATCTGAGCTGTCTGTGCACATCCAAGGAGTGCAGGATCCTTTCCCCTTTATTTTGAGGATTAGGGAAGGTGGTTGGCAAATGGATAGATTGGTTGAGAGCCACACTGGACACCACTTTAGGCATGAAGGAAGGATTAAGTCCTGAGGGAAACCCTGTCAGCACGAAAAATAATGAAGGGTTCCACATTGTAGCTCAGACACTCTTCTAGCTGAAGTGATGGCCAGAAGCACAGCTGTTTTCCAAAAGAGGAATTTTAACTCTGCTGATGCTCTAAGGGGGGGGGGGGGGAGTGTGAGCTTTTCCAGTACAAAGTATAGGTCCCTTGGCAGCCTTAAGTTGTTTGCCCCTCTCAGGAACTGTTTGATAAGAGGGTGTGAGAAGAGTGGTGGCTCAGTGTTGCAATGAGCTTAAAAGGCAGAGGCATGGATCTTAATAGAGAAGGATAGGCCTCTGTGGAGTAGATTTGCTAAGTAATCCAGAATTACAGGCAGGGAGGGCATGTCTGTGTCCTCTCCTTTAGATTGAATCCAGGAGCTGTACCTTTTCCATTTATCAGCATAGGATTTCCTTGTACTGGGCCTTCTGGCTTCAAGAATGACGTCCAGCACCTGCTTGCTTAGACTGGTTACTGGTGGGAGAATTCCCAAAATAAGCCAGGTTGCAAGATTTAGGGTTTGCAGTTGTGGATGCAAGATCTGTCCTCCCTGCTGAGAGAGCAGGGTTGGGTTCTGGTGTAGGTGCCAAGGTGGCACTGGTGACAGGCTGCGCAGGAGCAGGTACCCGTGCTGGCATGGCCAGTCCAGGGCAATCAGAATTGTCCTTGGTCTGTCCTGTCTTATCTTGAGCAATACTCAAGAGAGAAGGGGCAGAGGGGGAAAGGCATAGATTGAGTGATTTATCCAATGGAAGGATAGGGTATCCACTTTCCAGGCCCTGCTGTGAGGAGTCCTTGTGCAGAATTTGCTGAGCTGGTGATTGCAGGGGGAGGCAAACAGATCCACCTCTGGGGTCCCCCATTTCTGAATCAGAAGGTTGAAGGTGCTGGGCTCTAATTGCCACTCATCTGGGTCTAGGAGATTTCTGCTCAAGTCATCTGCCAGTGAGTTTTGTTTGCCCAGCAGGAATTGAGCATGCAGATGGACCTATATGTCCAAAGCAGTGTTCCACAGGGCCATGGCTAGTCTGCAGAGTGGGTAAGTGTGTGTGTTCCCCCCCGCTTGTTGATGTACCACACAACTGTGGTGTTGTCTTTTTATTAGCAGGTGTCCCGGTGAGAGTAGAGATCTGAAAGCTGTCAGAGCGTGCTGCACAGTTAGCATCTCTTTTTGGTTAATGTGCAGATGAATTTGACTTGGGCTCCAGCGGCCCTGAATGCACTTGCTTGCTGTCCATGTGTGCCCCCCAGGCATAGTCTGTGTCGTCTATGGTTAGGGTCTGGGAGGTGAGGGGTTGAGTAAAGGGCAGTCCTTTGTTGTGGTTGCATGCTGCTGCCCACCAAAGAAACTCTGTCCTTAGACAGGGTACGATAGCAATGATGGTTTTCCAGGTCCTGAGAATGTTGGCACCAAAGACTCAAGTACCACTGAAGTTTCCTCATATGCAGTCTGGGATACGGAATTAGTAGGATGCATGAGGCCATGAACCCTAGGGCCTGCAGGATTTTCATTGCAGATAGCTGGGTTCTGGTGGCCATTTGAGTAAAATAGTCTGTCAGATAGGCTTGTTTTTCTGGAGTGAGGAATGCCATCTGGGATGCTGTGTCCAAGCTTGCCCCCAGGAATACAATCTTTTGACTGAGGACAAGTCTTGATTTATTTTTGTAGATGGTGTACCCCAGGGAGATTAGGTTTTTTTTACAAATATCAGGTGCTGCAACATCATTTCCTGACTGTCTGCCTGAATCAGGCAGTCGTCCAAGTATGGGTAAATTTGGATATTTCTCTGTCTGCAGTAAGCAATGGCTGGAGCCAGGCATTCTGTGAATATTCTGGGAGCAGTGGATAAGCCAAAAGGAAGTGCACAGAACTGATAACGCATAGATCCTGCACTGAAGCTCAGATATTTCCTGCACGAGTCCCTTATAGGGATGTGCAAATAGGCTTCTTTTAAGTCAAGGGTGACTAACCAGGCATCCTTGGCTAGCATAGGTAAGAAGCTGCTGCAGGGTGAGCATTTTGAATTTTTGTACCACCAAGAAGGTGTTGAGAATTGACAGATCTATGATTGGATGACAAGTGCCCTCTTTTCTGGGTTCCAGGAAGAGTCTGGAATATAATCCTTGGCCTGTCTGTTCTGCAGGAACAGGCTGAATTGCCTTTATAGAGAGCAGGGACTGAACTTGATTTTGTGTCTCTGCCCATTGGTTTGGAGGAAGGTCTGGGAACCCGTTTGGGGTTGGCAGTGAGTCGAAGTAAAATTTGTGCCCCTGGGATACAATGTTGAGGACCCATCGATCTTTGGTGATGGAAATCCATTTTTTTGCATGAAGGACAAGTTTTCCTCCTAGGGGCACAAGTAGATGGGCAGAGGTGGGGAGTGGAGTGGAGAAGCCACTGGGAATTCTTTCCATAAGGGGGTGGCTTAGAACTCCCTGCTTTGGAGGTGGAGGCACTCCACTGCTCAGACCTCTGCATACCCTGAGACTGTAGTCTGGGTGGTCTGTTACCCCTGGGTCTGGTTTGAGATGGCCTTGAAAGGGGCTGGAAAGGACCAATGTTTCGAGGGGCAATGTCTACTGAATCTAAGAGGCTGTACTTGCAAGAATTCTTTAACTATCTACACAGATTTAATTTTTTCTAACATCTGTTTAAGAACCTCTTCTGCACTGGTGCCAGACTGTCCTTGTGCAAAGGAATGTCTGATAACTTTGATTTGACATGGTCTGGCAAGGTCTGTTCCGTAAGCCAAGCATGCCTTCTCAGTACAGAACCAGTGACTGCTGCCCTGCAAGATGCTTCTAAGGAGTCAAAACCACACTGCAATGTATGCTTGCTGACTTGGCTTGCAGAATGCATAAACCCTTGCAATTCTTTGTTTTTTGCACAGTCTGTAAAGGTTATTTTTTGCTTAATAAGTTCCATAATATGTTGGTACTTCAGCATGCGAAACTGAGAATTCAGAGCCCTAATGACGAGAGTTGCAGAGGTATATACTTTCTTACCCCATCTGTCCAAAGCTCTGAAATCCCTGTCCGCAGGGGTGGGATTCTTAGCTGTAGTAGCTTTGATACATTTAAGACCCTGGGAAATATACTCTGGATCAGCAGTAGGATTTTTGAAAAGGAATTTGTGAGAATCAGGTACTCTGTAGTACCAGTCTGGTTTCCTAGGAGCAGGGGGTAAAGTATCAGAGATAAGGCTGGATTCCATAAAGACATCAACAATTTCCAGGACTGGGGGTATTGTTAAAGGCCTATGTTGTAGCAAGTCTAGAAATTCTCAGAGTCTCTTTTGGACTGAGGATAGTCTTGGCATTCCCAATGGAAATGCTCTCCTAAGGTATGTAAGGTTTCACAAAAAGAAAAATCCTCTGGAGGAGAGGCAGATGGAATGGATTCCACTGCATCAGAATCCTCATAAGCAGATAAGGGCATGTCTTCATAAATTATATACCTAAAGTCTTCGGACTCTTGGTCTGTTGAAGCTGCAGGGGACTGATCTCTCTCTTAGCAGAGGAAGGCTGGCTTCCACTAATCAGCATAAGGTCTTTTGCCATTTTAAGCATTTGATGTTGTGGCAAGGAAGCAGGTGCATGCGCTTTGGTTGGTTTTCTAGGCATAGCATGTACTCTTGGCCTTAGAAACTCTGTAGTTTTAGACAGAACCGAAGAAGCAAAAGAGGTTGTCGGTTTGTGTCGAACATCGGTAGGGCAAAGAACTTCCTCAGAAGCCGGTGCCTGCTCAGCGGCTTCCGGACCCATCCAAAGTAGAGATATCCACAGGTTCCATAGTCAAAGAAGAGTCGTGCGACATACTGGACTCCAAACGGGTCTCAGTAGAGGCCTGCGAATCCACAGAAGTGGGCATCAAGGGATGCGAAAGCACCTCACAGAGTACCAGCAAACTGGCAACTAGCTTAACTTAAGTGTTGTCGGCAGTTTTGGAGCTGTGCAGCCTGCCTCTGTCTTTATCCTTATGTTTCTTTGGAATATCAGCAGTTGGATGGCTTACCGAAGCCATTTTGGAATACGGAGATGGAGGAAGTACAGTTGTGTACACGTACCATAAATGCAGATGCTAGAGTGTATTCACTGTTGCAGTCATTACATTTGGGTTACCTGCTTGCAGTAGCCCTCAGTCAGCCTGATTAACAAAGTCTTGGGTCCTGCATCAGTTGCTGTCCCTTCTTCCATGACGTCAGGTCATCAGGGGTATAAAACATGCAGCCGACACCATTGCATCAGTTTTTCTTGCCCCGGAGGTCAGGTGCCCCCCTAATTGGAAGCAATTAAATCTATAATACAAGGATATACCTCCAACAAAAAAGCAAATACTATGCTCAAAAAGCTTTTGAGCATAGTAAGAGAACAGAGGTATAGCCAAAAGAAGTCAGGGGGCTGGAGGGAGGGTAACCAGAACTGCAACAGTGAATACACTTGAACATCTACATTTATGGTAAGTGTACACAACTGTACTATGTTCTCCATGTTTCACTGTTGCAGTCATTACATTTGGGTAGATTCCCAAAGCTAAGGTTGGGAGGAGGAATTTAAATAGAATTAGGACCAGCTCTAAGGCCCTTCAAGACTGCAGTGGCAAAACCAGCTCTGGATTTAGAGAAAATTGGCAAATGATAATGCTTGGTGAAAGTATGTACAGAACTCCAGGTAGCAGCTTCTAGGATGTCCCCTGTAGGGACGCCCCTGAGAAAGGTTGTAGAGGTAGATGAAGCCCTGGTTGAATGGGGTCTGATGCCCTGTGGGATAGGTTTTCCATGGTGCTTATAGCAGAAATTAATGCAATGGCCTATCCATTTGTAAATGGTTTGCTTTGAAATAGCTTTCCCCTCTGTCCCTGCAGCAAATGCCACCAACAGTGGTTCAGATTTCCTTTGACGTTTAGTCCTGTCCAAGTTGAATCTAAGTTGTCTGTGCACATCTAAGGAGTGCAGTATCTGTTCCCCTTTGTTCTGTGGATTAGGAAAGAATGTAGGCAAATGAATGGACTGGTTAAGAGCCACACTGGACACCACCTTGGGCATGAAGGAGGGATTGGTTCTGAGGGACACCCTGTCCGCATGAAAGATGATGAAAGGCTCCACTGCCATAAGGGCCTGCAACTCAGATAACATTCTTGCAGAAGTGATTGCTAAAAGGAAAGCTGTTTTCCAGGAAAGGAATTTTAAATCTGCAGTAGCAGATGGCTCGAAAGGAGGAAGAGTGAGTTTCTCCAAGACAAAGTTAAGGTCCCAGGCTGGAGTTGGAGCTCTCCTTGGTGGTCTTAAATTTTTGGCCCCTCTGAGGAACTTCTTGAGCAGTGGGTGAGAGAAGAGGGGAGGCTCTGTGCTATAATAAGCTGAAATGGCTGAGGCATGAATTTTGACGGAGGAAAAGGACAAGCCCTTATGAAGCATCTCAGTCAAATATTGCCGAATCTGAGGTAAATTGGGCACTGCTGCACTCATCCCTTGAGACTGGTTCCAGGTACAAAATCTTTTCCATTTTGCAGCATAAGATATTCTAGTACTAGGCCTCCTAGCCCCTAAAATGATATCAATCACGGATTTCCTGAAGGGTAGTAAAGGACAGATTAGATAATTAGCTAGGCTGCTAGGTTCAGGGTTTGCAGCTGAGGGTGCAGAATCTGGTTCTCCTGCTGAGACAAGGAAGGAGTCTGAGGCAGGTGCCATGGGGCCAAGCGTGACACACTGCGCAGGATGGGGTACCAGTGTTGGCGGGTCAGTCTGATGCAATTAAAAGCGTCCTTGGCTTGTCCTGTTTGATCTTTAGTAGTACCTTGGAGAGCAGAGGCAGAGGAGGAAAGGCATAAATGGACATTTTTTTCCAGCTAAAGCATCCACTTTCCAAGCTAGTTTGTGAGGAATCCTTGTGCAAATTTGTCCAATTGATGGTTCTGGGGGGAGGCAAACAGATCTATATCTGGCCTCCCCCAATTGCTTGTCAACATGTTGAAAATCCTTGGTTCCAGTTTCCATTCGTGTGGGTCTGAGATTTCTGCTTAGTTCATCTGCCAGTGTATTTACCTTTCCTGGCAGGAATTGAGCTTGTAGATTCACTTGGTAGCTCAAGGCCGTGATACACAATGCCATGGCTAGTCTGCAGAGGGGGAAGAGTGTGTACCCCCCTGCTTGCTTATGTACCAAATGACCGTGGTGTTGTCAGTCGTTACCATTAGTTGTCCTGGAAGAATGTGGTCCTTGAAGGCTGTCAGAGCATTCTGTACAACAAACATTTCTTTTTGATTTATGTGTAGGTGCATTTGACTTGGGTTCCATTTGCCCTGAATGCTCTTCCCTGCCAGATGAGCCCCCCCCCCCCTCCATCCACAGCCTGATGCCACTGTTAAGCCACTGTTAAGGCTTGGGCGGCAGGGGGTAGTGTGAATGGTAATCCCTTGTTTAGGTGGCAGGCCTCTGCCCACTAAAGGAACTCTAGGTGCAGGCAAGGTATGATAGGAATCCTAGCTTCTAGAACCTGTGAATGTTGACACCATAGGCTTTTGAGATACCACTGCAGTTTCCTCATATGCAGCATTGTATATGGAATTAGAAGAATGCAGGAGGCCATGAACCCCAAGGCTTTCAGTATTTGCCTTGCAGATAACTGAGATTTTGTGGCCACTTGTTTGAAGTAGGTTGTCAAATGAGTCCGTTTTCTCTGGCGTGAGGGAAGCCATCTGGGAAGTTATATTCAAGCTTGCTCCCAGGAATATAATTTGTTGACAGGGTACCAGGTGTGATTTATTTTCGTTTATGGTGTACCCCAGACAAGTCAGTACTGACAAAGGCCAGATGATTCAAAAGTATGTCCTGGCTTTCTGCCCGAATTAGACAATCATCCAGATATGGATATATTTGAATATTTATTTGCCTGCAGAATGCAATGACTGGAGCTAGGCACTTTGTGAATACCCTGGGTACAGTAGATAAGCCAAAGGGCAATGCAGAGAACTGATAGTGCATGTAGCCTGCTTTGAAGCATAGCTATCTTCTGCAAGACTCCCTGATAGGGATGTGCAGGTATGCTTCTTTTAAGTCTAGTGTTGCCAACCATGCATCTTTGCCTAGCATAGAAAGAAGCTGGTGAAGAGTCAGCATCTTGAATTTTGGAATCACCAGAAAGGTATTTAGAGTAGAAAGGTCCAGGATAGGACACCATGTATCGGCTTTTCTGGGTACTAGAAAAAGTCTCGAATAGAAACCTTGTCCCTTTTCCTCTTCTGGTACCAACTGAATAGCCCCCATACTTGAGAGAGTACTTGATTTTGGGCCTCTGCCCACTGATTTGGGGGTAGGTCTAGCCAAACGCTTGGTGTTGGTAAGGTGTGGACATTAAATCTGTATCCTTGGGACACTATATTTAAGACCCATTTGTCCTGGGTAATGAGTTCCCAGTTTTTGGCCTGCAGACCAATCTTTCCGCCTAAAGGAGCATTCAGTTTGGAAGTGCTTGGAAGTTTTAAAAGGAAGTCATTGAGACAGTTTTCCATATGGGGGAGTCTTACTATTCCCTGATTTGGGTGCGGAAACCCTCCGCTGCTTATTCTTGTGTGTCCCCTGGGACTGAAACATGGGGTTTCTGCTGTCTAGGTTTGGCTTGAGAAGACCTGGAAGGGGCTGGAAAGGACCAATTCTTAGAGGGCCAATGCCTACTAAATCTAGGAGGCTGAACTTGTAAGCCATCTTTAACAGTTAGCATATATTTAGCTTTATCTTCCATCTTTTTAAGAACTTCCTCAGCCTTGTTGCCAAACAGGCGGTCCTGATTAAGGGAGCATCCAACAATTTAGCTTTAACATAATCAGGCAAACATTACTCCTTAAGCCAAGCAGGTCTTCTGAGCACAGACCCAGTAACAGCAGCCCTGCAAGAGGCCTCTAATGAATGTTTTCCAACCTGTTCAGCAGAATGTATTAAATCCTGTAATTCTTTATTTTCCGCACAGTCAGGAATCAACATAATTTTCTGTTTAAGCAATCCAATAACATGTTGCTGATACTTTAACATATGAAACTGGCAGTTTAAAGCCCTAATGGCCAAGGTTGCAGAAGTGTAAACCATCTTACCCCATCTATCCAGCGCCCTGGAGTCTCTATCAGAAGGAGTAGGATTTTTAGCAGTAGAAGCCATAATGCCCCTTGGGTCCCTGAGAAATAGTCTCTGGATCCGCAATAGGATTTTTAAACAGGAACGTGTGTGAAACAGGAACCTGTAATATCTGTCAGGTTTTCTTGGGGCAGGAGGCAAAGAATCAGGGGCCAAACTAGATTCCGAAAAAGCATCAACTATGTCTAGTACAGGAGGAATAGCTAAAGACCTATGCTGAGGCAGGAGTAAGAAATCCCTATGCCTCTTTTTTTAATCAGAAAAATCCTGGCTTTCCCAATGGAAATGCTCCCTTAGAGTACGTAAGGTTTCACCAAAGGAAAAATCCTCTGGAGGGGAAGCAGAGGGAATAGAATCCTCTGCATCAGAATCCTCATAAGTAGACAAGGGCAAATCCAGATCAGAAGAATCAGAAAAATCAGAATCCTGATCAGAAGATTCATAAACTTCATTCCTAGGTCTCTTTGAAGGGGGAGATTGGCTTCCCCCTGATTAGAGTTGTAAGATCTACAGCCATTCTTATTTGTTTTTTAGGCATAGAGGCCTGAACGCTGGTTTTTAAGGCATGGTTCAAGATTTAGGCCTAAATGAAGAAGGAGGTGTCAGTTTAATATGCAAGTCTGTAAGCCTGAATACACCCTCAGAAGCTGGTGCCTACACAGCGGCTCCAGACCCATCCAAGATAGAGACATCCGCAGGTTCCATAGTTGAAGCATCCCGCGGCATACCGTACTCCAAATGGGTCTCAGTAGGGGCCTGTGAGTCAGAAGTAGCAGGTATCAGGGGCTGCAAAAGCACCTCACCGTGTACCAGCAAACTGGCGATTGGCTTAGGAGAAGCATCGTCGGCAGTTTTGGACCTCAGCGGCCTGTCTCTGTCTTTACCTTTGCGTTTTTTCGAAATCCTGGTACTCGGATGGCTAACAGATGACATTTCACGATAATTAAACCGAGAGCCAAAATACTGAGGCAAAAATATACCGACGACAGATAGTGCGCTGATTAAAGCACAAAACTGACAGCAAGGTACGTCGTGGTCAGGGCCTAGGCAAGGAATACAGTACAAATGAAAATCTTTATGAGGTATTTGCTTTCCACAAGTAATGCAATTATTAACTTTTACTGATATTGGTAAGGAGCAAGAAAATGTTTCCCCAATGGGATACTTGGCTTTAGTTGAAGACTTCGGTTCTGAAACTCGAAAACGAAAATTTCAGGAGTCGGCAGACCGGCACTTGCGAACTGCTTCTGCTTCGCGCACGGCAAGAAAGACTGATGTAATGGCGTCGGCAGCATATTTTATACCCCTGACGACCTGACGACATGGAAGAAGGGACAGCAACAGACGCAGGGCACAAGACTGTTAATCAGGCCGACTGAGGGCTACTGCAAGCAGATAATCCAAATGTAATGACCAACAGTGAAACATGAAGAACATCAAAAGCATTTAGCAACAATAAGGGCCAAATGACAAATGGTTTGGGCGTTGAACAAGGCACAAAACCGACAGTGAGGTACGACGTCTGGGCCTAAACAAGTGACATAGCAGGAATGAAAATCTCTGTGTGGTATTTACTTTCCACAGGCAAGACAATTAACTTTTTCTGACATCGGTTAGAGCAAGAAAAAAAGGATCCCCAGTGAGGTACTTAGCTTTAGAAAACTTCAGGATGACTCAATTCAGAAACTAAAAACTCAGGTAGTGGCCAGCCGGCACTCGTGCGAACTTCTTCTGCTCCGGGCTCCTTGGCAAGAAAGACTGATGTAATGGTGTTGGCTGCCTGTTTTTATACCCCCAACGACCTGACATCACTTCTGGAGCGACAGCAACTGACGCAGAAATACTAAGTCTTTGGTACTCCGGCTGACTGGGGTCTACCTGCAGGCAGATAACCCAAGTGTGACGACTGCAACAGTGAAACACGAAGAACATCTGATCCCTTGTCTTGTGCGATTTAGGGTCACTATGAGGAAACCTTGTAACTGCCAACAGCTAGATGCACGAAGAAAGTACAGTTGGGTAAAATCTTACCATAACAGTAGATGTCCTTCTGTTCACTGTTGCTGTATTCCTTACAAATATGGATTCCCTGCCAAGGGTAGCCCAACATCTGGCCAGTGTACCAAAGCCTTTGGGGTGCAAAGGGTACACCATTTGTCATGCATGCTCCCTGCATACGGCTTAGGGCATAAACTTGACGCCTGGACATATCCTCAGAAGAGAGGCTCAGTATGAATGCCAGTCCAAGAATGCAAGAGGTAAACATCCAGAAGGGAAAAGACATGGGGGAGAAGGGGTGAACACTTCAACAGTGAAGACTAGGACATCCAGAGTTACAGTAAGATTTTACACAACTGAACTAAGTCCTTCCTTCCATTTCACCGTTGCAGTATTTCTTACAACAGGGACAGTGAAAAAGCTCAGGAAGAAAGGGAGGAGGAAGGATCAGCACAGCCCTCTATGAACTCATGAAAAATGGCCCTAGCAAAACTTGGTAAAAGTATACACAGAGTTCCAGGTAGTTGCCTCAAGAATAGAGTTAGTATCTAAACTCTTGAAAAAAGCACCAGAAACCACAGCTATAGGAGAAGAAAGGCAACTCTTGCCATGAAAAGAACAAAAAGAAAGGTTTTAGATATCCAAGAAGAAACAGTTTCATTGGAAACAGCCAATGCTAAATATATAGGATGAAAGGAAACAAAAAGCTAATCAGATTTGCAAAAAGCTTTGGTCCTATCCAAATAAAAAATTGAGTTGTCTATACACATCCAAAGTGTGCAAAACCTTCTCACTAGCAGATTGTGGAGAAGAGGAAAAATGTGGGCAAATGAATAGACTGATTAAGAGAACTCATTCACCACTTTGGGCATAAAAGGATTAGTATGGGAAACTAAAAAAGGAGTAACAGCCCATAAGGGCTTGAAGCTCAGACACCCATCTGGCATAAATAAGGGCCAACAGAAAAACAGTCTTCCAAGAAAAATCCTGCAAAGAAGCTGAAGCTGCAGGCTCAAAAGGAGCCCAAGTAAATTTTTCCAAAAAAAAATTAAGGTCCCAAAGGAGGAACAGGCTTTCCTGGTAGGGCTAATATGAAGGATGTCTTGAATAAATTGCTTAGCCTCAAATCTAGTGGCTAAAGGGGGTGCTAAAGGCAGACAAACAGATGACAAGTGGGCCTTAACAGAAGAACATGCCAAATTAGTATTGAGCAGTTCACAGAGAAGAGAACCAAAGGAACATCCAAAGAAAGTGGATCCAGGTTATGAGAAAGACGCCAAACAGAAAGCCTCTTCCATTTGAACAAGTAGGATTTCCTAACAGTGGGTTTTCATGGCCTCCTGCAGGACCCTAAGCACATCCTCAGAAAACAGGTGTCTATATGGAATCAAAATCCCATCACCCAAACTGTCAGGTGAAGAGTGGACAGGTGGGGACAGATGAGAGATCCTTTTTCTTGTGCGAGTAGGTCCACCCCATGGAACAATTCCGGATGACTGCCCTTGGCTAAATGCAGAATAGGGAAAGTACAGTTGTGTACACTTACCATAAATGTAGATATAGTGTAGTCACTGTTGCAGTCATCAGCTGTGGGTTTATCCCTGCTGTGGTAGCCCTTGGCCAGCCTGAATACCAGACTCAATGTTTTTCTGCATCAGCTGCTGTCGCCTTTATATTGATATCAGATCGTCAGTGCTATAAAGCAAGGCAGTTGACGCCATTACATATAACCCATCAGAAGCACAAGAAAATATGGTAAAGTGGTTCTGGTGTCTAAAAGCCACCGTAAGAAGCTTACGTCTCCCTAAGGAGAGAGGATATAAGGGGGAAGGAGAGAGGATATAAGGGGGGAGGAGAGAGGGAAAACAGGACTGCAACAGTGAATACAGTCAAATATCTACATTTACAGTAAATGTACACAACTGTACTATGTTCTTCGTGTTTCACTGCTGCAGTCATCACCTGTGGGAGGACTCCCAAAGCTGAGAAGAGAGGTGGAGGGATTAGAGACCTAGGCATGGGGTCAACATGCCCTGGAGAACTGCAGAGGCAAACCCTGCCCTAGCCTTGGAGAAGAGAGATAGGTGGTGATGCTTTTTCAAGTTGTGGACAAAGGTCCAGATGGCAGCTTCCAAGATGTCCCTGGTGGGAACTCCTCTGAGGAATGCTGTGGAAGTGGAGGCTGCCTTAGTGGAATGGGTTTGAATAGACTTGGGAGGTGGTTTCCCATGTAGTTTGTAGCAGAAATGGATACAGTGAGGTATCCTTTTGGAAATGGTTTGCTTGGAAATGGGCTTCCCCTCTACCTCTGGGGCAAAGCTGACAAGATGCGGGTCTGTTTTTCTGAAGGGTTTAGTACGGTCCAGCTAGTACTTGAGCGGTCTATGGATGTCTAGTGAGTGCAAAATTCTTTCCCCCTTGTTTTGAGGGTTAGGAAAGAAGGTGGGTAGATGTATGGCCTGGTTGAGGGTTACATCAGATACCACCTTGGCCATAAAGGAGAGGTTAATCCTCGGAGACCTTGTCTGCATGGAAAATGATGAAGGGCTCAATGGCCATGAGTGCCTGAAGTTCTGAAACCCTTCTGGCTGAGGTGACAGCTAGTAAGAAAGCAGTCTTCCAGGAGAGGCATCTCAATTCTGCTGAACCAGCAGGTTCGAAGGGTGGTAAAGTTAGTTTTTTCCAAAACATAATTCAGGTCCTAGGTTGGCATGGGTGGACTTCTGGGAGGTCTGATATTAAAAGCACCTCTGAGGAATTGTTTAATCAAAGGATGTGAGAAAAGGGGCTGATCTGTACCGAAATGAGCTGAAATGGCTGAGGCGTGGATTTTAATAGGAGAGGAGAGGCCACTATTGAGCAACTCCACTAGGTAGTCCAGGATAAGAGGGATGGAAGGTTGTGAGGTACTGCCCCCTCTGGACTGGCTCCAGGAGCAGAATCTTTTCCATTTCCCTACATAACATTTTCTGGTGCCGAGCATTCTGGCCTCTGTGACAATGTCTAGGACCAGTTTGCTCAACAGAGCTCCCCTTGTTTGCTTTTAAAGTATTAACCATGCTGAAAGTTTGAGAGTCTGAAAGTCTGGGTGCAGCATCCCCCCCCCCCCCCCGGGGTCAAGAGGTCTGAGATTAGGGGAAGCTGCCTGGGAGGCTGTAATATCAGACTGTGAATTAAGGGGTACCAATACTGTCTGGGCCAATCTGGAGCAATGAGGATGGCCTTTAGTCTCTCCTCCCTTATCTTGATCAGTACCTTGGGAATAAGAGGCAGAGGAGAGCATGCGTACATAAAGAGGGACTTCCAGGGGAAGGTCAAGGCATCCACCCTTCCACGCTAGGTGGTGATACTCCCTGGTACAGACTTTTTTCAGCTGGTTGAGGTGCGAAGCAGAGATAACCACCTCCTGAGTTCCCCACTCCTGAGTGACTTCCAAAACCATTTTTCTGTTGAGCTGCCATTCGTGGGGGTCCAGTACGTTTCTGCTTAGGTGGTCTGCCATGGTGTTGCTGATCCCTGGTAGGTATTGAACAATTAGGTGTAATCCCATGGAGGAGGCGGTCAGCCATTGGTTCATGGCTAGCCTGCACAGAGGGTAAGATTAGGTCCTCCCTGTTTGTCGAAGTACCACATTACTGTGTTGTCTGTTTTGATAAGGAGAACCCCTGGCCTGAGATGGCGTTTGAAGAATGTCAGAGCCTTTTGTACTACCATCATTTCCTTATGACTGATGTGTAAGGGAAGGTGCTGGGCATCCCAAAGCCCTTGGGTGCCCCTGGCTAGGTGAGCGCCCTAAGCAATGTCTGAGGCGTCGGTGATGATGGTCTGCCCAGTGGGTGGAGGATGAAGGGAAGACCCTTGTTCTTGACGCAGGCCCCTGCCCACCAGAGAAACTCGACCCTTATACAGGAGATCAGAGGGAGAGAGGTCTCTAGAGGCTGAGAGAGCTGACACCAAAGATTCTTTAGATACCACTGAAGTTTCCTCATGTGGAGCCTGGCCAGAGGAATTAGAAGGATGCAAGATGCCATGTACCCCAAAGCTTGCAGGGACTTACTCGCAATGAGGTGACTTCTGGAAGCCAGCTGGCTAAAGTAGAGAGGCAGGAAGCTCTGCTTTTCTGGGGATAGGAAGGTCATTTGGGATGCTGTGTCCAGCAGTGCTCCCAAGAAAATGATCTTCCTGGAGGGTGTTTGCTTTGATTTCTCATTGATGGTGAACCCTAGGGAAGGATGGTTTTGACAAAGAGAAGGTCCTGGAGCAGCTTTTCTTTGGACTCTGCCTGAATGAGGCAGTTGTCCAGATGAGGGTAAATCTGTATATGCCCCTGTCTGCACAATGCTATGGCTGGGGCTAAGCATTTAGTGAATACTCTGGGAGCCGTAGATAAGCCAAAGGGTAGCACAGAGAACTGAAAGTGTTGTGAATCTGCTCTGAAGTGAAGGGAATTTCCTGCAGGATTCCCTTATGGGGATGTGGAGGTAGGCATCTTTTAGGTCTAGGGTGACAAACCAGGCATTTCTTGTCAGCAGACGCAGCAAGTGCTGCAAAATTAGCATTTTGAATTTGGGGACCACCAGGGAGGTGTTCAGAAAGGATAGTACCAGGATGTGGGGGCCAAGTGCCCTCTTTTCTGGGGCCAAGGAACAGTCTGGAATAAAAGCCTTTGTCTGTTTGAACTCAGGGGACAGGTTCTACTGCCCCTGGGATATGAGAGTTTGGAGCTGTTTCAATACCTCTGTCCAATGATTTGCAGGTTAGTCTGGCTACCCTCTTAGAATTGGGAGTTCGTTGAAAGAAAATTTGTATCCCTGAAAAATGATATTTAAGACCCACTGGTCCTTTGTTATAGAAAGCAAATTTTCTTTGCAGAGGGAGAGCCTTCCTCCTAGTTTTTGGTGAGTGAGAGGAGGACCGGGGGGGGGGGGGGTCGTCACTGAGCACTTTTGTCATAGAAGTATGGCTTAGAACTCCCTGCCTTTGGGTCAGAAGTGGTCCACTGTTTGGTTCTCTGCTATCTCTGAGATAGGGGGGCCTGGGTGTTCTGTCCCTGCGGGGCTTACCTTGCCCCAGTCTACTACTAGGTGCAGGGAAGGACCAGTGCTTAGAGAGAAAGTTCCTGCTGAACCTAGGAGGTTGAACCTGAAACAAATCTTTTACTGTTTGCATAGATTTTGCTTTGTCTTCCATCTTTTAAAGCACCTCTTCGGCTTTTTCTCCAAACAAGCGGTTCTTATCCAGGGGTGGATCAATTGAGACTTGACATGGTCAGGAAGAGGTTGCTCCTTCAACCATGCATGTCTCCTAATGACAGATCCTGACACTGCTGCTCTGCTTGAGGCTTCTAGGGTGTCGTATGCATAGTGTATTGAGTGTTTGGCCACTTGACAAGTAGAGTGCAGTACATCTGCTAACTCTTTCAAAGTGGCACAGTCAGGAAAGGTTGAAATCTTTTGCTTTAATAGTTCCAAAGTGTATTGTTGATATTTTAACATGTGGAACTGAAAGTTGAGTGCTCTGATAGCTAAAGTTGCAGAGTTGTATACTTTTCTTTTTTTTTACCCAGTCTGTCCAGAGCTCTGGAATCCTTGCCAGAAGGAATAGGATTACTGGCAGAACTAGTCTAAGTTCCTTTAGGTCCCTGTGTAATGACCCCTGGGTCTGCAGCAAGATTTCTGTACAGGTATTTGTGAGAATCTGGTACTCTGCAATACCAGTCAGGTTGGGCTAAAGCTTCTAAGATAGGGGGGATGGCCAGGGGTCTGTGCTAGGGTAGGTCCAGAAACTTTTAGTCTTTTCTCAGACTGGGGGAAGTCCTGAGATTCCCCATTGGAAATGTTCCCTGAGGGTGTGAAGGGTTTCCCCAAAGGAAAGGTCTTCTGGTGGGGAGGCAGAAGGAATGGATTCCTCTGTATCTGAATCCTCATAAGCAGTCAGAGGTTGCTGTTCTTAAAAATCTGAATAATCAGATTCCTCAGAATCCTGTTCTGTCATAATTTCAGGAGAAGGGTGTCTTTTCCTTTTAGAAGTTATGGACTGACTACCCCCGATAAGGGAGATAAGATCCTCCACCGTTTTAAGCATCTGGGCTAGGGGCAGTGGAGCAGGAGCAAGATCATGGCTAGAGGCAGATTTTCTAGGAGTGGCCTGATTTCTAGGCCTAAGGGTATCCATCGATGTGACAAACTGTAGTCAGATGAGAAGACGTAGTTTTTTTGTCTAGATTCAGTACTGCGAGAGGCCTCCTAGGAGCCAGTGACTGCGTCGCTGCTCAGGACCCAACCAAGGCAGAGACACAGCCAAAGGCTCGGAAGACAAGGATGATTTCTGCGGCATACCGGACTCTGAAAGTGTCTCTGTAGAGGCCTGCACAGATATCGTATCGGGCATCTGGGGCTGCAAAAGCACCTCACTGTATTCCAGAGAACCGACAACCTGTTTAGCAGTAGAGTCGTTGGAAAGCTTAGTTTTGTGTGGTCTGTCTCTATCTCTACGATTTTTCAGAATATCTACAGATTGCTGGCTGACAGATGCCATTTCAGAATGCAAAGATGGAAGACAAAAAATACCCGTCTACAATAAGGGCTCTATGGCGAATGGTTCTCACGTTAAAGAGGGCGCAGAACCGGCAATGGGGGGACCGTGATCTGGGCCTAAACAAGTGATGCAGTACGAATGGAAGTCTCGGTGTGGGATCTGCTTTCCACAGGCGAGACCATTGTTAACTTTTTCATAAATAAGTTAGTGGAAGAAAAAAGGATCTCACAACGAGGTACTTAGCTTTAGACATTTTCAGCTGTAATTCAAACTCTGGTAGCAACCGACCAGCACACTTGTAAACTGCTTCTGCGACGGGCTCCACAACAAGAAAGACTGATGTAATGGTGTTGGCTGCCTTGCTTTATAGCACTGACGACCTGACTTCAATCTACAGGCGACAGCAGCCGATGCAGAAAAACATTGACACTGGTATTTGGGCCAACCGAGGGCTACCACAGCAGGGATATCCCACAGGTGATGACTGCAACAGTGAAATACAAAGAACGTCTATTGCTGTCTAGGCCAAAAGGGAGTCACCAGCAAGATTTTGGGAGCATCCTGCTTTATCTTGAACAGCACTTTTGGAATGACAGGAAAGAGGGGGAAGGCATAAAGAAACCCCCTTCCAGACCAGAGGACATGGGGCTCTGGCACAAAGAGAGGAAGTTGTCCATTTAGGGAGGGGGGGCAAATACATCTACTTGAGTACCCCACTGCTGGACAATGTCCAGAAACATATTCCTGCAGCAAACAGTGAGCATTCAGAGCGACAAATGAAGATGGCATTTTGACTGGGGGTAAAGTTCTGAAGATGGTATGTCCCAACCTCAATTTTATGCCCCATGCTCTATGCCGACAGCATGTGTGACATACTGTCCACCCTTAGCAACCTAAAGGCTTTGGTATACAGGCTGGATGTTGGGCTGTCCTTGGCAGGGGATCCCTATTGTAAAGAATACTGCAACAGTGAAATGGAATGATATCCAATGGTATCTGGGCCAAAAAGGAATTACCAGAAGAATCTTGCAGGAGTCATTCTTGATCTTAAAGAGTTTTGTAAGAGGAAACGAGGGAAGGCATATAGAAACATTGCCATCCATGGAAAACAGAAAGCATCTGTTTTCCAGTCCTGTTTGCAGGGAGGCGTGGTATAGAATTTCTGTAAATGTCTGCTGTGAATGGAGGCAAACAGGTCTATATGGGGAGCTACCCACAGCAGGACAATCTCCTGGATGCCCTCTAGGTGCAAAATCCTCTCATAACAGATTTGCCCTGGATCTACTCTGAGAGTCTATTATAGAGTTCTGCTCTGACAGAATTTAAGTTGCCTAAAAGGACAGAGTGCAGAGATGCCACCTTCTAGGCCACCATGGCTAGTCTGCAGAATGTAGAATACCGGGCTCCCACCTGCTTATGTATCATCACTGTGATGGTCACAGATAAAAACTAGGCTTGATGCCCTTGTCTGCTATTTTATGCTAATGTCCCTTCAAGGTGAGGATCAAACCCTGTACCTTGGACCTGTGAGGTAGAAACCTTAACCATTATGCCTGCCCAACACCAAAGTGTTATCACTGGTGTCCACAACCAAGTCAAATGTTTTAATGCATTTATGAAGGCCATCATTTCTTTGATGTTTATGGACTTCTTCCTGAAATAGGGATACCAGATCCCCTGATTTTTGAGTCCTCTGGAAACTCTCCCTCAGTGCATCTGTTGCAGCCTAGCTAGAAAGGGATGGGGAGGCATATCTAGACTTAGCTGAACCTAGTTTGTCCGCCACAAGTTCTTTCTTGACAAATTTTAGAACTGGCAAAGGAAAGGAAAACAAATCCTGGTGCGGCGTCTAAATTGACTTCAGATACCACTGAATCTTCCTCAATTGGAGTCTGGTTAAAGGAATCATTAAGTTAAGTGAGACAATATAACCCAGAATTCTGAAGATGTCTCTTGCAGTGCACATGGACTGATGACACCTAAAATCTTTGAAAGAAAAACATCATGGCTTATTTTCTGTATGCCGATGCTTTTTACATGCTGTTACCTGTTCATAAGATTGTTTGTTGGTTATAAATTTAGAATGATAATGAACTATGGAAAATGGGATGACTACATCTTATACTTACTTAACCCATGATGGCAAGTTTATATAATTTAAATTATTTTAAGTAGTATGATATATCTTATGTTTTTCGGCCCTAGCGCATATATATAGTTTTGCGCATTATGAATCGGATACATAAAATGGGATCCTAAGAGGCTTTTATTGGGCTACTGTTTGATTTGCATGATGTGACATTTCAACTGTTTTTATATCGTAGCATTTTCATGCCATGCATAAAGATGCTTGGTGCACCTGTTGTATTTGTTTAGAGCCTGCTGTTGAAAGCTTGCTGAAGGAAGTGATGTAAGCTGATGGGTGCTTTAATCACACTAATTATGTTTTAATTAATTGGATAATTGGTAATTATTTTGTTTAATTTGATGACTGTTTTACTATATAAATGGGCGTCTTTTATGTATAAATTATAACCTGATGAAGCGCATTTGTATGCGTGAAAGCGCTTGTTTTGTTCTCAAAATAAATTGGACTTTTTATTTTATCGTGGTGGTTCCTAGCAGTGTTTCTTCATCATAAAATCTTTAACTAGTAAAATTATTTTTTTATGGTGGGAAATATGCCATCCTTAGAGAAGTGTTCAAACATCCCAGAAATGTTAACCTATGAAAATGGAGTAGGGTTTTTTTTTTTTTTTTCAGACTGAAGCCTAGTTTTTAAAAATGTCTCTGGAGAAGAGAAGGGACATCTGGGTGTCTTGAACAGATTCCTCCAAGATAAGGCAATCATCCATGTAGGGATAAATGTGGATTCCCCAACATCTGCAAATGGTAATGACCGGTAACAGGCATTTTTTGTGTCAAATCTAAGATTCTCCATTAAATAAGGACCAGCACTCATTCTCGGGTAAAAGTCAAATAATTCTCCTCTGCTTCAGCAAGCATCAAGCATTATACCTGCAAAGTACAGTTTTGTACCTACCATAAATGTAGATGTCCGATAGGTATGCATCTGCAGTCATCACATATGGGTTGTCCTGCCTCAGGCAGCCCTTCGGTCGGACGGATTCCAAAGTCTGGGTCCGGCGTCGGCTGATGTCGCCCCTTCCCCGACGTCAGAGCGCCTGGGGGTATAAAAGCGTCAGCAGACGCCATCTTCCTCAGTTTTTCTTGCCCCAGATGCCAGGTGCCTTCTAAGGAAGGCTAAATTTGGAGAAATGCAATAAATTCCAAACATGCACAAAAATATATACATATATAAAAAACAAATACACCGTAATAGATAACCCCAGCTAGCTATGGGAGGGGAATGTACCCAAGAAATACCACAGAGGGGAAGGAGGGAGGGTAAACCTGACTGCAGATGCATACCTATCGGACATCTACATTTATGGTAGGTACAAAACTGTACTATGTCCTTCAAGGATGCATCTGCAGTCATCACATATGGGTAGAATACCATAGCCAATCTGGGGGTGGAGGATCTATGAAAGGATGGTGTAGCTAAAATGCCCTGCAGGACTGCCGTAGCAAAGCCTGCTCTGGATCTGGAATATAAAGGTAAATTGTAATGCTTGGAAAATGTATGCACTGAGCTCCATGTAGCAGCTTCTAAAATGTCCTTGGTAGCCACCCCTCTTAAGAAGGCTGTGGAGGTGGCTGTGGCTCTGGTCGAATGAGGTCTAATGTTAGCTGGCACAGTTTTTCCATGAAAGGAGTAACAAAAACAAATGCAATTTCCTATCCATTTAGAAATTGTCTGTTTTGAAATTGCTTTTCCTTGTGCACTAGCAGCATATGCTACAAACAGCTGGTCAGTTTTTCTGTAACTTTTAGTTCTGTCCAAGAAGTAGCGCAACTGTCTGTGTATGTCCAGGGTGTGCATAAGCTTTTCCCCTTTGTTTTGTGGATTTGGAAAGAAGGTAGGCAGGTGAATAGCTTGGTTTAATGAGACCCTGGCATAAATGAAGGACTGGTTCTCAAAGAGACTCTGTCTTGATGAAAGATAAGAAATGGCTGCACTGCCATGAGGGCCTGTAACTCAGATACTCTTCTTGCTGAGGTTATGGCCAGAAGGAAAGCAGTCTTCCAAGACAGGAACTGTAGCTCTGCAGATGCTGCTGGTTCAAAGGGAGGCACCATTAGTTTTTCCAACACGAAGTTAAGGTCCCAAGTAGGCACTGGTGGATTCCTTGGAGGATTAATGTTCTTAATTCCTCTTAGAAACTGTCTTAGGAGAGGATGAGAGAAGACAGGTGGATCAGTATTGTACTCTGCTGAAATTGCTGAAGCATGAATTTTAATGGAAGAGTAAGACAGGCCATTGTGGAGCATTTCTTCCAAATATTCCAGGATATGAGCCATGTTCATAACTTTTGCATCTAGGCCCTTTGAGGTGCTCCAGGTGTGAAATCTTTTCCATTTTGCTGAGTATGCCTTTCTTGTGGAAGGCCTGCGAGCTTCCATGATGATATCCTTCACTCTCTTGGATACCTTATCCTGGTGATGAATCAAGGTATTTTCCAGGCAGTTGGTTGTAATGTTTTCAGGTTGGAATGCAGAGTTTTGTAATTGTGCTGTCAGGAGAAGCGGCCATTGTGGAAGAAGCCATGGTTTTGTTCATGACATGCTCTTTAGCAATGGGTACCAGTGTTGTCTTGGCCAGTCCGGAGCTATCAGAATCACTCTTGGCTGCTCTGTCCTGATCTTCAGTAAGACCTTGGTCATTAATGGAAGAGGTGGGAATGCATACACTGTTAGAGTTCTCCAGCTGAAAGAGAGGGCGTCCACTTTCCATGCTTGTGGGTGGTATGCCCTTGAGCAGAATTTCTTCAGCTGATGATTGTGTGGGGAGGCAAAGAGGTCTATGTCCGGTCTCCCCCATGATTGTGTTATCTGATGGAAGATGTCTGGGTGCAGCATCCATTTGTGTGCATCCATGATGTTCCTGCTTAAGCTGTCCGCCAGTATATTGTCTTTTCCTGGCACAAACTGGGATTGCAGGTCTATATTGAGTTTCAAGGAAAGTTCCCATAGATTCATTGCCAGTCTGCAAAGAGGGTAGGAATGGGTGCCTCCTTGCTTGTTTATGTACCACATCACTGTGGTGTTGTCTGTCCTTATTAGCAGGTGGCCCTGATGCAGAAAGAGCTTGAAGGCCTCGATTGCATGTATCACTGCCAGCATTTCCTTTTGGTTTATGTGCATGCGAAGCTCCTTTTGTGACCATAGTCCTTGAATACATCTGCCCTCCATGTGTGCTCCCCAACCGTGGTCTGAAGCGTCCGTTGTAATAGTTTGGCTGGCTATTGGTTTGCTGAATGGCAGACCCTTGTTTGATTGGCTTGCTTGAGCCCACCACAGAAATTCCTTTTGGAGACATGGAATGAGTGGGATCAAAGTTTCTAAGCTGTGGCTGTGCTGAGTCCATAAACTCCTTAGGTACCACTGCAGTTTCCTCATATGCAGCCTTGCTTGGGGAATGAGAAGAATGCAAGATGCCATGTAACCCAGGGCCTGCAGGATTTTCCTTGCAGTCAGCTGAGTTTGTCTTGTCAGATTCTTGAAGTAATCCGGTAGTTGTCTTTGTTTTTCTTCTGTGAGAAAAGCCATTTGGGTGGTCGTGTCTAAATCCGCACCCAGAAAAGTTATTCTTTGGGATGGAACAAGTCTTGATTTGTGAAAGTTGACTGTGTATCCCAATGCCTGCAGTAGGTGGATGGCATAATTCAAGTCCTTTACCAAAGTTTGTTGGCTGTCCGCTTGTATAAGGCAGTCGTCCAGATATGGGTAAATTTGAATCCCCTGAAGTCTGCAGTGTGCAATTACTGATGCCAGGCATTTCGTGAATACTCTGGGCGCAGTAGATAAGCCAAAGGGCAATGCTGAGAATTGATAATGCTCTGAGCCTGCAAGAAATCGGAGGAGTCTTCTGCAACTTTGTCTGATAGGGACATGCAGGTATGCCTCCTTGAGGTCTAGAGTCACCAGCCAAGACCCCTTGCCCAGCATGGGAAGGAGTTGCTGTAGAGTCAGCATTTTGAATTTTGGCACAATGAGATAAGTATTCAGTGCGGACAAGTCGAGAATAGGCCTCCATTGATTTTCTTTTCTTGGAACAAGGAAAAGTCTGGAATAAAATCCTTGGCCTTGTTCTGAAAGAGGAACCTTTTCTATAGCTTTCATTTGCATTAAGTTGGAGATTTGTTTCAAAGCCTCTGCCCTTTGATTTGGTGGCAGGTCTGGCATGCCTTTTCTTTTTGGTAATGTGTGAAAATGGAACCTGTATCCTCTGTCTATTATTTGCAGTGTCTATTTGTCTCTTGTAATAGTGTGCCAATTGTCCGAGAATAAAGAAAGCTTTCCGCCCAAAGGTGCTTCTAATTGAGCCCTGGTTGGTGGAGTCAAAGCAAAGTCATGGAGTCTGTCCTTGTGCAGCAGTTGTAGGTCCTGCACTACCTCTCTGGTTGGGAGGCTGCCATTGACACCCCCTGTAGGAGCCTCTAGCTTGCCCTCTACCTCTGGCACGCCTGCTCTTGCCTCTCTGAAATCTTTCTGTGTCCGGAAAGGACCAATTCTTGGCAGGCCAATTTCTGCTGAATCTTGGTGGTTGGACTTGTAGAAAATCTTTAACTGTTTGTACAGATTTTGCCTTTTCCTCAACCTTCTTTAAGACCTCCTGAGCAGTGGAGCCAAATAACTTTTGCTTTTCCAGGGGAGCATCCAGAAGCTTAGCTTTTACATGGTCTGGCAGAGATTGTTCCTTCAGCCAAGCATGCCTACGTATGACTGCACCTGTCATAGCTGACCTACATGAAGCCTCCAGTGCATCATAACCACATTGTAAGAAATGGTTGCTAACCTGCTGGGAGTTATGTACCAGATCCTGTAGGGATTTGCAATCTAGGGGTTCAGGTGAAGACAGTTTCTTATGCAATTCATCTAACAAATACTCTTGGTACTGTATCATATGAAATTGACAATTTAATGCCCTCATAGAAAGAGTAGCAGAAGTATACACTTTTTTACCCCATCTCTCTAAAGCCCTGGACTCCCTTTCAGAAGGGAGTGGATTTTTAGAGGTGGCAGCCGCAACCCCTTTAGGGCCCTGGGAAATAGTTTCTGGATCAGCAGAGTGGGCCTTGTAAAGAAAATTATGCGAGTCTGGGACCTTGTAGTACCTATCGGGTTTGACAGGGGCCGGGGGAAGAGTGTCAGGGGTTATGCTGGACTCAGAGTACACATCATCAATGACATTCAGAACAGGAGGAATAGCCAAAGGTCTATGCTGAGGTAAGTGCAGAAAAGTTCTTAATCTTTTCCTGGAATCAGAAAATTCCTGGCCCTGCCATTTGAAATGCTCTCTCATAGTGTGAAGGGTCTCACCGAAGGATAGCTCTTCAGGAGGGGAAGCCGAGGGGATGGATTCCTCTGCATCAGAATCCTCGTAGGCCGAAAAAGCCTCCTCCTGGTAATCCGAGAGAGCAGAGCCATCAGAGGGCTCAACCCTGGGCCTTTTGTCTAGAGGAGGTTGGGAGCCCCTGTCCGGATGAGGTTGAGATCCCCTAATCAAGGAAATAAGGTCCTCTGCTAAAGTAAGAATCTGTGAACTAGTAGAGGGTCCCTGAGGAATAACCCTGGGAGTCATAGCTTTTGTATGTTTAGCAACTTTAGCCCTGGTGAATGCCTTTATGGACATGGATGCAGGAGGCCTAGCTGCACCACGTGCTGGAGTGGTTTTGTCTAGAGGAATGGTGTCGGAAGTTTCCAAAACACCAGTTTCTGAAGGAAATTCAGTAACCGACTCAGCAGGGGCCTCCGGGGCCGAGGTTGTCGGTTGAGCGGTTTCGGGTGTCGGAAGTACCAAGAACTCGGTTTCAGCCGAGACCCTCGCGGTAGGCCTGGCCGTGGTTTCAGCCGAAACCGCGGCCCGCGTGTCGGTCCTTGTCCTTCCGTTTCTTTACTAAATGTGAAGTCGGAGTCTCCGATGGCATTTTGTATGAAAAACTAGCCCCAAAAAATTCCTCTGCGAACTCCGCCCGACGTCTAAGGGTGCGTCGGTTGAAGGAAGCACAGGCTGAACAGGCCGAGACGTCGTGGTCTGGGCCTAGGCAGGGGAGGCAGTAAGAGTGGAAATCCTTATGAGGTATTTGTTTCCCACAAGTTAAACAATTATTAACTTTATCTGACATCGGCTGAGGCAAGAAAGAGTCCCCAACGTGGTACTTAGCTTTTGAAGTCTTCAGTAGCTGAAATACAGGAGCTGGCCGACCGGCACTTGTGAACTGCTTCTGCTTCGGGCACCACACGGCAAGAAAGACTGAGGAAGATGGCGTCGGCTGACGCTTTTATACCCCAGGCGCTCTGACGTCGGGGAAGGGACGACATCAGCTGACGCCGGACCCAGACTTTGGAATCTGGCCGACCGAAGGGCTGCCTGAGGCAGGACAACCCATATGTGATGACTTCACATGCATCCTTGAAGGACATCATTCAAGTACTGTCATGCAAAACCTTTTATCCAATTTCTCTAGATTTCCTTTCCACAAAGATTTGCTCCATGAATACATCTTTGCTGCACGTACACCACCCATAATCCTTATTTCAGACGCTAACTGCTCTTGATCTATAGGATGAGATTAAATTCTTTAATACATCACAAATCAAGTATCATCAATTGACCATACTGGCTCATCTGTGCTGACCACACCTTTTTTTTGTTAAGCAACAGCCGTCACTGACAACACATTCATTTTAGCAAGATCCGCTTATAATGGTGCAATACATTCACACAAATACAGACATGTATGTACATACACATATATGCAAGGCTATATAAACAGATACATACACAAATACCTGCATTGTATAAACATTTGAGTTTCCTTCAATTAGTTAACCAACATGTACATGGACATCCTGAAGGTAAACTGCTATGTCAAAAGTTGAAACTTCGACTACCTACTATGCATGTGCTGAGGAAGAACTGCATTTGTTCAGTTAGAAAGATGTCAACCAAGTCAACAGAACCCAAACATTTGTATATAAAGAATACATGCATAATTTTGGTAAAAATCAAAAGCATCTGCATTAAGATTTTGTTTTTGGGCCAATTTTACAAACACCTTCTTTATTATCTGCAGCACACAAATCCAGGGTGCCTCTAACTACGGAACATGGAATTTATTTTAATCTACATTCAAGCACCCCATCTCCTGGCCAAAAACAATTCTTTCGGATAGACTACAGATAACCAAACAGTTCCAGTAGTAGGAGCAATTTGTTTTATAAAAAAAAGAAACTACAAGCATATTTAGATATGTTGCCAATACATGCAACTCTGTACGAATTTTAGTAGTCATTACTGGGCACATTGCGGGTGCTGCATAGAGCACTTCTGGTTGACAAAGATCAAAACAATACTTATATCATACTTTGACTTAAGAATGAGCTCCATTCTTATCATGGTATTAGAAACTCAAAAGATTTGCAGAAATTAGTAGGAATGCTCCTACTTAAAAGCGAACCTGCAAGTTATCCTAAAAATTACAGGCAGATTAACTTGCCTTCCAACAACATATAAACTATATACCGGAACTGATGCCGACAGAGTTTATAGTCATTTAGAAGAAAATTCAATCATGGCAATAGAACAAAAGGGTACTAAAGTTATATGGAACAAAGGATCATCTGCTACTAAATGAAGTCATAATGGAGAACTGTAAAAAGGGGAAGAATCTAAGTACTACAAAATTTGCTAGTATCCCGCATTCATGGATAAAAGTGCTTAAAAATGTACAAGATACACCCTACACTGACTACATTACAGTGTCCATGAAACAGTGACGGACTATTTCACAATTAAGCCATGACAAAAGGCAAATTAAAATTCTATAGATAAAAATTCCAAGGGGGATATTCCAGGGAGACACCCTGTCACCACTGCAATTCTGTCTTGCACTTAACCCATTAAAGCTGTCTACTTAATAGATATGGCCATGACTATACGGGCTCCTACAAAACAACAAAGTTAAATACCTCTCGTCTTCTAAACAGTAAAGCTCATCAGATGAGGAATTGAAAGCACAACTGCAAGTAGTCCAAACTCTTTCATATGATATAAGAATGTCATTTGGTCTTGATAAATGTGGGAAAACAACCTTTAAAGCAGGAAAGCTTCAGCACCAAGAAAATATCAGTTTGGGAAAAGAATGTTAATATAAGAACTTGAGCAAGAGGAAGTGTATAAATATTTGGGACTTGATGAAGGAACAATAAAACACAAACAAATGCGAATAAAACTTAGTAAGGAATATTTTAGAAGACTTGAATTAATCCTGAAAATAGCACTGACATTCAGGAGTAAAGTTCAAGCTATAAAGCAATTTGCTCTTCCTGTCCTAACTTACACTTTTGGAGGGACTGACGGGCCCAAAAATGTGTTGGGTAGATTAGACAGGAAAACAAGGACGACGCTTCATCCTCAACAAATAATTTATAAAAAAAAAATCAGTGCATACCAAGATTACATATTCCCTGTTCTGAAGGAGGTAAGATTTTCCATATCTGGATGCCTTTGCCTGCATTTTTTTTTTCAAATATCTTTGGTGCTGCTCTTTTTGTATTAATTAGTTTTGCTTTCTCCTTTGTGTAAATATTGCACGATATTAAATCTCTCTTTCCCATGCCCTTATTTCTTCAGATATCTCCTGCTCCTCCTGTTTCTCCTTACTTGGTGGATTTGTTGCTCCATTATGCTGTGATACAATTAGGAGTTATGTACTTACCATGACTTGGTGTATGTTTTTGTCCATTTTCATTCTTCCTCACTGATGGGTTATGGATCCGATCCTCTGATCCAACTTGGCCGCATTTCCCAGAATTCAGATCCTCATCTCGAGCTCCTTCCTTTTCCCATGATGTACCTCATTAACTCCTCAGATCTCGTTTGCTGCCTATGCCTACTGACTTGTAGAGAGGACAGATACGAATTTTGACTGAAAACATGTAAGTGAAATTACCTGAAATATCCAATATCCTTCTAGAAAATATAAGACTGGGGATGACTGGGAAGGAAGGTAAGTAAGAAAGAAAATGGACAGCATATACCAAGTTATGGTAAGTACATAACTCCTAAATATGAGGTCGTCCTGTTCATACCTCCTCACCGATGGGTAGAGTCCCCAGCTACATAACTCTTGGGAGGCCATCACAGGAGAATATGTTGGAGCACTGTCAAACCAAAGGTTCTGCTTCTGGGGACAATGCCCAGTAGAAATGCTCACAGTGGTATGATTTTACTGAGTGAGTGACTGTAAGAGAGATGCTATCAAAGAGACTGTGTACATAAGGCATACAAGTATGCCGTGGATTTGGAGAAAGCAGATGCCGTAGCACTGTCATTCCGAAAGGACTACTTCTGGAGACAATGCTCAAATAGTAAAGTTTCATGAAGGTATGAAGCATTTGTGGAGGAAATCTTAGGACAGATGTTGATAAAGGAAGCTCAAGAAAAATAAGGCCAATGAACTAGATGTAGCTTCGGCAGGAAAGGTTCTGGAATAATAATGTAACCTCAAGTAATCTAAGTCAGTAAATTACAGAAAAAGGTCACAGAAGAGATACCTAGCAAAACTATGTATAGGTAACAGACAGTCTCTGTGGCCAATAAGGTATTAAGGATGGGTCCAGAGGGACAACAGAATTTTATGAGAGAGAATGTAGGTAAGTCTGGTATACAAGGCTTGAGGCCTTTTTTGGGGGGACTAATTATGTCAAAACCGTTCACTGTTCCAAGGTCCATCATGGTTAGATAAGAGAGAGGCTGGATCATTATACTATCATTGGCCATGTGTTTAAGCAAACCACATGTGAATTAAACTATTTGAACTCCTGCTGACAGGATAGGGAATCTGAATCTAACTATATAACTTCTAGATACTATTTACAAGAGAACCAAGGTGGTAGGGTTTAACTCTGATTCTGTGCAGGAATTGGCATAACTATAAACTGTACTGCGAAACCAAGCATCCTTTGGGAATTCCACCGGTAGGGGAGAAAGTACAGTTTTGTACCTACCATAAATGTAGATGTCCGATAGACATGCAACTGCAGTCATAACATGTGGGTTGTCCTGCCTCAGGCAGCCCTCGGTCGGCCGGATTCCAAAGTCTGGGTCCGACGTCGGCTGATGTCGCATTTCTCTCCGATGTCAGAGCGGCTGGAGTACATAAGCATCAGCCGACGCCATTTTCTTCAGTGATTCTTGCCCCAGATGCCAGGTGCCCTCCAAGGAAGGCTGTAATCAAATTGGAAGACAAAAACAGGATTCCAAACAAATAAATGAGCAATAAAACAAATACACCATAACAGATATCCCCAGCTAAGAGTAACAGGGATAGGAGTGGACCCTAGGCATAGAGGGGTATGGAGGGAGGGAAAATCCGACTGCAGTTGCATGTCTATCGGACATCTACATTTATGGTAGGTACAAAACTGTACTATGTCCTTCAAGAATGCAACTGCAGTCATAACATGTGGGTAGAATACCATAGCTTAGCTGGTGGAGGAGGTATGCACTAGGAAAAGATGGTGTGGCAATCAAACCCTGCAGGACTGCCGAAGCAAAGCCTGCACTGGATCTGGAATATAGAGGGAGATTGTAGTGTTTGGAGAATGTATGCACGGAGCTCCATGTAGCAGCTTCTAGAATGTCCTTGGTAGGCACCCCTCTTAAAAATGCTGTAGAGGTGGCTGTAGCTCTGGTGGAATGTGGTCTGACATTGGCTGGAACAGTCTTTCCATGAAAGGAATAACAGAATCTGATGCAATGTCCAATCCATTTAGAAATAGTCTGTTTTGAAATTGCTTTTCCTTGGACTGCAGGGGCGTAAGCTACAAAAATTTGTTCAGACTTCCTACTGGCCTTGGTTCTGTCCAGGTAGTATCGAAGTTGTCTGTGAATGTCCAAGGTATGCAAAAGTCTTTCCCCCTTATTCTCAGGATTGGGGAAGAAAGCAGGCAGATGAATGGCTTGATTTAGAGAAACCCTAGATACCACCTTTGGCATAAAAGTAGGGTTGGTCCTTAATGAAACCCTGTCTCTGTGGAAAATAATAAAGGGTGGTATTGCCATTAGGGCCTGTAGCTCCGAAACCCTTCTTGCTGAGGTAATTGCCAACAGGAAGGCTGTCTTCCATGAGAGAAATTGCAAGTCAACTGAAGCTGCTGGCTCAAAAGGAGGTAGAGTCAGTTTTTCTAAGACAAAATTGAGGTCCCAGGCTGGCACTGGGGCCTTTCTTGGTGGCTTAATGTTCTTGATTCCCCTGAGGAATTGTCTTAGTAAAGGGTGAGAGAAAACAGGAGGATCAGTGTTGTATCTAGCTGAAATAGCAGATGCATGTATCTTTATGGAAGAATATGAGAGGCCGTTCTTTAACATATCTGCCAAATATTCCAAGATAAGTGGGATGTTCAGCAATGAAGCATCATGTCCCTTGCTGGTATTCCAATTGCTGTATCTTTTCCACTTTGCTAAGTAAACCTTTCTGGTGGATGGTCTTCGAGCCTCTGTTAATATCCGCTGAACTTCCTTAGAGAGAGATAAGCTGAAGCTGTTAGCTGCAGTGTCTGAAGGTTTGGATGCAGTGTTTCGAAATTGTGTTGAGTCAAAAGTAGAGGCCACTGAGGGAGGGCCCACCTCCTGGTGTGACATATGCTCCGTAGTAGTGGGTACCAGTGTTGTCTTGGCCAATCCGGAGCTATTATGATTCCCTTGGGCTTCTCTGCTTTGATCTTTAGTAATACTGAGGTCATCAGTGGCAGAGGGGGGAATGCATAGATTGCTAGGGAGTTCCAGTTGAATGAGAGGGCATCTATTTTCCAAGCTTTTGGATGGTATGTCCTTGTGCAAAATTTTGGTAGAAGATGGTTGAGGTGAGAGGCAAATAGGTCCACTTCTGGCTTGCCCCATGTCGAAGTGAGTTGTCTGAAGGCCTTCGGGTGTAACCTCCACTCGTGTGGATCTGTGAAATTCCTGCTTAGGTTGTCCGCCAACACATTGTCTTTTCCTGGAACAAACTGGGATTGTAACTGGATGTTTAGGCTCAGTGATTTCTCCCAAAGCTGCATTGTCAGTCTGCAAAGGGGGTAAGAGTGGGTGCCCCCCTGCTTGTTTATGTACCACATCACAGTGGTGTTGTCTGTCCGTATCATTAAATGGCCTTGCTGGAGTTGGTGTTGAAAAGCCTCGATGGCATGCATTACTGCCAGCATTTCCTTTTGGTTTATATGCAGATGTGTTTCCTTTGGAGACCATTGTCCTTGTATACACCTGCCCTCCATGTGCACCCCCCATCCAAGGTCTGAGGCGTCTGTAGTCATGGTCTGTGTTATCTGTGTTTTTTTTGAATGACATACCTGTGTTTTCCTGGCTCACCGAGGCCCACCATAGGAATTCCTTTTGTAGGCATGGAATGAGTGGTATGATTGTCTCCAAGTTGCTGCTGTGCTGAGACCAAATGCTTTTTAGGTACCATTGAAGCTTTCTTATGTGTAGTTTTGCTAATGGAACCAGTAGAATGCAGGATGCCATGTAACCCAGGGCCTGTAGGAATCTCCTTGCAGTCATCTGGGTGAGTTTTGCTAAACCTTTGAAGTAATGAGTTAACTTCTCTTGCTTGTCTTCTGTCAGGTAAGCCATCTGAGAGGCTGTGTCTAGTTTGGCTCCTAAGAAGATTATTTGCTGGGATGGCTGCAGTCTTGACTTTTGGAAGTTGACTATGTATCCCAGAGCTTGAAGTAATCGTATGACATAATCCAGGTTTTTTGTCAACATCAATTTGTCGTCCGCTTGTATGAGGCAGTCGTCCAGGTACGGGTAGATTTGTATACCCTGGAGCCTGCAATGAGCAATTACTGAAGCCAGGCATTTTGTGAATACTCTGGGCGCAGTAGATAAGCCAAATGGCAATGCTGAGAATTGATAATGCTCTGGCCCTGCAAGAAATCTGAGGTATCTTCTGCAGCTGTGTCTGATAGGGACATGCAGGTATGCCTCCTTGAGGTCCAGAGTAATCAGCCACGACTCCTTGCCCAGCATGGGAAGGAGTTGCTGTAGAGTCAGCATTTTGAACTTTGGTACTATGAGAAAGGTGTTTAATGCGGACAAGTCCAGTATTGGTCTCCATTGAGATTCTTTTCTTGGAACAAGGAACAGTCTTGAGTAAAACCCTGTTCTTGTTCTTGTTGTGGAACTCTTTCTATTGCTTTCATTCGAGTCAGCAGAGTGATTTGCTTGATAGCCTCTGCCCTTTGATTTTGTGGTAGGTTTGGCATGCCTTGTTTTCTTGGTAAGGTATGAAAATGAAACCTGTACCCTCGGTCTATAATGTCCAAAATCCATTTGTCCTTTGTCAGTCTGTGCCAGTTTTCTGCAAACAGAGATAATTTCCGCCTAAGGGAGCTTCTAGTTGTTCCCTGGTAGGTAGTAGAGGAAAGTCATTGAGTTTGTGGTTGTTGGGCAGGTGAAACCCCTGCGTCACTTCTTTGGTTTCCTGGCTGCCATTGTCGTCCCCTGTAAGGGCCTCTGTATTGGCCTCTTCCTCGGCCACGTCTGTTCTTACCCCTTTGAAACTTTTCTGGATTAGGAAAGGACCAGTTTTTGAAGGCCAATTCCTACTGAATCTGGGGGGTTGAACCTGGAGGAAATCTTTCACAGTCTGAAATGATTTTGCTTTTTCTTCGATGGTCTTTAACACATCCTTAGCATTTGCACCAAAAAGCTTGTTCTTTTCCAAAGGTGCATCCAGAAGTTTTGCTTTTACATGATCTGGTAGAGGTTGATCTTTTAACCAAGCATGTCTACGAATCACTGCCCCTGTCATAGCTGCCCTACATGAAGCTTCCAGTGCATCATATCCACACTGCAGGAAGTGATTGCTTACTTGCTGAGTGTTATGTACAGCTTCCTGCAAAGTCTTCCTGTCTAAAGGATCAGGGGAAGCTAATGTTTTTTGTAAATCTTCTAAGAGATAATCCTGATATTGTAACATATGAAAAAGACAATTTAAAGCTCTCATAGATAAGGTAGTGGATGTGTAAACCTTTTTGCCCCATCTCTCTAATGACCTTGCTTCCCTGTTGGAGGGCAAAGGATTTTTTGAGGTGGAGGCTGAAACTCCTTTAGGCCCCTGTGAAATAGTTTCCAAATCAGTGGAATGGGCCCTGAATAAGTGGGAATGAGTTTCTGGGACCCTGTAATACCTGTCTGGCTTGGCTGGAGCAGGAGGAAGAGAATCAGGGGTAGCACTAGTCAGAATACAAATCATCCAGAACATCAAGTACAGGAGGAATAGCTAAGGGCCTGTGCTGAGGCTTCTTAAGGAAAGTCCTAAGGCGTTTCCTAGAATCAGAATATTCCTGACCCTGCCACTTGAAATGTTCCCTCATGGTGTGCAGAACTTCCCCAAAAGAAATATCCTCAGGAGGGGAGGCCGAAGGGATGGAATCTTCTGCATCCGAGTCCACATAAGTCTGGAAGAGCTCTTCCTGGCTATCAGAGTGGACAGAGCCCTCAGAGTCTTCATCTGAAGGAGTAGGGTCAGAGGGTTCAACCCGGGGCCTTTTATCAGGAGGAGGCTGGGATGCTCTCTCAGGATGGGACTGTGAACCTCTAATCATGGAAATTAAATCAGCAGCCATGGACATAATCTGTGTCTCCGGAGTCGGCTGAGGTAAGGATTTAGAAGTAATATGCTTTGTTTTGCTGGCTGCCTTAGCCCTAGTGTAGGCCTTAATAGACATGGCCATAGGAGGCCTGGCAGCTCCACGTGCAGGAGTGACCTTGTCTACAGCAATGGTCTCGGGCATTTCCTCTGTTTCGGTATCCGGAGGAAAGTCTATAACTGGCGTCGGAGTAATGTCTGGAATCGGAGTAGTCGGTAATGCGGTGTCTTCGGTTCGGAGCGGTGGAGAGACCGTCTCAGAGGGAACCGGAGCACTCGCGCTAGGTTTTGGCGTGGAGTCGGTGGTAGACGCGGGCCGAGGATGTCGGTCCCGGTCTTTTCGCTTTTTTGGTGTTTGCGATGTCGGAAGATCCGACGGCATGGTGTAGGCGGTATCGTAGAATACAGGAGCTGACCGACCGGCACTTGCGAACTGCTTCTGCTACCGCGCGGCAAGAAAGACTGAAGAAAATGGTGTCGGCTGATGCTTATGTACTCCAGCCGCTCTGACGTCGGAGAGAAATGCGACATCAGCCGACGTCGGACCCGGACTTTGGAATCCGGCCGACCGAGGGCTGCCTGAGGCAGGACAACCCACATGTTATGACTGCAGTTGCATTCTTGAAGGACATCTAGAGAAAAGTATCTGTTGAGTTTGTAGTTGGGGGAAAGCAAGGAGGATGCAACTAGGGTAGCCCAAACAACTAAAAATCAGGTTCACACCTGACTGAGGGACCACTCGTGAAGAATCAGACTAGATCTAGAGTCCGTCTGCCTGAGCGTTCAATTTCCACAGTCAAAGCTTTACAATTACAAAAAAACGGTTTAGAGAAATTGCCCACTTCCCAACCCCTCATGGCTGCTCTGCACAAGGAATAGGATCTAGTTATTGGCACGTTATCAGTGTGTATTGCAATGGACCCCAGAGGGAGGACATCCAAAAAGGATTTGCAACTCAAGAACGACCGCTCTCAACTGCAGCACATTGCTATGCAACCTGTTCTCCAGAAGGACTACATGCTTTGGGCCATCTTTCACTTAACCTTCTCTCCCACTCTGGATGGGAGACATTTGTGGTCACTGTGGCTCTGAAGGGGGGGGGGGGTAGAACATCAACCTACCTAGAAATGGGATGCTCAAGTGGATAACACTGCAAAAATGACATTTATAAATAGGTTTTATCAAAGCAGGTAAGAACTGAAAAAAGAATGGCAGCACAGGCTTCCAGAATTAATTGCTGGAGAGAAACCAAAGTGACTGAGTCTCACACTTGATTTTTAACTGATGTAATGCAATATAATGAAGAATCAAAGATGCTACATGGTTTATGGTATTCAACTAAGAACTTTTAAATCCCAAACCATGCACAGTGGATAGATTTGATCTTACTAGGTTTACAGTAATGCCCAGGGACCTGGGGGTTTGAAATAGGTAATCATTGGCTCGGAATACCTAGTGGGAGGAGTTAGAGACAGTCATTCATAAACTGAAAAACACTGGAAATCCTTTGAGCCGTGGGTAAGCAACCACTACTCCAATGACTGTCTATTTTCAAACTTCAGTCTCAACAACTTGCCTCACAATTTGCCAGAAAAGACAATTACATGAAAAATTGGACTACAGAGTTGAAGGCAGAATGCAGGCAGAGATCGACAGAAGCTCTAGGCAGCAAGCCAACAAGCTTTGCTGCACGCTTGAAGAGGGATGGCAAGACGGAGAAACAAAGGGTGACAAAGAAAGCTAAAGTCTCCACAGAAAACAACCAAAACCACTGGAAGAAGTGAACTGGCCAACAATGGAATCACTGAAACAGAGAAATCCTACAGGAATATTCATGCGTTTCCCTCGAGTGCTCTAATAAACTTATTTACCAGGTAGGCCCACTAGACAGTAGCTTGCTCAAGGTCACAAGGTGGCAAAGAGCTGAGGGAAACAAACTCTGTACCTCAAGAATGAAGCTCACAACCTTAAACTCTGCACCAGTCTGTCAAGATTGACCAGTAATTCTGTAAAGTATAAAGTCTAAAAACTCAAGTCTGTCAAAATTCTGACTTTAAACTGCACTGAACGGTCATATATGAAGCAAAGGGCTGGACATTCTGTGAAAACTATACAATGAAAAGTATGGCTGCTCTTAAAGGCATGGCACTCACGATGAGAAGCACTCCCATCAGCTAAACACGAAGAGAAAACTAACTGGAAAAAGGCAATCTTCTATACCACATCATGAGAGCCCGGGACAAGGAGGGGGAGATTACTGCAAGCTGGGAGCCATTATTAACAACCCATGTGATGTAGACATCCTACAGAAAGGCCACACTGAGACCAATGACTGGTGTCGAAACCATGGCCTTAAGCTTAATGCCAAAAAATGCGTAGTCATCCCCTTTGGGAAAAACTCGGTTCCCACTAATTACCACATTGATGGGAGCCCACTGAACACTGAAGGCTTTATAAGAGATCTGGGGACACAGGTTGACAGCAACCTCTCCTTCAACCACATTGCTGCTATGGTCAGAAAATCCTTCTATGTGGCACATCTCATTACCAAGGGGTTTGCATCCAAGAAGAGGCCATCATCGCTCTCTACTCTTCCCTCATTAGGCCAGAATATAATGCCCCATTTGGCATGTACCTCACTAGACATGCAACAGCTGGAACAGCCACAAAGGTACCTCACGAAGAGAATCCTAGGCCTTAAACATATGTCCAACATGGACAGACTCAAAAAACTCCAGCTATTCTCTGTCTCATAGTCTAAGAGGTGATCTCTGCTCAACTTACAAAGCCATGTATGACCAGACTCTGTTAGAAATGCTACATCTAAAGAAATCCCAATCCCTCCACACCACATACTCCAGAAACCTCAACCTCATTACCACAATCAACAGAACATGGTGTAGGGACAGGTTCATAACCCAGACACTACCTATGCTCTGGAATAGACTTCCCATACATGTCAAGCAGAGTACCTCACTGGCCCTCCAACAGAAATCTTGATGAGTGGATGGGAAATAGAAAGTTCACCCTGGGATCACTCCAGTGGCTCTACTTGATACAGGCACTGGGAACCAACGTTGGGCAGCACAAATCCAGGGCATTTCTATGGGCTAGGCTCCAGGGCCATTAGCCTAGTACACACCTATGAACCTATGAGAGGGAAGAAAGCCTGAGGAGGACATGGCCAAACTTTGCAAGACTGTTAGCTGCCAGAGGCAAAAAAGGGAGACGCACTGTGCAATGGAATGCATTCACATCTATCAATCCAAAGTAAAACAAAGGCTCTTGTAACACTGAAGTTGCTTTCTAACTCAAATCTTTAGTGCATTTTCTAAGGAATTGAAAACAAACATACGTGGCGATAGGCAGGAAAGCTTAAAGGTAACTCAGAAATAGAAGTAAGCAAAGTCAACAGCGAAAGAAAAAACTTTTACCAATACTAATATAAGAACAGAGAGGGAGGAAGGCACTATTTACATAAAAAGAAAATAAGAAAATTGTTATAAGAAAACTAAAATCCTTACAGCTTGAGACTACAGAATCTTCTGTCCTGTCAGTCTGGCAGCAAACATGATCGGACGAGTTAGTAGTAGTGAAGTGCATTAAGGGAAGAGGGAGGCATACTTCTCAACCGTACCAAATTCCTCAATATTTACTGGTTTTGAGGGCAAAATAATGGGGTGCCACAAATCTCCGAGTGGCCAATTCAATTTCCAATTTAGCACCTTGAGTAATACAACTGTTTTTCATTTTATCCTTACCACAGAAGCATCTCAGTGTTTCTTCCCCTGTAAAATAATTTTTTCAGTCAACAGTTTATTACACAGCTAGCAAGTGTGCTTATAAAGTTGAGCAAGCACCTGCACTTATTTCCAATGTGTTAGAAACTGTAATTTTTTTTAAAAAAGGGAAAAACTCTGCATTCTTTTGTATAGATATGGACCTCTGCTCCAACACACACACATTTCTCAGAGCCAAAGAAAGATTGAAACTTTGTGTCAGTTATCCAAATGGCCAACACATTTTTACTAATCTTTCTCAGACAGAAAGAAACTTTTGCTTATTTGCTGACAAGAGTACACACCCGGACCCAGAACCTGTAGACAGCCAAACAATTAAGATGCATAAAGTAAGTTTCTCACTCACTGCAGGTGTCTGATCCCATCTGTTTATGCAGAGGCTGTGTTGCCACAGCAACCCTGCACACACATCACATCTGGGAAAAACAAACAGCTGTAATAATCCACATTGTTATCCAACATTACAAACCAGATTATGCACAGAATGCAATGTAATTTTACTGATATGCATACTCCCAATTAGTGGCTGCTCACAGTGGAGTCCATGACATTGCTGTCACAGTGGCGATAAATGAAAAGGTGCAGATGGGGCAAAGGCCTTCGGGAAAGTTCAGAGGGTGACTGTAGTGCATCGATTAGTTAGGCTTTAACCTGAAGGCCTTTTATAGTCGGGTGAAAAGTCAGGCTTAAGTGCATAGTACAGCTGCGTGGAACATTGAGCAAGTTTGTAGAGATCTTATTCTTATGTATTTTTGAGCTAATTTTTAGTTTATCTTTTAGTATTTGTAACTAATTTGGATGATCTCGTTGCGAAGTTAGAAAAACGTAGGTGGTCTTTGCAGTCAGTGAGCCTAATAAGCATGCTACTTTGGCGTACAAGAAAAATGGGGAGATGCCACTAAGTCCGTTGTATTCAAAACCATTTTGTGTGTGGCCCGTAATGCTGCTGTTATCTGCTGGCCAAGAACTGTTTAACTGAGTGCAATTAATTTATTTTATCATAAGTCCTGCTGGCCATAAACTTTCCGCGTGTGTGTGTGTGTGTGTGTGTGTGTGTGTGTGTGTGTGTGTGTGTGTGTGTGTGCGCGTGTATGTGTATGCCCCCAGCAAGAAGACAAAGATCACACAGTCTGATTTTACAGCTTAGTTTGCTATTAATAGTTTGAGTAGATGGATGGCAGCTCTATGATTTTTTTTTTTTTTAAATGAAAGTGATTGCATAAACTCTAATGAAACACAGAGGATTAATTCTCAGAGACTCCATTAATACAACTGGAATGCATTTGGTTGTGATCTCTGTAGGAAAGGATGCTAGTCGCACCAAACGTCACACAGACTTGTGTCTAAACTGTACGTTTCCTGGCTGAATAGATAGACTGATCCATAATGGAATTGTTTTAGCCATTACTTTGGGAAAAGGCACAAACATTAATTACATAAAGTTAAAACTGAAGGCATATTAACTACATTCCTCATGGTGAATGCCAAGCAAACAATTTACAGCAAGCAACCTCGCATAAAAATCCATCAAAGTTATGGAAACAGGTATTATGTTAGGTACAACACAGCTAAGGTCATGACATCAGATCACACAAAGTAAATATGGCAAAGACAGGGTACACATACATGACATCAGTAAGATAAATTCTCCATCTCCAAGTAAGGGAAGAACACCACTATGTTGTTAGTAGAGATTTAATGAAATGTATGTTAGTGAGCTGGCAAGGGAAATATGCAGGTAAGAAGCAGAGAAGGAAATGAGAAGTGGTGACGGCAAAGAGGCAAGGAAAATAAAACTTGAGTTAGCAATTACTTAGTTTAGTGGACTGATATTTTAAGCCATAAGACTGGACAGGAAGTTACTGCAAGAAGGAGAATTTACATAGAACAGTTATCTGTTTTAGCCAAGGCAGAAATTTGGTGAGACAGAAGAAGCAGTCATGACTACTAGTGCATAGTGGAAGTAGTTAGGCATTTCTAATAAGCTGGGGGCAAAAATTAAGTAGTAGTTTATTTCTCAGCTCGGCCATTAACTTCAGTGTGATGTGCACATTCTCAGCATTAAATAACTTAAATGCAACTTGGAATGATAAACACAGAAGCTAAACTGCAAGGACCAGTCGAATGTATGATTATTCAGCAACCCGCTATATTTATTTTTTTTTATTTTACATTTGTTGACCGGGAAAGTCCGACTGGATGCATGTCCATTTTCAGAGGAGGCCCGGGGTGAAAAGCTCCAAGGGTAAGAAGATACAGCATTACATAATACCAGCATTACATATTACTAACAGACTATTTACAGAGATTACATTAAGTAAGCAAGTTAAACAAGTTCAACAGGTTAGAGTTAATCCTGAGTGCAAGTCAGGATTAAATTAAATTACACAGTAAACTGGTTAACAGATTTTTATACATTCTACAGAGAGTTAGCCAAGCTTGATACGTTGACACAGCCAGTTAAGTGACAAATGTTGTTCGAGTCTAGTTTTAAATTGACCTAAGGTGGAAAGTAAGGTAATATCAGCTGGAAGAGAGTTCCAGGATCTACTTACAGAGTTTGCAAAGAGAGAGTCACCGGCTGTGTTATTAATTTTGCTAGTCTGAATTAGTAGTTTGTTAGAGGATCGAAGCGGTCTAGGATTGTTATAGGGGGTGATAATATTTTTAAGTGCAGGAGTATTGTCCAGATTATACGGGATTTTAAAGGCCATAATCAGTTGGTTATACTGCTGGGTAGTTTAAGCCACCCAAGCAGATTTAGATTGATGCAATGATGTGTCCTAAAAGGCAGCCCAATGGCAAACCTGGCAATGTGGTTGTAGCAAATTGAGAGTTTAAGGACAGTCTTGTTTAAATTCGAGAGTAGATGGGATGTATACAAAAGGGTTGAAAGAAGGTGAGAGCGAGCTATGGCAATTTTAGCTGGAGGGGTTAGGAAGGCTTTTATTCTGTAAAGTAACCCTAGTTTTTTATTGATGGTTTTGATAGTTTGGTTAACATGTAGGTCAAATTTTTGATTATTGTCTGTGATGACACCTAATAGTTTTGTAGAGGGGTCAGGGGAGATGATTATTGTGCCATCATTTGAATTTATGGTAAAGGTGAAAGCGGTAGACCTACGTGTTGGTGAAAATAACAGCATTTTAGTTTTTTTGGGATTTAGGATCAGACGACGTTCAGAAAGCCAGTTTTCTATTGTATTAAAGGTGGTCTGGGTAGCTGACCATAACTCTATTGGAGATGTGGCTGAGCAAATCAGAGTAGAGTCATCAGCATATTAGATACAACTGACTTTTGGGATGACAGTATAAAGGTTGTTAATGAAGATGGAGAACAGCAAGGGCCCTTGAACAGAGCCTTGTGGTACTCCAAGGGTGTTGGGTAGAAGGTCAGAGAGTTTGTTCTGCCAGAGGACAGCTTCCTGTCGACCATTCAGGTAGGATTGAAACCACTGAAGGGCTCTAGTATCTAGACAGAATGTTTGCAGGGTGTGGATTAAAAGTTGGTGATCAACCATATCGAATGCCTTGGAAAGATCCAAGAAGAGGGCTGAGGATATACAATTATTGTTGCGATTATGGTTTATGGTGTTGGTAAAGGCTAGGAGGGCTGAAGTAGTGCTGTGATGAGGACGGAAGCAATGCTGAGTGTCTGCCATAAGGTGATTCTGGATTGGGTGGTGCATGAGTTGTCTATGAATACATTTTTCCATAATCTTTGCAAGTGGAGAGAGTATAGCTATTGGCCTATAATTGGAGAATTCAGTAGAGTTGCCTCCTTTGTAAAGTGGGATTACATAGGATATTTTTCAGATGGTGGGAATTTTAGCTTCTACTATGGTTCGATTTATTAGTATTGAGACGGGGTAAGCAATAGCATCAGCTGATTTTTGTAGGTACTCGGCAGGGAGTTGATCAGCAGAAAGTGTAGTTGGTTTTAATTTTTTGATCAAGGTACGGATAAAGTGAAATGGCGACTGGTTGGAAGCTGAATGCGAGTAGGCTTCTAGGAGTGCTACTTTCAAGGACCAGGGGAGCTAGGAGGTAGTTGGCTAGCTAGGGCTTGAACGGTCTCAGTAAAGAATTGGTTAAAACTGTCAGAAACATCTTCATGGGTTTTATCAATAATAGCAGCAGGGATTGGGGTTGAAGTTTGTCCAGGATGTAGTAGATTATTTAAACCTGCCCAAAACTTCTGAGGGTTATTTTGATTTACTGTCTGCAAATTACAGTAGTATTGTTTTTTGTCTTGTAAAATTGATTTTTTGGTTTTGTTCCTGGATTGCCTGTATTTAATGTGATCTTGGGGGTCTTTAGAAGAACACCATAAAGCCCATGCTTTGTTTCTAAGGGTAATTTTGAGTTTAGACTCTTTAGAAAGCCATGGCGCAGTTTTTGCCTTGGTTCTCTTTGAACGAACAGGTGCATGCAAATCAAGGATCTCAAGGAATTTGTTGTTAAAGTATGCTACTGCTTCCTCTAAGGGGAGGTGTTTTAGAATAGACCAATTACATGAGTTTAGTTCTTGTTGGAATTTGGCAGGGTCAAAGTTTGCATTGTTTCTAACCTTTCTGAGTAAGGGTTGATGGGAATTAATGGCTTTGTGTTTAACTACATATGTGAGAAGGTGATCGCTTAGGCCATCAAGGAGGGTACCAGAGGTGTACAGTTGGGGGTGACTATGAGTACCCAGTCAAGTATGCTTTCTTTTTGGTTGGGTTTACCTATCCTGGTAGGGGTGGATATAATTTGTGCAAATGCATGCAGGTTAATATGGGTGGTTGGGGATTCTGAGGAACAGGTGCCCTAGTCTATGTTAAAGTCTCCAAGTAGTAGGGTTTCTTGGGGGTAATGACATGATAGCCAGTGCAGGATATCTTCAAGTGTAGACATATTGTTACCTGAGGGAATGTACATACAGATGATATTAATGCATTTTTATTAAGTTGCAATTTGGTGGCAAGAATCTCAGAGTTATTAATCTGAGGTGGTTGTATTACATCTACGGTGACATTAAACTCAGATTTATAGAGTACAGCTACCTCACCCCCTTCCTCGAAGCATGATCCAGCCTGTGTATGTTCTACCCAGGTGGTAACACTTCATTGTCTTTAGTGTTAGGTTTTAACCAGGTTTCAGATAAACAGAGAATATCAGGGGAGTGGACATCCAGAAGTGCATGCAATTCATGTACCTCGTTATTAATGCTTCTAATATTGAGATGACAGGCTAGGATATAGTTAGTTGGCCTATTAATTGTAGGTTTGTAGCTTAGATTGCAAGTAGAGGGGGTATGTGTATATAAAGTGGGTGGGCCAGGGTTGGGGTGAATATCACCACCAAGTATTAGGTTGAATCTATACTTGGTGATGAACTTCAGGAGTTTATTAATTTGTAGTAGTATTTGGATCTAGAGCTAATGTGCCTGGGGTTGAGATGTTGATACACTGAACAAGATGATGGATAGGATCCGGTACTGTAAGTATGACTGAAGGTGGGAGGATTTACAGCTGGGGTGATAGTATGGCCTTTTGGGACCTGAAATCCTGTGAGAAACTGGTTTTCATACAAGGTAAGGAGGTATGGTGCGAACAAGAGGGGTAGTAAAGAGGAGTATATCATTATCTGTGATTCAGCTAGTGAGTTAAGGAACTGTTTTACCTGGTGATGCAACACCAGAAGATAAGAGTAGTGAGGTAAAGGCACTGGAAGGGGGATGGGAGAATTCCAGATGAAAGCTAATAGGTGCTATTAAAATGTAGGTAGAAGAATGGGGGTGGGAGGAATTATCCCAGATGAAAGTAGATAGGATCTAGAAAGTGGGGGAGTGGTTATAGTACTATAAATTTAGAGGTAATGGGGGCAGGAGGGAAATGGCGGCATGGAGGGGAGCGAAGAGAGCCCGAGTGTAGTGAGGGCGAACATAGCGGGGCTATTGCAGTTTACAAGGTTTCCTAACGTGTCCTAAAGCTATAAGGTAAGTATTATAGCTCTTAATGTAAGAGTCAGTTTACTTAAGTTACAGGGGAAGGGCAAACACTCAAGTAGAAAAAAAAGAGCCCTTGGCTGACCAAAATGGTGACCGGCTTAACTACACAGCACTGTAAGTGAAAGCTTAACAAATGCTTTTTGTGTGAAACCTACTCTGCTTAAATGCTGAGAGAAACTGTTTGCAGTCCTGTAGACACCATTTTGTAGGGAACTGTAGAGTTCAACTAGGAAAAGAGAAAAGTAGAGATTCTAGGGTAAGCACAAAGGCAACAACAAATGCACTAATTTAATTTTCTAATTTAAATCAAGTACTGCAACATCAACAGGTGAAAGGACTGACTTTGCATACATCGATAGAGTAAATTAAGAAGTTATGTACTCACCATAACGTTTCATCTGAGTAGGTAAACTTCATTTGTCAGCAACCTATGGGTATCGGATCCATATCTGATCTGAGCCGGCAGCTTCAAACAGCTAAGATCCGAGCTCCAAGCTCCTTCCCTTTACCCATAACCCCCTGCTATTGTTTTCTGACCTCAGATCGAGTTTACTCATAAGCAGAAACATATAGAACCAAAGAGCCACCTCCAAACTCCAACCTAAAGACAATCAGCCAAGACAAGCAGTACTGCTTTGAGTATCCATATGGATTAGGGGGAAGGAGGGGGGGGGGTCGGTTGCTGACAAATGAAGTTTACCTACTCAGATGGAACGTTATGGTGAGTACATAACGTCTTAATCTGAAGTAGTTAACTTCATTTGTGCATCAACCTATGGGACAGAGTCCCCAGCTAGCTAATTCTTGGGAGGTCCTCATGGAAGGATGTTCCGGAGCACTGCAGAGCCGAAGGATGCTCTCCCTTCTAGAGACACTATCCAATTTGTAATGGTTTATGAATGTATTAGGTGAAGCCCAAGTGGCTGCTGAACAAATGTCATCTTAAAGACACCCTAGATCGAAAAGCAGCAGAGGTAGAGATTGATTGAGTAGAATGGGCATGGACATCTTGAGGTGCAGACCGGCCCGAAGTCTCATAAGCCAGAAGAATACATTGTGAAATCCATCTGGACAAGGTGGCTTTTGATACAGGTTTTCCCAAAGTGGGTTTAGCAAAGGATACAAAAAGCTGGTCTGATTTCCTGTGATCAGCTGTCCTGTGCAAATAAAACCTCAGTTGCCTATGTACGTCTAGAGAGTGTAGCTTGTATTTACCTTTATTCTGGTAATTTGGAAAGAATACTGGTAAATTAATAGATTGGTTGATATTGGACTCCGAAGCAATTCTGGGCAGAAAAGAGGGATTGGTCCTGAGTGAAACTCTATCTTTGTGAAATATTAAGTACGGTGGCTTGGCACAGAGGGCTTGAAGTTCCGAAACCCTTCTGGCCGAACTGATGGCAACATGAAAAACTGTCTTCAAAGATAAGTATGTCAGATCCACTGAAGATGCAGGCTCAAAAGGAGGAGCTGTCAGAGACTGAAGAACAAGGGTTAAGTCCCAAGGAGGGACTGCATGCTTAACTGGAGGCCTCAAAAGGAAAGTGCCTTTTGGGAAGGTCTTACATAATGTAGATGAAGTCAAAGGGCCGAGATCACTCCTGACATGATAGAGAGAGATTGCAGCCAGCTGGACCTTGACCGTAGAAGAACTAGCACCTTGGTCAAATAAGCCTGATAGAAAATCTAACACCGCTGGCAGCGGAGCTGTAAAGGGATCTAAGTTTTGACGCTCCGCCCAAATAGAGAAACGCTTCCATTTGCTATTATAAATTCTTCTCGTAGATGGCTTGTGCGTGGCTACTAGTATAGCCTTGACAGGGGACGAGATACCGGGAGTCCTAGCTATCAGTGGAAATGGATCAACCAAGCTGTCAGCTTGAGGTTATCCAGGTTCGGAATTGACAGGCCTGATAGGTGAGAGATCAGATCCAGGATGGGATCTAGAATCCATGGGGTATTCACTAGATAAGACCACAGAAAAGAGAACCAAGGCTGACGAGGCCAGAATGGGGCAATGAGGATTACTCTGCTCCCCAACCGTCGGGCTTTCTGTAAGAACTTTAGCATCAGGGGAAGAGAAGGGTAAGCATAAAAGTAGACCAGGTGGCCAAACATGCACCAGAGCATCTCTGGGGGATTCCCCGGGTGGGGGAATTAGAGCGAAGTAGTAGTTGCACTTTGCGTTCGAAGGCGAGGTGAAAAGATCGCAGCGAGATTGACCCCCACTTGGAGAAGATTAACTTCGCTATTCTGGGGTTTAGAGACCACTCGTACGGTAAGAGAATGGTTCGACTCAGCCTGTCTGCCAAGACGTTGGACCGGCCCAGAATGTGGGTCGCTATGAGAAAGCGGTTGTTGGATATCGCCCATTCCCACACTCTCATGGCCTCCCGACAATGTGGATAGGACCTGGTTCCCCCTTGTTTGTTGATATACCAGACAACTGACATTGTCTGTTTGAATCGTAATTGTCCCCAAGGGAAGAAGGCTGTGAAGTGCTTGCAATGCCAAAAGCACTGCTCTCATATCTCTAGGACATTGATATGCAAAAGGGTCTCCTAATGGGTCCACGTGCCTTGGACGGTCTTGCCCATGCAGTGCCACCCCTACCCGTGGTGAGAGGCGTCCGTGGTCACTGTGGCTAGGGGATGGGACAGAGAAGGGGCGCCCTTTCTGGAGGTCCGGGGACTAGAGCCACCATAAGAGGGCTTTCCTGCAGACCCTGCTGAGAGGAACGGGGAAACTCATGGGATGCCGCAGGAGGGACCATTGGACTTGCAAGGTCCATTGAAGAACTCTCATATTCAAGCGCGCCAAGGGGAGAAGGTTGATAGTTGCCGCCATAGAGCCTAACGCCCTCAGGACCAATTCCGCAGAGGGAGCTGGGGATTGAAGAAGGGCCAATATGTGGAGTCTGGTTTGTGTTTAATCTGGCTCCAATAAAATCTAGGATTTGGGCTGGAAGAAGGGAAGATTTTTTGATGTTGATCATGATCCCCAGCCGGGGAGCTGAATGGAGAAAGTGGTCTCTGGCTGCGCATAGTAGATGCCTGGTGGGGGCGGTCAGGAGCCAGTCGTCCAGGTATGGAAAGACCTGAATTCCCTGGAGTCTCAGGTGGGCAGCTACAACTGTCAAGACTTTGGTGAACACCCTGGGGGCTGTGGTGAGACCAAAGGGGAGGACTCTGAAATGGTAATGGCTGGCTCCCAGCCAGAAGCGGAGAAACCTCCTGGAGCATCTGTCTATCAAAATGTGGTAGTACGCATCCTTGAGGTCTATGGAGCACATCCAGTCATTCTCCTGTAGAAGTGGGAGAATGGACTGAAGAGTGACCATCCGGAACTTTTCTTTGGCTACTGACAGGTTTAGGAAGGACAGGTCGAGGATTGGTCTCAAGTCCCCAGTCTTTTTTGGCACCAAGAAGAACCTTGAGTAAAAGCCTGATCCGGACTGCTCTGGGGGGACGTGCTGGATTGCTCTTTTTTCTAGCAGCTGGAAGATTTCCTTGGCTGCCGCCTCACTTTGATTGGGTCGGACATCGGGGAGGTTCCGGGGAGTGGAGGGGGGATAGAGAAAAGGTATCTTGTAGCCTCTGGATATGATCTGAAGCACCCAGTGATCTGTTGTAATGGACTCCCAAACTGCTAGGTGCCTCGAGAAACGCCCCCCGACTGCCTCCTGAGTGGAGCAGTCGTGTAACCCCTCAGGGTTGCTGCGTGGGCCGATCAGAGAAAGGTTCTCTGGACCCGAAGTTCTTCGGACGCCCTCTGCCTCTAGGGTGGCGCCTACTCTGTCCTCCTCTGCCTCTGAAGGACGAGGGGTCCGGAGCGAAATGGGATTGTTGAGACTTCTGGAACCACATCTTCTTCTGTCCCTTTTGGTTCCTCGAGAAGGACCTCTGGAGAGCAGACAAGCGGACTCCGACGGCAGACGTCTTCCCGTCTTTCTCGCTCTGGACCAATGTGTAGTGTACAGTCTTGCCAAAAAGGGCAGAACCATCAAATGGGGCATTTGTGAATGACGCCTTGAAGGGTTCTGCGAAATCACAGTGACGGAGACATGCCTGTCGCTGTAGGACGACGCCCAGTCCGCTGGCTCTAGCGGCTCCTTCCGTGGCATGGGATAGTAACCGCATAGAGGTATTAGAGATAGATTTGAGAGTGGCCATTCGGGTTGAGAACACTTTCTTATCCTCCACAGACATGGACTCTGGGGGAGACCCAGCGTATTCCTTAATGAGATCCTGCTGGAGTCGTATCACGTGTGCCATATAATTCAGCGACCTCACAGAGAAGGTGGCTGAAGCGAACACCCGCTTCCCCAGACGGTCCATCGTCAGACTCCTTGTATGGAGGATGGACCGAGGAACTCTCCTGGGCCAGTTCCCTTTTGGTGGCGGACATCACCAACATGGCATCTATCATGGCTCCCTTGCTCCAACATGACTTATCTGAAGGGGGGCTGAGGATTTTTTCAGGCCTCTTTGGGATGGGCTCCACAGTGACCGGTTCCTTCCACACCCTGGTATTAATCAGGTCTACCAGGGGGTCGGCGGGAGGGGACACCTAAAAGGTAGATGGGCTTGCGTCAAACGCCTCCAGAAACACATTCTCGTCAGAGGAAGGTTTTGGGGCTGACCACCCCCCTGATCCAAAGCATTTCCATGATGTCTCCGAAGGAGACATCTTCGGGGGGTGACCTTGGGGAACCTTCCCCTTCCTCCCAGTCTGTGTCCTCTGTCAAGGACTCAGGTGAGTCCAAGTGCCTCCTTTTGCACTTGCGATTGTGAGGGACCTCCTCGGGGGGGCTGTCCGAGGAGACCTCACCAACTACATCCTGTTCCGGCAAGGGAACAATCTGGGATGTTTGTGCAGGCTGTCCCTGGGACCGGGTGATGGAAAGTAGACCCGTCTGAGAGGGAGTGCAGGGTGTAGCCGAAGCCGGGGGCCTGGAGTCCTTCGATAATACCCTCTCCACAACTAAAGCCGAAGGAGAGCTGCTCCCTATCGGATCAGAGAGCAGACCCTCCCTTGATTCCTACGTGCGGATCGGGGCCGGCGCCGAGGCGGTCGGATCCGTAGGGCCAGCATGCTCTGACCGCGGCAGAGCCGAAGTCATGCTGACACCTCCGGATCCGAAGCTCAGTTCTCGGCTCAGAGAGCTCAGATCCGAAGAAAAGGGACCCGATAGACTCGAGGGCACCATCGGAACCGAAGTACTGGAGACAATCGGCGCCGATGCTCCCCCGGCTGCAATGCTACCCGGCTCAGAGCCCCGATAGTGGGTCGGAGAAGGAGCGATCGGGGCAAAAAAGGGGGTCGAGCTCCCTCCCGGTGGGGGGGGGGGGGCAGGATCATTCCCATCTGCATCTGGGCCTGGAGGAACCTACGCATCATCCGGTCCAAATCTGCGGAGATGCTACAGGTAGACCTCGACGAGGCCACCGAGGCGGGCCGGGAATGCCGCCTCGATGACCTCGAAGGCGACCGGGTCTCCTCCGGCGAGAAACGAAGAGAATGGAGCCGGGAAGGAGAAGATCCGGAGGCCATAGGAGGAGAAGCTTGCTTAGATGGCGGAGCCAAGGAAGAGGTCTCGGTTCGCCTCTTGTGATGCTTCCTGGCCAGAAGGAGAGAAGGTGGCGCTGCCGAAGCCTTGGCAGAAGCCACAGAGGGGCCGGAGGACGAAGCCGAGTCCGGGGGCCACAGTCCCGCCAGGATCAGCTTCAACCTCCTGTCCCTGATGGCCCTGGGGTTGAACGCTGCACAAATAGAGCAGCCCGAAGTGAGATGTTCAACCCCCAAGGCAAATAACGCACAGAGTGGGGCCATCCACTGGGGACAACTTATGGCCACATTCGGTACATTTGGAAAAGAAAGATTTGGGTGCCTCAGACATTTTCTTAACCCACGCGCTAGGCCCCAAAACACGGACACACCTTAACACACACGGGGAGGGAATACACTAACTGTGACTAACAAAACAGTTGTAAGCTAAGCTAACTATGTAGACACACACACACACAATATTTTTAACAAAATATGAAAAAAGAAAGATTTTCCTCACAAAACTGGAAGCTCGTTTCAAAGCTGCTGTTGAGAACCGCGGCAAATGAGATCTGAGGTCAGGAAGGGATAGCAGGGGGTTATGGGTAAAGGGGAGGAGCTTGGAGCTCGGATCTTAGCTGTTTGAAGCTGCCGGCTCGGATCCGATATGGATCCGATACCCATAGGTTGATGCACAAATTAAGTTAACTACTTCAGATATACAGTTTCATTTAACATGTAGTACAAGAGTTCATATACACCTGTGAATCGTTATAACTGCACAGCTGTTCAAATTAATATCTGCTGTACACTTTTAGTAATATACTTGGTGTAAACAGCACAGATGTGTTCATGTATCATACATATATTGTAATCATTAGTCATGCATAGGAGAGAGAGATAATATTCCTTGTGATTTAATGCTATATGCAATTTCTACTGCTGGTATTTAAAAATAAATTACTGAATTACAAATTACAAATAAGACTATAAATGTAAGGGACTGAAGACAAATGAAAATACAGTTGCACTGTACTTGTACTGTTGGCTTCCTATGCTGTACACTGTTAGATGTGCAGTTCAGAAACAGAGCTGCATGTCTGAGGATGCCCACTGCACAGCAAGTACATTATGCTAAGCATTATGTCCACGTTGTGTTCCTTTATGTGAATGTGAGCCCTATATTTAAACAAACTCTGCTAATGGTTGGCCTCGGGTGGGATTCACAGCAAGGCTGTACTGTGCATTTTATAGCTATAAATAACACTAGGGAGTCTTAAAACAGATAGTGCATTAAAAAGGGTGCACAGCAACTCCATGTTTATGACTTTTCGTGAGGAAGAACCAACAGAACACACCCTGTGTGTTGGGACTTTCTACACCAAATTCTTCACTTCACAGGTATTCCATTTTTTACTTAACTTCTATTTTACTAATCTTCTGTTCTAAGTTTCCTCTGATATTTTTTGTATTGTGAAATTTTCTGGATCTAGACACATTTGTCTGTATTTTTCTTTGAATATCTTTGGGGATGCTTTTTATGTAGTGAATAATTTGACTTTCTCCTTTGCATTAATATTGCACCATATCAGATCTCTGTCATGACCATATTTCTTCTTTATACCTTTCAAAAACCTCTAGATTGTTCTTTACATTTTGAACTTCCTCAGTTGCTTCCTTTTCCAAATGGACCAAGGGTTTTGGTCTACATGTTTTTCACAAATCAGTTGCATTAATGAACACAAATTTTTATTTGAAGCTTTGACAGTTTTTTCTTGTGCAAGTATTTTTCTTTCCTCTAATTTCTCTCAATCTTTTTGTATACCTCCTGTCTTGAAATTCTGGGCTTCTTGCATAATAGTAACAATACATAATTTCTTTCTTATCCTCAATACTCTAGTCTGTCTTTATGGCTCTTTTGTGGGCCATCAATGTTTGATATTTTTGTGGACTACTACTACCTTCAACAGGGTGCCCATCCTTCCCCTGGGCCTGGTACAGCCCCATTGTAGGAATGTTTCCATGTCTTGAGGATTCTACACTGCCATTTTTTCTAGTCCTGGCATCAGTGGGTATTTTTTTTTTTTACCCTGGGTCTTGTGCACCCTGCTGTCTTGTTCATTTTTTAACTTACTTCTGTCTATGATATCTGCTATACAAAATACATTCCATAAAACAGCGTTGTCTTGGTGAGATTTTGTGAAAACAGGGTCCACCTTGTGGAGATACTCACCAAAAGTTGAGGATGAATTCAGTTCCAGGACTACTACTCATTTGCTTGTGATTTCTCTCCATTCAGACACCACTGAAAAGGGATCATGGTGAAGTACAGAAAATCTTTTCCACTTGAACAGATACAATTTTCTGGTATTGGGTTTTCTGGCTTCCTGCAGGACCACAAGAACATCCGCAAAAAACGGGTGTTGTAAAGGAATCAAAGCCCATTAACCCAAACTGTCAGTTGAAGAGTAGACAAGTGAGGGTGGAACAGTAATCCGTTGTCCAGTGTGAGAAGATCCATGTGGTAAGGTAACTTGTGATGACTGCCCCTGCCCAGATGGAATATGAAGGGAACCAGTGTTGCCTGGGCCAAAAGGGAGTTACCAAAAGGATTTCTGGAGTGTCTGATCTTGTGCTGGACCTTATGGAGAAGGGGAAGTGGGGGGGGGGGACAAAGGAATATTCCCTTCTGAGAGAAAGGCATAGTGTCCACTTTCCAAGCCATGGACTTGGGACTATGCCTGCCCTCTGAACAGGCAACTCCTTCAGTTCTGTTACAGAGAGACCCATTTGAGGAATACCCCATTGATGAACTATGTCCAGAATCATCTCTGTGAAGCATCCATTTGTGAGGCTGTGTTCTGGGCCTGCTCAGAGAATCTGCAACAAGACTGTACTCTGAAGATATGTAGATTGCCTGTAGATTAACCTGCAGATTGAATGCCATGTTCCAGGCTTGAAGGGCTAATCTGCAAAGAAGCCAAGACCCTGTGCCCCCTTGCTTGGTTATGTATGACATGACTGTGGTGTTGTCTGTAAAATCCTTCAAGGGAGTTGGTACCCAGAGAAAGTGGAAAGCTTGAAGAGCCAGACTGAGAGACCTCATTTCCTTGACGTTGATGTGATCTGCCCTATGTTTTGGGGACCAAAGGACCTGAACCTTCAAGGGTGCATGAAGTGGCTCCCCACCCCAGCTCTGATGTGTCCATGAAAAGTTCCTGGAACGTCTGAGAAGGCTGAAAGGGAAAGGAACACCCAGACTGAGAGATACCTGTTGAAACCACCACTGAAGTTCCAGTCTGAGACATGGGAGCAGAGTAACCAGAGAGTCTTGCAGGTGACAGTGTTGAAGCTACACTTATCTGAGATACCACTGAAACTCTGGCATATGAAGCTTGACCCAGGGAAGCATGGGGGTGGTGGAAGCCAGGAACCCCAGAGCCCTTAGAAACTCTTGTGTATAGAAGACAAGACAGGGAAAGCAGGTAAAGAAAACAGAGAACCTTGGTGACAGGAAAAGAAGCTACCATTGAACAGTTTGGATTCTCCATCCTACACAGATGTAGTCCTGAGATGGAGTCAACACTGACTTCTGAATGCTGATTGTGAACCCCAAGCTGTGCAACAGAAGCTAGGTAGAATGAAGATCCTGCACTAGCTTGGTTTGGGATGGGACCTGAAGAAAGAGGTCTTCCAGATATGACAAAATCTGACTGCACCAAAGCCTGCAAAAGGCAACCACTTAAGATGGGCATTTGATGAATATCCCTGGGGCCACAGAGCCCAATGTGCAAAGCAGAAAAGTGAAAATTAGAGGAAGAAACAAAAGCACAAATTTCCTGAATAGAGGGTAGACTGGAATATGATGGTAGGCGCTTCTTAGGTCCAGGAAAACTAGAAAGACCTGGGGAAGCAAAAGTCTGAAGAGAAAACATTTGGAAGATGGCACTATAAGAAAAGTGTTCAGAAAGTAAAGATCCAGGAAAAGTCTCCAAGATCTCACTTTTCTGGGGACCAGAAACATTCTGGAATAAAATCCTAAACCCTTCTCAGTTTAAGGAAAACAGCTGAATGATACAATTAGTCTAATAGACCCTGCAATACTCCTGGAAAAAGAGGGAGTTGTTTTGCAAGAGGTTGAGAGATACTGGAGGAAGAAGAGTTTTCCCAGGTCATAAAGTAACCTTGCTTGATAATGGGGATAACCCAAGAGTCTGTGGTGATTTTTTTGACAAACTTGAAGACAGAAAACCTGAAGTACAAGAGAACCCGGCAAGGAAAAGGGGAAGGCAGAATGTCAAATGACAGCAGACTTGTCAGGAAAGGGCTGCTTTTGGGGCCTAGGCATTTTGAGTAAGCTTGTCAGAAAATACACACCAAGGAGCCTTCTTACCCTAGGCAGTCTACGTAAAAGGACAGCCTTACTAGGATAGTTCCTCTGAAACTTGGGAATGGGAAAAAGAAAGATGTGCTTCAAATCTTTCATTACCTTACCGTGATCCTAAAACGTCTTAGAGAGCTCTGCCATAGCAGTGCCAAACAATTTTTTGTTAACCACAGCAGCATCCAGGAGTTTTGCTTTAAATGAATCTGGCAAGGCTTTAAGGCAAAGCCAGGAATAGCACCTTATCACACAGCCACAAGCAGCAGCCCTAGATGAGGCAACCACTGCATTACAACTGCACACGAAATTCGAGAAGTGGAACCTAGTAAGGTTGAGAAGAGGCCTTACCCTCAGAGTCGAACGTGTTGGAGAATTTTCCCAGTCTATGAAAGAGACACAATATATCTTGTCATATGGGTTGGGTAACTTATAGCCTTAAAGGTTAAGGTAGCAGAAGTGTATACAGAGCCCTACTTGTCCTTGTCTGAGGAAAGGAGCTTAGAAGAAGACAGCAGCCTAGAAGGTTATCAGTAGATAGTGCTGGATCAGATGGAGGGCACTTATACAAGAACCTGAAGGTATCCAGCACCTTACAGAAGCTATAATGCTTCTTAGGAGCTGGAGGACGGTGCCAGAGAAGCAGCCAGCACAGGAAGGACAGCAGAAGGTTTAGCAGACTACATCTGTAATAACTCATACCACCATTTCTGAATGTCAAACATCTGGGAGCAATCCCACTTAAAATTTTCCATACACAGGACCATACCTCTAAAGGATAGTTCCTCCAAAGCAGGATCATGACTGAGATTGCTCCTCCTCCAACCCATAGACTATAGGAAAAGGCAAATGAGAGGAGTAAGCTAAAGAATCAGTATCAGAAACCTCATCTGTTGATCCAGGGTCCCTTGCTCTATTGGAGGTGGAGAACCAAAGAAGTGCAGGAATCCAAAACCCCTAAGGAGGCTTTGATGCCATCAAAGTACTGAATAAGTCCTGAGTGAAGTCCTGACAATCCCTCTGTGGATTCCTGGTAGCTGACACTGCATGGTTAGTTTCCTCTCTTCTTCAATGGGACATCCTTCTTGACAAAACATGGTGGTTCAGACCCCTGCCTGGATTCCACCAAGGTACCCGGCACCTCTTCCCTAACAAGGACCTGAAGAATGCCATTCAACCCCTTGGAGATGATCAGCCATGGTTCCCTCTCGACATCTACGGTGGATATTTGCAATGATCTGCATGCGAGAAGCAGGTTCTGCGACTGTCTCCAAGAAGGTCATGGCAGTATAAACAGACAGTAATACTAGACTGTCCTACAGGTTCTCATGCACCTCAAGAGACATCTAGTGGAAGATGGACAGCAGCAAGCTCAGGACTAAATTTCTTGACTGTCTTTTCTTGAGCAGTGGCTATACCTCAGGGTAAGCAGATTCTGCCATGGTACCTTGGGCTAACAGCTTCAGATCTTGGTTCTCGAGGTAAAAGGAAAGGGAAGAAAGAGCTACATAGAGTCATGGGTACAAAAGCCTGACAGATGAAACAGTGTGGTCACGAAACGCACTCAAGCAAACAGGCACCTATCGTGGCAGTCTTTTTGGGGAATCTGCCTCCCACATTAACATGCAACCCACTGAAAATATAAGAAAAAGGAACCCCCTATGGGATACTTATCTTGAAGATATACCCTCAATATAACCAGCAAAATGAAGAGCATTCAGACAGACATACGTTAATGGCGTTCAGACTGGCTGCAACTAATTTCTGGTTTGAGAGTGTACATACATCACATTAATGCTCTACACCTGCATGGGGAGCATACATCTGATGTAAAACACTCCTAGGTAATAAAGGCTTTAGTACACTGACCCAGACATTGGGCTAGCCTTAGCAAGAGATCAGAGATGATGAATACTGCAACAGTGATATGGACAGATGTCAGACATGTTAAACTAACGATATGAGAAAAGGATTGATAATGAATTTTGAAGTTAAGACTGCTCAATAAGAATGGCACATCACAAAGGAGCATAAATGTTATAACGCTGTAGACTGCTTAAAACCTAGACGCCCCCAAAATGCTCAAGTAGACCTTCAACAGCAGTTTAGACTAAATTAATACAAAGGCAACATGGAGCATTTTCCAATTATATGAAGCACATGATTATGACGTATGGGAAGGTAATACTTCCAACAGAAATAATGCACAGCTAACATGGATTTTACTAAGCAATCTGTTCTCTGTGTAGGCAGCAGATGCCATTGCAGAAAAGCTCCCTGCACTGTGATATAAACAGCATACTACATCTGACTTCTTAAACACGATACTGTTATACACAGATTCCAGTTTCTTCACACAATTTTGGAGCTACATACTTGCACAATAATGCACTAAGTGGGGCTTGCAAACCATTACAACTAACATACAAGGAAGAAAAGTACATTTTAAACCAGGATATATTAAAACTGACCATGCAAAATACTCTCAGTAAACTGGAAGAAATCTTACCTATAATGGAAGAAAACTTCTTGGTCATGGTTTGCTGTTTCAATAAATCCAAAATTGTCTTTCAGGGTTGCCACATATCCTATCTGTCGTTTACCAGTTGAAACACGATCATTCTGAACTTTGACATTAACTGCACTTTGCTGGCCTGTTCTCTTCACTTCACATATGCTAAACTCAACCTGAATAAAAGAAAATTTGCAAACACTGAAGTAAAAGCCATTTTTAACTTAAAATTCTGGAAATAAAAGTGAAATGAGACAGAAAAGGTTTACCTTATCTCCCTGTTGTGGGACAGTGCATCCTTCTATATCTTTAGCATGGTACTGAATAGAAAGTATCTCGCCACAGTCTTCATATACAATTACGCCTTCCTCTGCATCCTAAAATAAATCAAACTGCATAATCAGAAACTAAACCATTGTTCAGATGCTAAAAGATTTTAAAACTTCAGTAAAAATACTTAGGAGGAAACTTCTGCCAGTAAAAAGTAGTTGCATAAGTTAATATAGCAATAACCCACGCCTGGGTGTGGGTAATGCTGGATTTACCCATGGTTGGTGTGGTTTGGTCCCGAGGCCCGAGGACCAAACAAAGCCAACCGTGGGTAAATCCAGCATTACCCACACCCAGAAGTGGTTATTGTATTATAATGACATTATTTAAGAAAGAAATAATTACTTTTCTTAAATAATGGCATTGTATAATGCCTCTTTACTGCCCTTCCGCAGCTGTCTGGTATTCTGCAGCAGTTCTGATGTACTGTGCATGCCTATGCAGTACATCAGAGTTGTGGGCAAAAGCAACGGAGAACAAGATCTCCGTTGCTTTTTAAACTGTTCGCTATGTTAAATGGGTTTAACATAGCGAGACAGCTTTAAAATAAGCAACGGATATCTCCGTTGCTTATTTTAAAGCTGTCTCGCTATGTTAAACCCATTTAATATAGCGAGACAGCTTTAAAAAAAAAAAAGCAACGGAGATTGCAAGATCTCCGTTGCTTTTTACACACTGTGTCGCTATGTTAAAGGAGTTTAACATAGCGCGACAGCTTTAAAAAAAGCAACGAAGATCTCCGTTGCTTTTTTAAACCTGTGTCGCTATGTTAAACTCTTTTAACATAGCGAGACAGTGTTTTATACTAACGGAAAAAGTCCGGGCGACCGGACCTTTTTCCGTTAGTATATTGAGGGATTTACAACGGGCACGCTGGTTGGGCTGGCCAATCAGCATGCACGTTTTAGGGGAGAAATTGTATAATTTAGCATAACAGCTGATGTTCAAGTAGATCATTATTGCTGTAGCTATAACCATAATGGGCCATATCATGTGCAAAGATATCAAATGTCCATTCAGTCTAAAAAGATTTGGACTCCTTCCTTGCAAACCATACATATTTGCCCTCAGCATGAGAATGTTCTGTATGGGTACAATGGAAATTCAGGATGTCAAAATTCAGAACTTTCTTGCCCAAAAGGGAAGCTAAAGCCTGAAGGTACAAGGAAAAGTACAGTTGTGTACACTTACTATAAATGTAGATGCTAGAGTGTCTTCACTGTTGCAGTCATCACATTTGGGTTATCCCTGCTGGGGTAGCGCTCGGCTGGCCTGAATACCAGAGACTTAGCATTTCTGCATCGGTTGCTGTCACTTGAAGACTGCTGTCAGGTCGTCAGGGGTATAAAGGAAGGCAGCCAATGCCATTACATCAGTTTTTCTTGCCCTAACCGGTCAGAAGCCCCCAAAATAGGAGGCCAGGCTCTGGTGGCAGGACCCCACCAGTGGAAAAAACATACTAAAATGTCCCTCATAAGGAAAGGAGAACAAGGAAGAATGGTAACAAAAAGAAAAAAGGGGGAAAGAGGGAGGGGAAGCCAGGACTGCAACAGTGAAGACACGAACATCTACATTAATGTAAGTGTACACAACTGTACTATGTTCTTCATGTTTCACTGCTGCAGTCATCACATTTGGGTAGACTCCAAAGCTGAGGAAATGGGTGGAGGCAGTCAAGAAAGCTAGGGGCTGGTTAGCAAGCCCTGCAAGACTGCAGAAGCAAAACCTGCCCTGGATTTAAAGAGAGGCAGGTGGTAATGTTTGGTAAAGGTGTGAAAAGATGTCCAGGTGGCAACCTCCAGGATGCCCCTGGGGGGACCCCTCTGAGGAATGCTGTAGAGGTGGAGGCTGCTCTGGTGGAGTGGGTCCTAACCCCCTTGGGGGAGGCTTGCCATGTTGCTTGTAGCAGAAATGGATGCAGTGATCTATCCATTTGGAAATGGTTTGCTTGGAAATGACTTTGCCCTCTACCCCTGAAGCAAAGCTAATCATCAGTTGATCAGATTTTCTGAAGGGTTTAGTCCTGTCCAGATAGTATCTGAGCTGTCTGTGCACATCTAGAGTGTGCAGAACCCTTTCCCCCTTGTTCTGAGGGTTAGGAAAGAAAATGGGCAAATGGATATCACCTTGGGCATGAAGGATGGATTAGTTCTGAGGGATACCCTGTTTGCATGGAAGATGGTTAAGGGTTCCACTGCCAGGAGTGCTTGCAGCTCAGAGACTCTTCAGGCTGAAGTGATGGCCAGAAGGAAAGCAGTCTTCCAGGAGAGAAATTTTAGCTTTGCAGAAGAAGCTGGTTTGAACAGAGGCAGGGTGAGCTTTTCCAAGACAAAGTTAAGGTCCCAAGCCAGTGTTGCTGCCCTTCTGGAGTGCCTCAAGTTGTTAGCCCCTCTGAGGAACTGCTTGATCAGAGGGTGTGAAAAGAGAGCTGCTCAGTAGGAATATAAGCGGAGATAGCAGTGGGGTGAATTTTTATAGGAGGAGAAAGAGACACCACTGTGTAGCAAGTCAGCTAAGTAGTCCAGGATGAGAAGGAAGGAGGGCTGTGCCATATTGGCTTCCCTTAGCCTGGATCCAGGTGCAGAACCTTTTCCATTTATCTGCATAAGCCTTTCTGGTGCTAGGGCATCTGGCCTCTTGGATAACATCCAGAACCTGTTTACTGAGGATGGCAGATTGGTCAGGGGTCAGGTTATAAGCAAAGCTGCCAAATTGAGTGTCTGCAATTGGGGGTGCATGACTTCCCCTGTCATCTGGGGTAAGAGGTTGGGAACCTGAGGAAGATTCCATGGGGGCAGTGGGGAAAGGCTGCAGAGCAAGGGGTACCAGTGATGTCCGGGCCACTTTGGAGCCTCCCTTATTTTGATTAGTACTTTGGGAATGAGAAGTAGGGGAGGAAAGGCATAGACAGAGAGGTTTACTCAGGGAAAGGACAGGACATCTACTTTCCATGCCATGCAGTGATGCTCCCTGGTGCAAAATGTCTTGAGCTGATGGTTTGTGTGGGAGGCAGAGAGGTCGACCTCTGGGGTACCCCATTTCTGAGTTATTAGTAAGGTGAGTCTGTTCAGCTGCCACTCGTGGGGGTCCAAATGTTTTCTGCTTAATTGGTCTGCCAGGGAGTTGAGAGAGCCTGGCAGGTATTGTGCTAACAGGTGTAGATGCATGGAAGAGGCTGTGAACCAAAGGGGTATGGCCAGCGTGCGCAGCGGGTAGGAGAGTCCCTTCCTGCTTGATGTACCACATCACTGTGGTGTTGTCTCTTTTGTTCAGGAGAATCCCTGAAGAGAAGGGGTTTGAAAGCTATCAAGGCCTGCTGCACAGCCATCATCTCTTTTAGACTGATGTGCAGGGGGATTTGTTGGGGGTTCTATTGGCCCTGTATGCACCTGCCGTCCAGGTGTGCAGCCCAAGCGTAGTCTGATGCATCTGTGGTGAGGGTCTGGGTGGCAGGGTGTGGGGAGAAGGGCAGGCCCTTGTTGTAGGAGCAGGCTGTTGCGCACCAGAGAAATTCCTCCCTCAGGCAAGAAATAGGTAAAAGAGTTTCCAGATCTTGAGTGTGTTGATACCAAAGGCTCTTTAGGTACCACTGAAGTTTCCTCATATGCAGTCTGGCATATGGAATAAGGAGTATGCAAGATGCCATGAACCCCAAGGCTTGCAGGATTTCCCTTGCAGAAAGCTGGGGCCTGGTGGCCAGTTGAGAGATTTAAGCTGATAGGAAACTCTGGTGTTAGGCATGCCATCTGGGATGCTGTATCCAGACTTGCTCCCAGGAAGATTATCCTCTTGGTGGGTACCTGTTTGGATTTCTTTTTATTGCTTGTGTACCTCAAGGAGGTTAGTACGTCCTTTACAAAGGCCAGGTCTTTGAGCAGCTTTTCCTGGCTGCCTGTCTGAATAAAGCAGTCATCTAAGTAGGGATAAACTTGAATACTTCTGTCTGCAAAAAGTAATGGCCGGAGGCAGGGATTTTGTGAAAACTCTGGGAGCAGTAGATAAGCCAAAGGGACGTGCAGAGAACTGAAAGTGCTGTCATCCTGCCGTGAAACAAAGATATTTTTGGCAGGACTCCATGATGGGAATGTGGAGGTAGGCCTCTTTTAGGTCCAGGGTGACTAGCCAAGCATCCTTGGACAACATGGGTAGTAGCTGCTGGAGGGTGAGAATTTTGGGATTACCAGGAAGGTGTTTAGAATGGACAGATTGAGGATGGAACAACAGGTGTTCTCTTTTCTGAGTACCAGAAAAAGTCTGGAGTAGAAGCCTTGGCCTAGCCGCTCTCAGGAACGTATTCTACTACTTCCAAGGAGAGCAGGGTATAGCTTTGCTATTGAGCCTCTGCCCACTGATTTGGTGGTAGATCTGGGAACCCTTTGGGGGTTGGAAGGGTGTGGAAGGAGAATTTTTATACTCCTGAGACACAATGTTCAGAACCCATTGGTCCTTGGTAAAGGTGGTCCAGGTGTTTGAGTGAAAGGGGAGTCTTCCTCCTAAGGGTATGTGATGGTGGGCAGAGGCGAGGTAGGGAGGGGGTGAGTCACTGAGTTTTTGTCATAAGGGGTGGCTTAGAAAGTACAGTTGTGTACACTTACCATAAATGCAGATGTTAGAGTGTATTCACGGTTGCAGTATTCACATTTGAGTTACCTGCTTGCAGGTAGCCCTCAGTCGGCCTGATTATCAAAGTCTGGGGTCCTGCGTCGTTGCTGTCTCATCTTCCATGATGTCAGGTCTTGGGTCCTGCGTCGTTGCTGTCATCTTCCATGACGTCAGGTAGTCAGGGGGATAAAGCATGCAGCAGATGCCATTACATCAGTTTTTCTTGCCCCAGATGTCAGGTGCCCCCATAATGGGAAGCAATTATATACAAGGTTACACCTCCAACAAAAAGCAAATACACCAGAAAGCTTTAAGCATAGTAAACAAGAATAGAGGTATAATCAATAGAAGTCAGGGGGCTGGAGGGAGGGTAACCAGGACTGCAACAGTGAATACACTCAAACATCTACATTTATGGTAAGTGTACACAACTGTACTATGTTCTTCGTGGTTCACTGTTGCAGTCATCACATTTGGGTAGATTCCCAAAGCTAAGGAAAGGAGGAGGCAATTAGATAGCATTAGAACCAGCTATAAGGCCCTGCAAGACTGCAGTGGCAAAGCCAGCTCTGTATTTAGAAAAAAATGGCAAGTGGTAATGCTTGGTGAAGGTATGTACAAAACTCCAGGTAGCAGCATCTAGGATGTCCCTGGTAGGGACACCTCTGAGAAAGGCTGTAGAGGTAGATGCAGCCCTGATGGAATGAGGTCTTATCCCCTGTGGGGTAGGTTTTCCATGGTGCTTAGAGCAGAAATGAATGCAATGGCCTAGCCACTTAGAAATGGTTTGCTTTGAAATGGCCTTCCCCTCTGCCCCTGCAGCAAATGCAGCCAGCAGCTGTTCAGATTTCCTGAGAGGCTTAGTCCTGTCCAAGTAAAATCTAAGTTGTCTGTGCACGTTCAAGAAGTGCAGTATTCCTTCCCCTTTGTTCTGTGGATTACAAAAGAAGGTTGGCAAATGAATGGATTGATTAAGGGCCAGACTGGATACCACCTTGGGCATAAAAGAAGGATTGGTCCTGAGGGACACTTGTCCACATGAAAGATGATGAAAGGCTCCACTGCCATGATGGCCTGTAGTTCAGACACTCTTCTTGCTGAAGTGATGGCTAGAAGGAAGGCTGTTTTCCATGAAAGGAATTTCAACTCTGCATTTGCAGCTGGCTCAAGGGAGGTAGAGTGAGTTTTTCTAATACAAAGTTAAGGTCCCAGGCTGGAGTAAGGGCTCTCCTGGGTGGTCTTAAGTTTCTGGCCCCTCTGAGGAATTGCTTCAGCAGTGGATAAGAGAAGAGGACTGGCTCTGTATTATAACGTGCTGAAATGGCAGAGGCATGAATTTTGATGGAAGAAAATGAAAGGCCCTTGTGAAATTTCTCAGTTAAGTATTGAAGAATGTGAGGTAAATTGGGCACTGTTGTGCCCATTCCCTGAGTATGGCTCCAAGAACAGAATCTTTTCCATTTTTCAGCATAGGATTTTCTAGTACCAGGCCTCCTTGCCTCAGTAATGACATCCATCACTTGCTTATTGAGGGATGGTAATGGAGAGATGATGGTAATTAGCCAGGCTGCAAGGTTCAGGGTTTGAAGCTGTGGGTGCAGAATCTAGCCCGCCTGGTGGACAGCAGGGCAGGGGTCTGAGGCAGGTGCCATGGTTTCAGCAGTGACACTGCGCAAGAGGGGTACCAGTGTTGGTGTGGCCAGTCTGGTGCAATCAGTATTGTCCTTGTTTTTTTCTTTTTGATCTTTAGTAGCACTTTGGAGAGGAGATGCAAAGGGGGAAAGGCATAGACTGATAGGTTTTTCCAGGTGAAGGACGGGGCATCCACTTTCCAAGTTTGTCTGTGGGGAGTCCTTGTGCAGAATTTGTCCAAATGGTAGTTCTGAGGGGAGGCAAACCGGTCCATCTCTGGGCTCCCCATTTGGTTCTCAAAATGTTTAATAACTTTGGTTCCAGTTTCCACTCATGTGGGTCCATGAGGTTTCTGCTTAGATCATCTGCCAGTGTATTTAACTTGCCTGGCAGGAATTGAACTTGTTGGTGCACTTGGTAGCTCAAGGCTGTGTTCCACAGAGCCATGGCTAGCCTGCAGAGAGTATGAGTGGGTTGCCCCTGCTTGTTTATGTACCATATAACAGTGGCGTTGTCCATCTTTACCAATAACTGGCCTGGAAGAATGTGGTCCTTGAAGGCTGTCAGAGCATTCTGCACAGCTAACGTTTATTTTTGATTGATATGCAGGTGCATATGATTCTGGTTCCATTTGCCCTGCCAAGTGACTCCCTCATGCATAGTCTGATGCATCTGTTGTTAGGGTTTGGGCGGCAGGGGGTAGAGTGAATGGCAGTCCCTTGTTGTGGTGGCAGGCCTCTGCCCACCAAAGGAACTCTGTCTTTAGACAAGGGATGATCAGAATCACTGACTCTGGGTCCTGAAAATGTTGACACCATAAGATTTTTAGATACCATTGTAGTTTCCTCATATGTAGTCTTGCATATGTAATTAGTAGAATGCAAGAGGCCATGAACCCCAGGGCTTGCAGTATTTTCCTTGCAGATAGCTGGGTCTTTGTGGCCAGTAGTTTGAAGTAGGCTGTCAAATGAACTTGTTTCTCTGGCGTGAGGTAGGCCATCTGGGAAGTTGTATTCAAGCTTGCTCCCAGGAATACAATTTGTTGGCAGGGTACTAGATGTGATTTATTTTTGTTTATGGTGTACTCCAGAGAAGTCAGTAATTTCTTTACAAATGCCAGATGACTTAATAGTTATGTCCTGGCTTTCTGCCTGAATTAGACAATCGTCCAGGTATGGGTATATTTGAATATTTCTTTGCCTGGAAAATGCAATGACTGGAGCTAGGCACTTTGTGAATACCCTGGACGCAGTAGATAAGCCAAAGGGCAGTGCAGAGAACTGATAGTGCATGTAGCCTGCTCTGAAGCGAAGGTATCTTCTGCAAGATTCCCTGATTGGGATGTGCAGGTAGGCCTCCTTTAAATCCAGTGTTGCCAACCAGGCATTTTTGCCCAGCATAGGAAGCAGTTGATGAATTAGCATTTTGAATTTTGGGATTACCAAAAAGGTTTTTAGGATAGACAGGTCCAGGATAGGATGCCAGGAATTGCTTTTTCTGGGAACCAGGAAAAGTCTTGAGTAAAAACCTTGCCCCCATTCTTCTTCTGGGACAGGATGAATAGCCTTGATGCTTAGAAGAAAGAGAACCTGCTTTTGAGCCTCTGCCCACTGATTTGGGGTTGGTAAGGAGTGGAAGTGGAGTCTGTATCTTTGGGAAACTATATTTAAAAGCCATTTGTCTTGTGTAATGAGCTCCCAGTATTCTGCATGCAGGGCAATCAGTCCCCCTAAAGTAACAGTCAGTTGAGCAGGGCTTGGAAGGTTTAAAGTTAAGTCATTGCGACAGTTTACCATAGGGGGGTGTCTTACTACTTCCAACTTTGAAAGTGGGAGCCCCCCACTGCTTAGTACCTTGAGACTAAAGCCTGGGCGGTCTTGCTGGTTCTGGGTTTGGCCTGAGAAGGCTGGGAAGAGGCAAGAAAGGACCAATTCTTAGAAGGCCAGTGCCTACTAAATCTGGGAGGCTGTACTTGCAGGAAATCTTTAACAGTTTGCATAGATTTAGCTTTTTCCTCCATCGTTTTAAGTACTACTTCTGCTTGGTTGCCAAACAGGCGGTCTTGGTTTAAGGGTGCATCCAGTAATTTAGCTTTAACATGATCTGGAAAAGTTTGCTCCTTAAGCCAAGCACGCCTTCTAAGTACAGACCCAGTGACAGCAGCCCTGCAAGATGCCTCTAATGAATCAAAACCACATCGCAAAGTATGTTTTCCAACTTGTTCAGCAGAATGCATAAAATCCTGTAATTCTTTATTTTCAGCACAGTCAGGAATTAACATAATTTTCTGTTTAAGCAATCCAATAATATGCTGCTGATACTTTAACACATGCAACTGGCAGTTTAAGGCCCTGATGGCCAAAGTTGCAGAAGTGTAAACCTTCTTACCCTATCTTTCCAGGTCCCTGGAATCTCTATCAGAGGGAGTAGTGTTTTTGGCAGTATTAGCCTCAATGCCTTTGGGTCCCTGTGAAATTGTCTCAGGATCTGCAGTAGGATTCTTAAAGAGGAACTTGTGAGAGTCAGGTACTCTAATACCGGTCAGGTTTTCTGGGATCCAGGGGTAAAGTGGCAGGGGCCAGGCTAGATTCCAAGAAGGCATCATCTACAATGTCCAGTACAGGAGGGATAGCTAAAGGCCTGTGCTGAGGTAGGAGTAAGACTTCCCTAAGCCTCTTTTTGGAGTCGGAGTAATCCTGGCTTTCCCAGCGGAAATGCTCCCTAACAGTATGCAAAGTTTCACCAAAAGCAAAAACCTCTGGAGGGGAAGCAGAGGGAATGGAGTCCTCTGCATCAGAATCCTCATAGGTGGACAAGGGCAACTCTTGGTCATCAGAAAAAAATAGAGGTTTCAGAATCCTGATCAGGAGGAAAATCAGTTCTAGGTCTCTCTCAGAGGGAGAAGGGTGGCTTCCAGTGATTAGAGTAACAAGGTCTTCAGCCATTCTTATTTTTTTGGCAGGGCATTGCTTTTCTAGTCGTGGATCGAGATTTAGGCCTTGAAGAAGATGGTGTCTGTTTAATATGCAAGTTAGTAGGCCTGAATACACCCTCAGAAGCCGGTGCCCACACAGCGTCTCTGGACCCATCCAAGGTAGAGACATCCACAGGTTCCACAGTCGAAGAAGCATCTCGTGGCATACCGGACTCTGAATGGGTCTCAGTAGAGGCCTGCAAATCTGAAGTAGCGGGTATCAGGGGCTGCGAAGGCGCCCGAGTACCGGCGAACTGGCGACTAGCTTAACGGAAGCATCGGCAGCTTTGGACCTATGCGGCCCATCTCTGTCTTTATCTTTGAGTTTTTTCAGAATGTCGGTAGTCGGGTGGCTTACCGAAGGCATTTCTAGATAATTTTACAGAGTACCAAAATATTTAGATGCGAAAATGAACCGATGGCGAATAGTTCGAGGTTTGACTAAGGTACAAAACCGATAGCGAGGGACGTCGTGGTCTGGGCCTAAGCAAGGAATGATGCAGTACGAATGGAAATCTTTATGAGGTATTTGCTTTCCACAAGAAAAAGAATTAACTTTTACTGACATCTGTTTAGAGCAAGAAAGTTTCCCCAATGGGGTACTTAGCTTTGTTGAAGACTTCGGATCTGAAACTCGAAAACAAAAATTTCAGGGGTCGGTCGACTGGCACTTGCGAACTGCTTCTGCTTCAGGCCCACCGCACGGCAAGAAAGACTGATGTAATGGCATCGGCTGCATGCTTTATACCCCTGACTACCGGACGTCATGGAAGATGAGACATCAACTGACACAGGACCCAAGACTGATAATCAGGCCGACTGAGGGCTACCTGCAAGCAGATAACCCAAATGTGACGACTGCAACAGTGAAACACGAAGAACATCTTCCTGGTTTTGAAGTGGAGGCAGTCCACTGCTTAGATCTCTGCAACCCATGGGTCTGCTGTCTTGGAACTCTGTTTCCACAGGGTTTAGGCTGGCCCTGTTTATTAGGTGCAGGAAATGACCAGTGCTTGGAAGGAAAATGCCTGCTGAACCTAGGGGGGCTGTACCTGTAAGAAATCTTTAACAGTATGCATAGAGTTTGCTTTTTCTTCCATCTTTAACACCTCTTCTGCTTTACTACCAAATAAGCTATCTTTGTGCAAGGGTGCATCCAACAATTTTGATTTGACATGGCCTGGCAGGGGTTGCTCCTTAAGCCATGCATGTCTTCTAATGACAGATCCTGTGAATACTGTCCTGCAAGAAGCTTCTTGGGTGTCAAAACCGCAGTGCAAAGTGTGTTTAGTTACATGATCCGCAGAGTGCATTAATTCCTGTAAATCTTTAGATTCTGCCCATGCAGGAAAGGAGATAATGTTTTGTTTAAGGAGTTCCAATGTATGCTGCTATTTAAGCAATATGGAACTGACAATCGAGTGCTCTGTTAAGAGTAGCTGAGGTGTATACTTTTTTTACCCCATCTGTCCAGCGCTCTGGAATCCCTGTCTGAGGGGGTGGGATTCTTAGCTGAAGTAGCTTTAACCCCTTTTGTGCCTTGAGTAATGACCTCAGGGTCCGCTGTTGTTTTTAGAGAGATATTTGAGAGAGTCAGGGACTCTGTAGTACCGGTCTGGCTTTCTGGAAGCAGAAGGGAGGGTGTCTGGAGTCGAGCTGGATTCAAAGAAGACATCATCTACCACATCTAGGACTGGGGGAGGATGGCTAAGGGCCTGTGCTGTGGAAGGTCCAGGAACTCTGTCTTTTTAGACTGCAGGTAGTCCTGACTCTCCCATTTGAAATGCTCCCTTACAGTATGCAGGGTTTCCCCACAGGAAAAACCCTCTGGGGGACAGGCTGAAGGAATAGTTTCCGCTGCATCAGAATCCTCATATGTAGAGAGGGGCTGCATATCTTCATAGTCAGATGCATCAGATTCATCTGACTCTTGTTCTGACAAAATTTCTGGAGACAGACCTCTCTTTCTTTGTGAGGGAGTGGCTTGGCTTCCCCTAATCAGCATTTGTAACGGAGGCAAGGGAGCAGAGGCCAAAGATTGGCTGGAAGGTGGTTTCTTGGGGGGGGTGGTTCGACCCCTGGGCCTAAGGAACTCTGTTGGTTTAGAAAGAATGGTAGCTGTGAAAGAAGGCATTGGTTTACGTCTGGATTCGGTGCTGCGAAGGACTTCCCCCAGAAGCCGATGCCTGCACAGCAGCTCCGGACCCATCCAAGGTAGAGTCAACTGCAGGATCCTTAGACGAAGAGTTCTGCGGCATACCGGACTTTGAAAGGGTCTCGTTAGAGGCCTGCGAATTAACTGAAGCAAGCATCAGAGGCTTCGAAAGCACCTCACTGAATTCCAGAGAACTTACAACCAGCGTGGCGGAAGCATCGTCGAAAGGTTTAGTCCTGTGCGGTCTATCTCTGTCCATCATTACGTTTTTTCAGAAGTTCTGCTGTCGGATGGGCTTACGAAAGCCATTCAAGTACTGTAATTGGAAATATCTGGCTACAAAAATGGCCTGACGAACAGTTCTGGCATTAAGGCACAGAATTAACGAGGGATGTCGTGGTCTGGACCTAGACAAGTGACGCAGTAGGAATGGAAGTCCTGGTGTGGTATCTGCTTTCCACAGGCAAGACAATTAACTTTTTCTGTCATCAGTTAGTGCATGAAAAAAGGATCCCCCCAATGGGGTACTTAGCTTTCGAAGACTTCAACTTCAATTCGGAAATGAAACTGAAGTAGCGGCCAACCGGCACTCATGCAAATTGCTTCTGCTTCGGGCTCCACAGCAAGAAAGACTGGTGTAATGGCATCTGCTGCCTTCCTTTATACCCCTGACGTCAGTCTTCAAGCGACAGCAACCGACGCAGAAATACTAAGTCTCTGGTATTCAGACCGTCCTATGGCTACCCGAGCAGGGATAACCCAAATGTGATGACTGCAACAATGAAACATGAACAGCTCATGAAATGTAATAAAATGTCATGTCAGAAGAGGATAGGTAAAAGCAGGGTATCCCCACATGTTAGAAAGCTGCTTACACTGCAATAATTATTCAAACATGGTAAAGAGTTAACTTAAACTACTGTACTATGTTTTTAATTAGATCACTGTTAAAGCTGCCCTAACTATAAGGGATAGTTACTATAACTAAGGAAGAAAGGGTGGATGAAGGACAACCACAACCTAGAAAACAGAGGACAATAGCTTTAGCAAAACCTGCTCTGGCTCAGGAAACCGACTAGTTTTTGTAGTACCTACTGAATATGTGCACTGATGACCAAGAGTCTGCTACGACTCTGGTAAGTTCAACCACGACCTTCTGAAGTAGAATAGATGAGAGCAAGAAAAATGAAAAGCTTGAGACAGCAATCTGGAAATAGTTTTGATACTAGCAGCCCTTTTTTCTTGCCATCAAAGGTTAGTTTTCCTAAAATCTTTAGCCCTACCCAGGTAGTAAAAACCTTAACTGTCGCTGAACAAAGGAGTCTTTTTCCTCTGCTTTTGGTTCAGGAAATAAATGACAGTTGTGTAAAATCTTAACATTAGATGCCCTTGTCACTGTTGTAGTATAATTTAAACAAGAGATCACCCGCCAAAGATAGCCCAATGTCCAGCCAGCATACCAAAGCCTGAAGGTCTTATAGGTGCTGTACATCACACATATGCTTCCTACGCAAGGTGTAGGGCTATAAAGGGTAATGTACAAATGCTAACCTTCAGAACTATAAAGTCTCAGGACGAGAATACCCCAGGGACAAAACAGAACATGTATATCAAGGGGAAAATGGTTGAAGTTAAAGGGAAACGACCCTTCAGCCAGCACCAAGCAACAGCGAGAAAAGAGGGGAGGAAGGGAGGGACAGAATACTGCAACAGGATGAGGGGATGAAGGGAGGGACAGAGTACTGCAACAGGATGAAAAGAAAGAATAGTTGTGTAAGAACTTACCATAACCTTAGATGCCCTTCTCTTCCATGTTGCAGTATTCATAACAGTAGGGAGTTGCTGCCGGCCAGTGTACCAAAGTCTTTGCTTCAGGAAGGTACGTGTGACGTCCCTTGTCAGGGTCATAAACAGACATAGGGTATAAAGGGGAGATCTGCACACACCCTCCTCAGAATGAACTGTCACATATAGTACTACTCCATTGGGTAGAAGGGTCCCAAGGGAGCCCTTAGAATTACATATAGGCTAGAGTAAGGGTAGCGTGAAGTTCGTGTTTGGTGAACTGGGGGATAGAAGGGTCATGTCCCCACAAGTCAGCATGGTATGTAAGCTGGTAGAGGGGTAGGTGGAGGGGACTGAATACTGCAACATGGAAGAGGAGGACATAAGGTTATGGTAAGTTCTTACACAACTATTCTATGTCCTTCTATTCACAATTTGCAGTATTCATAACAGTAGGGAGAGTACCAGAGCTTTTAGGAATGATTCTGGGTGAAGGATTACGTTCCCTGGTCAATGAGTCCTTGGAGGATGGACCTGGCAAACCCTGCCCTAGCTCTAGAGACTAGGTCCAGTCTGTAATGTTTGGTAAAGGTGTGGACAAAAGTCCAAGTGGCCAATTCCAGGATGGAATCGTAGTCAATTCCTTTGAAAAAGGCAGCTGAAGAAGCAGCTGCCCTGGTGGAGTGAGGTTTGACTTGACTGTGCAGGGATTTACCATGGTAAGAGTAGCATAAGGTAATGGATTTTGAAATCCATGAAGAGATAGTTTGCTTGGAGACTGCCTTTTCTAGAGCTCTCGGGTGGAAGGAGATAAAAAGTTAATCTGATTTTCTGACAGCTGAGGTATTACCTAGACAAAACCAAACCGGTCTCTGGACTCCAAGGAATGCAGGGTCATTTCTGAGGAATTTTTTTGGTTGATGGTAGAAAACCGGTAGGTTAATGGTCTGGTTTAGTGAAAGTTCATTAACCACCTTTGGCATGAAGGAAGGGTTGGTCCCAAGAGCAACTCTGTCCTTGTAGAAAATACGGTAGGGGGAGGTAACTGAGAGCTTGCATCTCCGATACCCTCCTGGCGGATGTAACGGCCACTAGCAGCACTGTTTACGGTGTGCATAGCTTCAGGGATACTGAATGGGCTGGTTCAAAAGGTGGCAATGTAAGTTTTTCTAGTACAAAGTTCAAGTCCCAAGGGGGAATGATAGGTTTCCTGGGAGAACTGATGTGAAGAACCTCTGAGGAAAAGTTTGACCCTCCAGTCTGGAAGCAAAAGGAGGGGAGATAGGCAGACAGGTAGAGATGGCAAATAAATGCACTTTGATTAGTATGTTAGTCCCGAGTGAAGCAGCTCACACAAATAGGAAAGGACCATAGGTATAGAGGTAGTCAGAGGGTTCTGCTTTTTTGTTGACACCAGTGGGAGAATCTGTTCCATTTGGATACATAGTTTCTCCTGGTACTAGGTTTTCTGGCCTCCTGCAGAACAGAGTATGCCCTCAGAGTATAGGTGCCTGTAGGGGATCAAAAACCCTATTACCCATAAGGTTAATTTCAGATTGTTCACCTGAGGGTGTAGTAGGGAAACCCCTGTCCTGTGTGAGCAGGGTTTATTCTGTGGGGTAACCTATGGTGACTGCCCTTGGCTAGTATGTGTAGAAGGGGAAACCAATGCGGTCTTGGCCAAAAGTGAGTCATCATTAAGATTTTTGGGTTGTCCCTCTATTTTCAGGACTTTCTGAATTAAGGTGAAAAGGGGGGAGGGGCATAGAGGTACATTCCCTCCCAAGAGAAGAAGGCGTCTACTTTCCATGCTTGTGAATGTGAACTCCTTTGTACAGGATTTGGGCATCTGTCTGTTCTGGGCGGAGGCAAAAAGATCTACTTGTGGAATATCCCACCTGTGGGTTATGTCCAGAAATACTTCCCTGTGAAGCATCCATTCGTGACTTGGAGCTGAAGTTCTGCTCAGGAAGTCTGTCATGACATTCTCTGTTGAAGTGATATAAACAGCTACTAAATGTGGAGAGATACTGCCAGGTTCCAGATCTGGATTGGTAGGTTGCACAGAGGACAGGACTTTGGCCCCCCCTGCTTGTTTATGTACCACAGGACCATCATATTGTCTAATGATAACTTTCAGGGTTCCTGGCTGAAGAGCTGATTTGAAGGTTAATAGGTCCAAGTGTAAAGGTCTCATTTCTTTAAGGTTGATATGGTCCTTTTGTCTTGGGTTGGATCAAGTGCCTTGCACCAAGAGATGTTTTTGGTTTGTAAGTAGCACTGCCCCCACCCCAGGTCGGAAGCATCTGTGGAGACATGTTGAAGAGGCGCAGGGACCTGAAAGTGGGTCCCTTGGTTGAGGTGGAGAGCTGATATCCACCACAGGAGTTCTTCTTCAAATATTGAAGTAATGGGAGGGGGATGCCCACGGGTTGGGAGTGTTGGCTCCATAAGTTTTTCAGGACCCACTGGATTTTCCGCATGTGAGTTTGGCCAGGGGCAACATGGGTATGAGTGATGCCATGTGGCCTAAACTCTTCAAGTTGGTAAGGAAGTGTGGGAGAGAAGGTTTTGGAAGTATAGACGAAGTTCTAGGATTCTTTGATCTGGAATAAAGGGTTTCATTTCGTCTGTTCTGATCCTGCATCCCAGGAAAACTAGGTCTTGGGAGGGGATCAGGTGAGACTTTTCATGGTTTATGGTGAACCCTAGCTGAGATAGGGTGGAGATTACCTGTTGTAGATGAAGTAGGAGGACTGGGTGGTCTTGAAGAATGAGCAGGTCGTCCAGGTATGGGTGTTTCTGAATACCCTGAGTCCTATAGTGAGGGATGAGGGGGCCCAGACACTTTGTAAAGACTCGGGGAGCAGTAGAGTGTCTAAAGGGCAAGGCAAAGAATTGCAAAATGGCAAGAGCCTAGTGCAAATCTGAGGTATTTCCTGTAATCTGGGTGAATAGGGATGTGTAGGTAGGCATCCTTCAAATCCAGGGCTACCATGAATGTCTGAGTTGGAATGAGTGGTAAGAGCAGGGATAAGGTATTATTTTGAAACTGGGAACTTTGAGAAAGAGGTTTAGAAAGGATAAGTCTAGGACTGGCCTCCATGGGCTGTCCTTCCTTGGTATCAGACACATTCTGGAATAAAAGCCTGTTTCTTTGATGGCATGGTACCAGTTCTATGGTACCTTGATCTAGAAGTTGTTGAATGATAGGGGGGAAAAGGTGGGTTTGGTTTGCAGGTGGTTGAGGGATACCATGAAAGGGGGCTAGCATCCACCAAGTCATGAAATAGCCTGACTGAATTATGGAGAGCACCTATTGTTCTGATGTGATTATCCGCCAGGAGGGAAGGGAGAGTGATATAGAGGAAAATTGGGGTATTTTGGTGCAAGGGTGGGTAGTCACAGAAGGGGCAGTCTGGAGTGGTCAGACTGGCCTCGAAAGGGTGTAGTGGATGAACTGGTTGGAAATCTAGGAGTAGAGCTTTTCCTGGTTTGTCTGCGTCCTTTAGACTGTGGAGCAGAGTGAGAGGTCTGCCTTCTGACAAAGGAAGGTTTTTGTGGATAATTCCTGTGATATCTTGGAATAGGAGACATCAGTAGGTATTTAAGGTTTTGCAGTTCCTTACCATTTTCTTGAAGGGATTTTAAGAGTTCTGCTGAGGCTTGCCTGAACAGAGCTTTGTTATCTAGGGGTGTATCCAACAATTTTGTTTGTACACCCATGGGTAGGGGGCTGTAGTCTCACCCATGAGTATTGCCTCGAGACTTATTCAGATGCAGACGTAGATGAAGTTTCCACAGCATAACTGCACTTTGAGTGCCTAGTTACTTGGGATGCAGTGGAGAGGAGGGTATTTGTGTTTTAATGGGAGAATCTGGAGCCTCAGATAGTAATGTGGAGGCCTTGGTAATGGTATCCAGGACATACTTAGCCATGTGTGTTTGGTAGTTGAGAGCTCTAATAGCTAGATTTGAGGAGGTATAAACTTTCTTTCCTATTCTGTCCCTGAATTTGTCTTTGTCTGTGGGATAAACAGCAGTCGAAGGTAGTTGCCCAGATTTGTCAGCAGAGACAGCAATAACTGCCGGATCTGCTGGTGGGTTCCTAAAGAGGTAGTGGGTGTCCTCAGGGACCTTGAAGAATCGGTCCAGTTGTTTGGAAGCTGGTGGTTGAGAGTCAGGGGATAGAGAAGCAGCCAAGAAAGCATCCGGGAAGGCAGGTTGCAAGGGGGCCACTGCTGAATGAGTAGGTTGCTCCACTTGTAAAAGGTCGAAGTACCTTTTCTTGGTGTCAGACACTTACATGCCTGCCATTTAAAATGCTCCCTCATAAGGGAGGCTGTCTCTCCAAAGGTGATTTCTTCCCCTGGAGACTCAGGAGTAATGAGTCTTCCTCCTCTGGGGTGATGAAATCCTTTGGGGACTCTATTTGGGATTCATACGAAACAGATACAGCTGAAGAGGAGTACTTTTCCTCTGATATCTGTAAAGTAGGCAGAGATGAGGGGGGCTGATGGGGCCCGTTGTGTCCTGAAAAGGCTTAAAAAGGCTTTGAGAAATAACTTCTCATCCAGGAACTGGTTGGGTTTCAGGGTGTTTAACTTTTTGCTTTTTCTTTAAGGGGTAACTAGTGGGGAGAGAATTTGAGCAGACATCTGCCTGGGTGGAAGTGAAGGAGCAAGGCCCTCCAAATGACTGACACATGGTCCCCCCCCACCATCAGGACCTGATGGCTAAACAGCCTCAGTGAACATACTAAAAGTTTCCGCCACCTTGGCTTCAATGAGGTTCCCAGGCTTTGTTTGGAAATAGATGTCTGGGAAGACACCGGGCTTTCATCAGCCTCAAGAACCTTCTCAGATGCCTGAGGTGCAGCATGGGATTCCAGCCTAACTTTCTTGGTCTTCCTCGGAAGCTCTTCGGACAGGCCTACCACCCCTTACGAGCGCAAGACATCGGAGTCTCTTGATTTTCTAAATACAATTTTAGTGCAGCAAGACAGCTACGAAGGGTTTTCAGTACAAAGGATTTGCAAACAGGGCAGGACATATGGTTATGGGATTCGCCTAAGCAAAACAAGCACTTCTCGTGCACGTCCTTGAGGAATTTGTCTCCCACAAGTGCACTTTCCCTTTCTAGGTGACATGTAAGACTTAATAATCAAAGGTAATGAAAAAACCCAACAAGGCAGTTATCTGTATCAGCAGGAGAATGGTCGTCCGGTCTGAAGACTTAATGGTCATCGGAAAACATAATTTGCTTTTGGAATTGGCAAACAGGAGTCTGGTGTTCACCGTGGCAGGGAAAATTCTGAGGGTGCGTGTAGACACCTTTATACCCTACCTCTGTTTATGACCCTGACAAGGGATGTCACATGTACCCATCTGAAGCCGACTTTGGCATACTGGCCAGAAGGTGGCGCTGCAGGCAGCAACTCCATACTGTTACGAATACTGCAACATGCGACTAGAAGGACATCTGTTATGTTTAGATTTTACACAATTACATTATGTCCTTCCACATCACTGCTGCACTATTCTTTACACAAGGGAGAGCACACGAGTTTAAGAAGCCTGGAGGAGGAAGGCCAGAACAGTCCTCTACAAACCCATAGAGAATCACCCTAGGAAAACCTGCCCTGCCCTTGGAAATAATATCCGATTTGCAATGCTTATTGAAAGTATGTACAGAGGACCAAGTAGAAGCCTCAAGGATAGAATTAGTGTCCAAACCCTTGAAAAAGGCACCAGAGGAGGCAACTGCCCTAGTAGAATGTGCTTTTACAGACTAACATTTGCTATAAAGAACAAAAGGAAATGGTCTTATAAATCCAGGAAGAGACTATTTGCTTAGAAACAGCAAAAGCAAAGTCCTGGAATGATGAAAAGGAAAAACAAAGCTGATCAAACTTGCAAAGTGCTTCTGTTTTATGCTAATACCAGACCTATCTATGCAGATCCAATGTGTGAAGAACCTTCTCACTGGCAGACTGGGGAGAATGAAAAAAAAAAAGGAGGAAGATGAAAACTTGATTAAGGGACAACTCAACCACCTTGGGCAAAAAACAAAAGAGCATTAGTTTGAACAGATACCCTGCCCCTGTGGAAAAAAAAAGAAGATAAATAGCTGTGACAGCCTGAAGCTCAGACACTGCTGGCTAAAACAAGAGTCAAAGAACAGCCTTTCAAGTACAATATAGCAAGGAAGCTGAAAGGACAGGCTCAAAATGAGCCTGAGCCAATTTTTCAAATACAAAACTTGAAGCCCCAAGAAGGCAGAACAGGCTTTCTGGAAGGCCTGATATGATGGACATCCTTAAGAAATTGCTTGACCCCAAAAAGAGGCCAGAGGAGGAATCAAGGGCAGGCAAGAGGAAATTGCTGACAGATGAAAAATACGTCAAGCCAGCACAGAGCAGATCACACACAAAAGGGAGAACCAGAGAAGCCTCATTTTTTTTTTTAATTTCTCCAAATCTTTTGGGTTTCTAATACCATGACAGGAATGGACCTCCATTCTTAAATCAAAAGTATGATTGAAATTCATGAAATTAGTATTGTTTCAATCTTTGATGTTAGCCAGGAGTGCACTTCACAGCACCTGCAACGTGCCCAGTAATGGATCCTCCTGCAAATCGTGTTTGAATCTCGCAAGAGATAATTAGCTAAGATTAAAATGGCTCACAAGGGCAGTTAGCTTAGTACTAATCTATGAAATCGTACGAGGTTAAATGGATCAGTAACATACCTAGGTATGCTTGTAAATTCTTTTTATAAGACCCGTTGCTCCTACTGCTACTGTAACTGTCTTCCATATAGCCCTCATTTCTGCCTGAAAATCCTGGTACTTTATGACTCTCTCTGTATGCAAGTCACTGGGTGTAGCAATTTAAATAAATCAATGCTACTTTTGTCGTCTTTTTATGGACTACATACTTCTCATTTTTTGAACTGTTGGTAATGATGATCCCCATGTGATATAAACTTCATTTTCTATGATGCTTTGTGGCTCATGTTTCCAGTGCTTTTCAGCTATTTCAATATTATGTTTGCACAATCGCCAATGCAACAGTCTTGCCACATATTTTATTTTTTATTTTATTTAACATTTGTTGACTGGGCTAGTCAAACTAGATATATGTCCATTTTCAGTAGAGGCCCAGGGAGATAAACTCAGATGAATTCAGGTAAACAATGCAGGTACATTAGTGAGAAATAATGAAAGAGGTCGGAAGACCATAACATAGTGGAATATAGTCAGGTGTAAGTAGTATAATGCACAAGCAGTTTCAATACATAATATATAAGTGAGAAGGCAGTTGATTACAAAGAATTAATTAGTACAAAAGTATTCACATTGATGAAATTAAGAAGATGCAAGTAATAGTATGTAGGAGAAGGTTAGCTGTTGTTAAGATAGGATATTGACTACTGAGAAAAGTGTAGGCTGAACCTAGTAAGAAGAGCTAGTTGATCAGTCAGGTTTAGTACAGGGGCACAACCAGTGTGTTTTGAGGAAAAGTTTCAATTTGATTTTGAAAAGTGATATAGAGGGAAGTGAGGAAAGTTCACTGGGGAGAAGGTTCCGGGATTTTCCAACAGTATTACACAAGAGAGTCCCCAGCCCTGTTACATTTACAAATATTGACAAGAAGTGTATGTGATGATCGTAGGCTCTTGAGATTACTGTAGGGATAAGGGTAGATAGTATAGGGGTATTTGTAGGTTGGCATAGAGTTTTATGGACAATGGTCAGTTGGTGGAATTTAAGCTGATTTTGTAATTCAAGCCACCCTAGCGGTTTTAAATTGTAACAGTGGTGGGTTCTGAAAGGATTGCTGTAGCAAATCTGGCTGTGTTATTGTAGGAATTTTCCATTTTATTAAGGTTGTTTTTAGAGAGATTTGTGTATATGGGTAAGGCATAGAGGACAGTAGAGATTAAATGGGTGTGAGCAACAGTTACTCTAGCTGCAGGAGAGAGGAAGGGTTTTGATCCTGTAGAGAAAGTCTAGTTTTCTATTAACAGTTTTTATAGTGTTATTGATATGGGTGTTGAAGTTAAGGTTATCTATAGTGATGCCTAGTAGTTTGGTAGTTGGATCTAGGGATACGAGAGTACCATTATTAGCTGTGACTGCGAAATCTATAGGGGGGGACTTGCAAGTAGGGGTAAAAAGGAGGAGCTTAGTTTTTTTAGGATTCAGAAGGAGACAGCGCTGTGTAAACAATTGTTAAACACCTTTTGGGTAAGGGAGTGAAGTTCAGATATTGATGTGGCTGAGTATATAAGTGTGGAGTCATCTGCATATTGAATGCAAGTAGCTTGGGGGATTTTTCTAGGTGAAGGTCATTGATAAATATAGAAAACAGGAGTGGTCCCAATATGGACCCTTGGGGGACACCAAGGTTAACAGGCAGGTGGGTAGATAGGGTATCATGATAAAAGTACAGCCTGTTTGTTATAAAAGTAGGACTGGAACCATGTTATAAGCTAGTGCATCTAGCGACAGGGATTTGAGGATATTTCTAAGTATCTGGTGATTTACCATATTGAATACCTTAGACAGATCTATAAACAAACAGTGAATAGGAAAACATATTGAGGTTACGTTTTTTGTTGATACAGTCAGTAAAGGAAAGGAGGGCAGTAGTAGTGCTGTGGGAAGGTCTGAAACCATGTTGACAGCAAATTGTTTTGGATTAGGTGGTCTAGCAATTGCTTGTGGATACATTTTCCATGATCTTTGCCAAGGGAGAAAGTAGGGCTATGGGACTAAGTTCAGTAGAGTTCCCACCCTTGTGAAGGGGGATAATATGGGAGACTTTCCAGATTTTAGGGATGTGTCCTTCACTGATGGTTCTATTGATGAGAATGGAAATGGGACAGGCAATGGACTTGGCTGCTATTTGTAGATATTCAGCGGGTAGTTAGTCGGCTGAAGGAGAGCATGGTTTCAGTTTTAGCAGAAGGGTAAGAATATGTTGTTGGGATAGGTTGAAAGAGAAATGGGGGGGTGGGATAGTGTTAGAGTCAAGTTTTGAGTTGATAACGGACTGGCGAGAGTTTGAATGGCCTCCGTGAAAAAGGTATTAAAGGCATTAGCAGTCTGCTTGGGATTCTCCTGGTCTGTGCCTTGTGGGTTTGGTGTGATGGATTGGACCTGGGTGTAGTAATTGGTTAATATTTGCCCAGAACTTTTGTGGTATGTTATGGTGATTCTGCTGGAATTGTAGGTAGTAGTTTCTTTTGTCAGACATTATAGTTTTTTTTAGTGTTATTTCTCAGTTGTCTGAAGTTTTGTTGGTCTACAGGGTATTTAGTTAATCGATATTTATTCCAGTATTTATTTCAGAGATGGATTTTTTGCTTGGTTTCTTTTGAAAGCCATGGGGCAGATTTAATTCTCATTCTGATAGAGCGGGTTGGAGCATGGTGGTCTAGTATGGTTAGGAATTTAGAATTAAACTAATGAACAGCTTCCTCGAGTGGGAGTTTAAGGGAGACCAGTTACATGCTCTTAGTTCTCTTTGGAAGAGATCAGGGTTGAAGCTTTTCTTGGTTCTGATAGTCCTAAAAATGTTTGGAATGGGTAGATTGGTTTTAAGCCTGTTTATATAGGTAAGTGAGTGATCACTTATGTCATCAGAAAGGGTCCCAGCTTCATATGTTTGGGCATGGTTATTTATGGGAATCCAATCTAAGGTACTTTTCCTTCTTATTAGGCTTGTTTATCCTGGTAGGGGAGGTAATGGCTTGAATAAATCCAAACAGGTTAATATGGGTGGTAGGGTGGCTACTTCTACAGCTCTTCCAATCAATGTTAAAATCACCTATGATTATGGTTTCTTGGGGTAAGTTCTAACATAACCAACAAAGGATATATTCTATGGTGGCAATGTTATTACCAAAAGGAAGATAGATGCAGACAATATATTTGGATTTGAATGTGTTAAGTTGAAATTTGGTAATAAGGATTTCGGTGTTAGAGCCTTGGGGTAGTTTAAAGTCAATGGTAGTAATTTGTAATCCAGATTTAAATAGGATAGCTATCCCACCACCCTTTTTGGTAGCTTGGTCAAGTCGTAAGATATTACAACTGGGTAGGATGACTTCATTGTCTTTAATTACAGGTTTTAATGAAGTTTCTGTTAAAAAAAGAATGTCAAAGGAGTAGACTTCCAAGAGAGCATGTAGTTGTACAACTCTATTTATGCTACGTATATTGAGGTGAGCTAATAAGAGCGAGTTTGGTGGTTTGGTAAGTGAATGCATAGTAGAAGGGCTGGGATTGATGAGTTGAGTAGTAGTGTCAGTTGTTGGGCCTGGGTTTGGAGGAATGTCTCCATCTTTTAAAGATAGTAGTATTTGTAGTCTAGAATTTGGGAATCTAGAATATGGATGTAGGGATTTTCTGGGATTGGGAGAATTACATCCAATGTGGACTGCCCTAGGATGTTTTGCTAGTAGATAGCTGGGTATGGATGTTATGTTAAAATGGTTGGTGCAGATAGGTAGAGAAGTAGAGGTAGTTAGCTTACTGGGGTAGTGAAGGTGTGGATATGATGGGTGTTCATTGCAGATTAGCAAGTAGGCGCTAATGTTAAAGGTGGTAGAAGTGTGAGTATGAGTAACTTCTGTAACAGTGTTGGTGGTTTATACATTCTGAAGAGTAAGCTGTTAAGTTTCAGTTATAGTCAAGGAGGTGTAATAGGCATGGAGAGAGAGGTGGTGGGTGAGATAGGGAGTGGTAACTGAAAGGCGGGAATTGGAGTCTGTGGCCAATGGTGAAGGTTTATGTGATAGGTGGGATAGGGAAGGGGTGTGGTTAGACAGTATAAGATTAGGACCACTGGGGGTGGATGAGATTTGGGGGTAGGGTAGGGGAGAGGAGTAAGCCCATAGGGTAAACGGAGCGGGTTGAAACAAGTAACTGAAGGACTGTCAGAAAACCAATCTGTGAGCAGCTGACTACTGAGGTACTTTTCAGTTGGTACGGGTAAGTATGGAGGGTATGAAACAGTGGTAGTAAGGGATAGCTGAGTGCAAGTATGGAGAAAAGTATCAGAGTGGGAAAAACAGGGCAGGAAAGAGTTCCTAAGACTGGGCAGGAGAAAGTTCCATAGGCTTTCTTTGTTAGATTAGGATCTGATCTTTACTTCAGTTCACTATTAGGGAGAACAGATAGATGTACTATGAACTAGTTTAGGGTGCCATCTAGTGGGCAAAAATGTATTACAGATGAAAACTAGAGAGCAGAGATGAATGGTAGAAGGTTTGCAAAGGCTCTAACAGTTGCGGGAGATAGTACAAGGATAGGAAAAGGTATATATATTAAGGGGTAGAGGGGAGGCTATGGCTGCTGGGTATCCTGGCTAGGTAGCATGCTTGAAAGCATACACAAGTTATTAGGCAAATGTTCAGCTTTACCGCTAGGTTTAGATAGCATGTACTTCTTCACATTATTATGCCTTTCAGTATACAATCCTTCTGGCATTAGCATGTCACAACCAGCAAACTAGGTGTGCAACTGTTTCCAATTCTGTTTTACACTACATTTGTCTTTCTCCCACATGTTCAACGGACTTTATAAATCACCTTGTAAGAAAGGTCAACTATCTTGGGCCGCCAATATTAACCTTTCGCCTTTTGGTTTAAATTCATCTCTCCTTAACCATTCCTGCATTTGATCTTGACTGACATGAGATTGCTCCAAGGGTTTCCTATACTTGCAACTATATTTATGCATCTTCCACATTTCTTGTCTTCTCATTTGATCCTTCACCTTATATTCTTTAGTTTTTTGGCACATTTACTTGCTACCTGATTTTTATCCACTTTTGGTTTGATTTCCATTCCCGCTTGATGCTGATATGCTTCTGCTAAACTAAGCAGGGAAGTCAGACTGATTCTCACGTTTCAAAACGTTTGCTATGTTTGGGTCTTGTGAGGTCAGCAGATATGTATGCAGTCTCACTACCACAGATCTGAACATGTAATCAATTTCAAGGACCACCATATACCTTCAGAACGAGGATTATATAATCGTGGTATGCACTGATTTTTATAAATCACTGTGTGTAGTCTGCATGTCCTCCCCGTGGTTGGGTGGGTGTTCGAAAGACATGCGTAAATGGGCGTGCCTTCGTTGAAGGATGGACGTCGAGCTGGCACCTCAGCGTTCATGAAAATCTACTGCCAATCATAAGCGGACCGGAGTTCCGCTGTGGCGACCCCTAACCGGGAAAAAGCCGAAAGACAAACATTTAATGAGCATGAAGCATCCCTTCTTGTTTTCCTGTCCAAACTATCCAACACCTTTTGGGGTCAATCATTTCAAAACTAAGTTAGAGCAGTAAGAGCAAATTGGTTTACAGCTTGGACTTCGTTCTTGGATGTCAGTGCTGTTTTCAGGATTAATTTAAATCTTCTAAAATATTCCTAAGTTTTATTCACATTTGTTCATATTTTATTGTGGATCCTTTAATTTGCAAATATTGACACACTCCCTCATGTTCAAGTTTTTATATCACATTTTTGTCCCAAACTGAGGTTTTCTTGGTTCTGCAGCTTTCTTGCTTTAAAGTTGCTTTTGCACATTTTTCAAGACCAAATGACATTCTTATATCATATGAAAAAGTTTTGATTACTTGCAGTTTTCATTTCCTCATCTGATGAGCTATACAGTTAAATCTACAAAACAATGATGAGAAGTCTCTACACTTTGTTGTTTTCTGGGAGACAAATTATAGCCATGACCTAATCTATTAAGTAGACAGCTTAATAGGTTAAGGACAAGACAAGAGAGCAGCTGTAGCAGTGTCACCCTGGAACATCCCTCCTTTGGATTTTTATCCCTGGAATAACAACATGCCCTTTAAAACAGCTTAACTGCAAAGTGGTTTGCCACTGTTTCATGGTCACTGCGATGTAATTTATCAGTGTAGGATGAATCTTATACATTTTTAAGCACTCATACATGGATGTGGGACACTGTCGATTGCTTTTTTGCAGTCTATCCATGCCATACTTAGATTCCCCTTTTTACATTAATCCATTATAATTTTATCAAATGATCTTTTGTTCCATACAGCTTATTACCCTTTTGTTCTACTGCCATGACTGACTTCTTCTGACTATAAACTCTGTCAGCATCAATTACAGTGTATACCTTATACATAGAAAGCAAGTTACTGGTCTATAGTTTTTAGGGTAGCTTGCAGGTTCACTCAAGTAGGAGCACTGTTTTTCCTGTTGTTAATCAGGCTGGTGTTTGTATAGGGAATGCATATAAATAGTTCTTGGTCATGGCTAAATCTTCATGTAAAGATGTTAATACTTTTAACAAGAAGTTATGTACTGCATCTGGGCCAATGGTTTTCCAATTAGGATCCTTTTCTCAACTTTGTTTCAATCTTTCTGGCCGTTACTTCATCCCATTTCATACCCTGTACATTTGAACTTTTCTTTTACTTCTTCTATCCATTTAGCATCTTTATGTTCCACAGGATCTTCATAAATACTTCTCCAAAATGTATCTATCTCTTCTTTTTTGGTGGTGTTTCAATCCCTTTTGCCTTGTCTTCCAATTTCCTATAAAACTTGAGTCATCAATAAACTGCTTATTTTCCACTATTCCTTTATATTTACCTACGTATCTTCAGTTTTTCAGCCCGTGCTGATATCTTTAGTTTTTGTGATAGTGCATGATAGAACCTGATCTGTTTTGATACCGTGCATTGCTTTTGAGTATTTTTGTTGATCTGCTTCCTCTTCTATACTCAGTGACACTTCTTGTCTTTAATCGCTGTATAGTTTTCTCTAATCAATACTTCCATGATGGCATTCTATTTCTTCCCTTTTTCCATACTTCCCTGTGTTTTTGTGTTAATACCAGTCAGTCATTGATTTAGCTGCACAGTAACATATACTATTTACTTCTGTTACATCGCATGAATCTAAATGGACTGTCCTAATTTACTGTGTTAATTTGTTTTATCAAACTTCTAACTTTTCAGGTTTTATTGACCTTCTGTAATCTGTTTCTTTCACTGATCTTAATATGTCTGTCCATCTCTATTAAATCAAGCAACTCTTTTCTTAGGTAATTTGCTTCTTAACCGAGGGCATATTCTTTGTTCTGCTTTTCTGTGGGCATTCTATAGGGAGTTTCACAGCATCGTCCTGTGCCACATTCTCTTCAGTTTCATCCTGCGTCATCCATTGTTCTTTCACATGGGTACGCACTGATCTATTATCCCGCAACACTGGCTGCCGAGTTGCCACAGTTTACTGTTCCTCCCCTTGCTGTGAAATTCCAGCTGGACGTTTATACTGATTTCCTATGGAAGGCTCCAAAGTATCTTCATCTGCCAGCTGATAAGGTGTTTCCCACTCCACTTGTTTCGTCTTAATTTGGGAATCCACTGCTGTATCCTGCTGTGATGTGTTAATGTAGATGTTAGAGTGTATTCACTGTTGCAGTCATCACATTTGGGTTTTCTGCTTGCAGTAGCCCTCAGTCGGCCTGATTAACAAAGTCTTGGGGGTCCTGCGTCGGTTGCTGTCACATCTTCCATGACATCAGGGGTATAAAAGCATGCAGTCAACACCATTACATCAGTTTCACTTGCCCCAGATGTCAGGTGCCCCATAACGGGAAGCAATTTTATATTTAGATATATATATATATATATATATATATATATATATATATTTATATATATAAGGTTACACCAACAAAAAAGCAAATACACCAAAAAGCTTTAAAGATAGTAAGCAAGAATAGAGGTATAGCCAATAGAAGTCAGGGGGTTGGAGGGAGGGTAACTAGAACTGCAACAGTGAATACACTCGAACATCTACATTTATGGTAAGTATATACAACTGTAAAATGTTCATGTTTCACTGCTGCAGTCATCACATTTGGGTAGATTCCCAAAGCTAAGGATGGGAGGAGGAAATTAAATAGCATTAGGACCAGCTATAAGGCCCTGCAAGACCACAATGGCAAAGCCAGCTCTGGATTTAGAGAACACTGGCAAATGGTAATCCTTGGTGAAGGTATGTACAGAACTCCAGGTAGCAACTTCTAGGATGCCCCTGGTAGGGACACCTCTGAGAAAGGCTGTAGAGGTAGATGCAGCCCTGGTTGAATGTGGTCTAATCCCCTGTGGGGTAGGTTTTCCATGGTGCTTGTAGCAGAAATGAATGGAATGGCCTATCCATTTAGAAATGGTTTGCTTTGAAATGGCCTTCCCCACTGCCCCTGCAGCAAATGCAAGCAGAAGCTGTTCAGATTTCCTGAGAGGTTTAGCCTATCCAAATGAAATCTAATTTGTCTGTGCACGTCCAAGGAGTACAGTATTCGCTCCGCTTTGTTCTGTGGATTAGAAATGAAGGTTGGCAAATGAATGGACTGATTATGGGCCACACTGGATACCACCTTGGGCATGGAGGAGGGATTGGTCCTGAGGGATACCCTATCCGAATGAAAAATAATGAAAGGCTCCACTGCCATGAGGGCGTGTAATTCAGACACCCTTCTTGCTTAAGTGATGGCTAAAAGGAAGGCTATTTTCCAAGAAAGTAATTTCAACTCTGCATTTGCAGCTGGCTCAAAAGGAGGTAGAGTGAGTTTTTCCAATACAAAGTAAAGGTCCCAAGCTGGAGTATGGGCTCTCCTGGGTGGTCTTAAGTTCTTGGCCCATCTGAGGAACTGCTACAGCAGTGGATGAGAGAAGAGGGGTGGTGTTCTGTGTTGTAATGAGCTGAAATGGCTGAGGCATGAATTCTGATGGAGGAAAAGGAAAGGCCGTTGTGCAGCATCTCAGTTAGGTGTTGAAGAATCTGAGGTAAATTGGGCGTTGCTGTGCCCATCTCCTGAGCTTGGTTCGAGGAACAGAATCTTTTTCCATTTTTCAGCATAGGACTTTCTAGTACTAGGCCGCCTTGCCTCCAGAATGACATCAAACACTTGCTTACTGAGGGATGGTAATGGAGAGATTAGGTAATTAGCCAGGCTGTCAGGTTCAAGGTTTGAAGCTGTGGGTGCAGAATCTGGCCCTCCTGCTGGGACAGCAGGACAGGGGTCTGAGGTAGATGCCACGGTGCCAGCAGTGACACACTGCGCACAAGGGGGTACCAGTGCTGGCGTGGCCAGTCTGGTGTAATAAGTATTGTCGTTGGTTTGTCCTGTTTGATCTTTAGTAGTACCTTGGAGAGGAGAGGCAGAGGGGGAAGGCATAAACTGATAGGGTTTTCCAGGTGAAGGACAAGGCATCCACTTTCCAAGCTTGTTTGTGGGGAGTCCTTGTGCAGAATTCTTCCAATTGGTAGTTCTGGGGGGAGGCAAACAGGTCTATATCTGGGCTCTCCTATTTGTGTCTCAACATGTTGAATATAGTACAGTTGTGTACACTTACCATAAATGTAGATGTTAGAGTGTATTCACTGTTGCAGTCATTACATTTGGGTAATCCGCTGGCAGGTTGCTCTGTCGGCCTGAATTCCAAAGTCTTGGGTCCTGCGTCAGTTGCTGTCTTCTCTTCCATGACGTCAGGGGTATAAAACATGCATCCAACACCATTTTCTTTAGTTTTTCTTGCCCCCGAAGTCAGGTGCCCCCAAAAAAGTAGCAAAATTATATATATATATATATATATATATATATATATATATATATATATATATATATCTATATATACATATATAACTATATATACATGCATCAATATAAGCTTAACCTTTATCTACAAGCAAATACACCACATAGGTTGTAGAGGATAGAGAAGGAAAGATAAATTTCAGAATGGCAGAGGGATGGAGGGAGGGTAACCTGGACTGCAACAGTGAATACACTCTAACATCTACATTTATGGTAAGTGTACACAACTGTACTATATTCTTAGTGTTTCACTGTTGCAGTCATTACATTTGGGTAGAATCCCAAAGCTATGGTTGGGAGGCTGGAGCTAAACAACATTAGGTGCGGCTATAAGGCCCTGCAGCACTGCAGTGGCAAAGTCTGCCCTGGACTTAGAGAGGCAAATGGTAATGCTTTGTAAAGGTGTGAACAGAACTCCAAGTAGCAGCCTCTAGAATGTCTTTGGTTGGTACTCCTGAAAAAGGCTGCTGAAGTAGCTGCAGCTCTGGTGGAATGAGACCTAATGCCCTTGGGCACAGGTTTACCATTGTGTAAGTAGCAGAAATGGATGCAGTGGCTTATCCACTTTGAAATAGTCTGCTTTGAGATAGCCTTTCCTTGTGATCCTGCAGCATATGCCACTAGTACTTGCTCTCTCTTTCTGAAAGATTTGGTTCTGTTCAAATAGAAGCGTAGCTGTCTGTGTATGACCGAAGAATGCATAATTCTCTCCCCTTTATTCTGTGGGTTTGGATAAAAAATAGGCAGATGAAAAGTTTGGTTAAGGGCCACACTGGCCACTACCTTAGGCATAAATGTCAGGTTTGTCCGCAGAGAAACCCTGTCTGGATAAAAAATGATAAAGGTTCCACAGCCATGAGTGCCTGTAGCTCTGAGACTCGTCTTGCAGAGGTTATTGCTAGGAGCAGAGCTGTTTTCCAAGATAAAAACTTCTGGAGCATTTCTCCCCGGGCCTCCGCTGAAAACAGGATCTGTGGAACCTAGTCGGACTTTCCCGGTCAACAAATGTTAAATAAATAAATAAAATAAATATCAGCTAGCGGCTGGCTCGAAAGGAGGCAGGGTGAGTTTTTCCAAGACATAATTGAGGTCCCATGCAGGTATTGGTGATCTCCTTGGAGGCCTTAAATTTTTGGCCCCTCTGAGGTACTGCCTTAATAAAGGATGAGAAACGATTGGTGGCTCTGTATTGTAATGTGCCGAAATGGCAGAGGCATGAATTTCTATAGATGAAAAAGATAGGCCTTTGTTCAGCATCTCAGTCAAGTACTGCAAAATCTGAGGAATGTCTGGTACAGCAGTGTCGATTCCTTGTGCCTGGTTCAAAGCACAGAATCTCTTCCATTTTCCAGCATAGGATTTTCTAGTACTAGACCTCCTGGCCTCCAAAATGACATCCATCACCGCCCGAGTGAGGCGCGTTTTGTATGACTACATTATCCGCCATGCTGCCACATTTAAGGTCTTGAGTTGGCTGTGCAGGATCTGATTGTTGTGCTGGGACAGTAGATAAGGTAAGGTCCACGCTGGATATTGAGACAAGTTCCTTAGGATTGGATACCAGTACTGGCGTGGCCAGTCTGGGGCAATCAGAATCAATTTTGGCTTCTCCTGTCTGATCTTTAGGAGTTCCTTGGGGAGGAGAGGCAGAGGATGAAAGGCATATACTGTTAAGTTTTTCCAGCTGAAAGATAGGGCATCCACTTTCCATGCTTGTCTGTGATAAGTCCTTGTGCAGAATCTCTAACTGGTAGTTGCGAGGTGATGCAAATAGATCTATGTCCGGGCATCCCCATTTTCTTACCACCATGCTGAAGACTTGTGGATCCAATTTCCACTCGTGGGGATCCATGAGGTTTCTGCTTATTTCGTCCGCCAGAGTATTTACCTTTCCTGGCAGGAATTGTGCCTACAGATGTACTTGGTAAGTCAATGCTGTGTCCCACAAAGTCATGGCTAGTCTGCAAAGGAGGTAAGAATGAGTGCCTCCCTGCTTGTTTATGTACCACATGACCGTGGTATTGTCCGTCTTTATCAGTAGTTGTCCCGGATGAAGTAGGTCCTTGAAGGCTGTCAGGGCATTTTGAACAGCTAGCATCTCTTTGATTGATATGCAGATGCATTTGGTTTGTGGACCACGTGCCCTGAATACATCTTCCTGCTATGTGGGCTCCCCAGGCATAATCCGATGCACCCGTTGTTAAAAGTCTGTGTGGCTGGGGGTAGAGTGAATGGCTGTCCCTTGTTCTGGTGACAGGCCTTCGCCCACCATCGAAACTCCTGTTGCAGGCAGGGAATGAGAGTAACTACTGTTTCCAGGCTGTGGCATTGTCGAGTCCAAACACTTTTTAGGTACCACTGAAGTTTCCTCGTATGCAGTCTTGCATATGGAATTAGTAGAATGCAGGATGCCATGAAGCCCAAAGCCAGCAGGATTTTCCTTGCAGATAACTGGGCCTTTGTTGCAAACAGTTTGAAATAGGTAGTCAGTTGTCTTTGTCTGGCATGAGATAAGCCATCTGGGCAGTTGTCTTTAAGCTTGCACCCAGGAATATTATCTCTTGAGTGGGTACTAGTTTTGATTTCTGTTCGTTGACTGTGTACCCCAGGCATGGTAGTAATCTCTTTACAAATGCCAGATGCTGTAGTAGAATGTCCTTGTTCTCCGCTTGAATGAGGCAGTCGTCCAAATAAAGATATATTTGTATTCCTCTTTGTCTGCAAAATGCAATTACTGGTGCCAGGCACTTTGTGAAGACCCTGGGTGCAGTAGATAAGCCAAAGGGCAGTGCAGAGAATTGGTAGTGCATTGAGCCAGCTTTGCATCTGAGGTATCTTCTACATGTTTGTCTGATTGGGACATGCAGGTATGCCTCTTTTAGATCTAAAGTCACAAGCCAAGCCTTCATGCCCAACATGGGCAGAAGCTGCTGCAGAGTCAACATTTTGAATTTTGGAATATCCAGCTATGTGTTTAGAATAGATAGGTCCAGTATTGGTCTCCAGGCTTTGTCCTTTCTGGGTACCAAGAACAGTCTTGAATACAATCCTTGTCCCTGCTCTTGCTCTGGCACTTGTGCTCTGGCACTTGTTGAATGGCCCTCATGTCCATGAGGGATGAAACTTGTTTTTGTGCCTCTGCCCATTGACTGCGTGGTAGGTCCGGCATACCGGTTTCGCCTTGGCAGGGTGTGAAAGTGGAACCTGTAGCCTTGTGAAACTATATTTAGAACCCATTTGTCCTGGGTGATCATGTGCCAATTTTGTGAAAAAAGTGCTATTTTACCCCCCAAAGGGGCTGCCAAAAGGTAAGTGCTTGGTGCTGGAAGGGGAAGTCATTGAGACTGTTTCCTGTATGGCTGTGATTTTTCCTCTCCACTCTTGGAGGTCGAAGCACCCCATTGTTTAGGCCTGTATGAGCCTTGGGGCTGTGATTTGCCTCTGGGGAATCTGTATCTGCCTCTTTGTGGTCTGACACTGGAAAGGACCAATTCTTTGTAGGCCAGTTCCTGCTAAACCTGGGAGGCTGTACCTGCAAGAAATCCTTGACTGTTTGCATATATTTAGCTTTGTCCTCCATTTTCTTCAACATCTCTTCTGCTTTAACACCAAAGTATCATGCTGTAAAGGAGCATCTAATTGTTTTATTTTTACATGATCAGGCAGATTTTGTTCTTTTAACCAAGCATGCCTCCTAATGACAGAACCTGTAACAGCAGCCCTGCAGGAGGCCTCTAGAGAATCAAAACAGCATTGCAAAGTATGCTTTCCAACTTGTTCAGCTGCATGCAATAAATCCTGCATTTCTTTGTCTGCACATTCTGTATTTGCTGACATTTTCTGTTTAAGCAAAGACATAAGATATTGCTAATATTTAAGCATATGAAATTGGCAATTTAAAGCTCTTACAGCCAAGGTAGCAGAGGTATAAATCTTTTTGCCCCATCTGTCTAGGACCCTAGAATCCCTATCAGAGGGGATTGGGTTTTTTGCCATAGAAGCCTTGACCCCTTTGAGACCCTGAGAGATGGTTTCTGGGTCAGCAGCAGGGTTTTTATAAAGAAATTTATGTGAATCAGGAACCCTATAGTATCTGTCTGGCTTAACAGGGTCTGGTGGTAGAGTGTCTGGAGAAAGACTGGACTCTGAAAATACATGATCTACAAAGTCTAAAACAGGCGGGATAGCAAGGGGCCTGTGCTGAGGCAATAAAAGGAAGTCTCTGAGCCTTTTCTTGGATTCTGAGTAATCTTGGCTCTCCCAGTGGAAATACTCCCTCATAGTATGCTGCGTTTCCCCAAAAGAATAATCCCCAGGAAAAGAGGCTGAAGGGATAGATTCTTCAGCATCAGAATCCTCATAGGGAGGAACAGAGTAATCCTGTTCAGAGGAGGAATCAGAGGAAATGGAAACCTGGTCTGAAGATTCATATTCTAACTCTGGACTATGCCTCTTATCAGTAGGGGGATGGGAACCCCTGATCAAAGTAATTAGGTCTTCGGTCATTTTAAGCATCTGTTTTTTAGGCATGGGAGGCCTGTCCAGGTGAATGCTGTACTTGTTTCTTTGTCTTTAGAGCTGCTTTAGTCTTTGCCTTTGAAGCTGAAGTAGGTTTCACATACAACTGCGTACGCCTGAAAACACCCTCAGAAGCCGATGCCTGCTCAGCGGCTCCAGACCCATCTGAGGGAATTGTTTCCGAGTGTCCAATATCTTGAGTTTCCAGAGACCCAGTCGGCTCCACATGGGAGTCAGAAGCGGCCTGTGGCTCTGAGGTAGCGGGCGTCAGGGGCTGCGAAAGCACCTCACTGAGAACCGGCGAATCGGCGACAGGCCTAGCAGAAGCCTCGTCGTCTGTTTTGGATCTCGGATGCCTGTCCTTTTCTTTACTTTTTTTATAAACTTTGGTAGTCGGCTGATTTGACGGCATTATATAATTAAATCTTCTGCCAAAGTAATGGAATGCAAAATTGTACCGACGCTTAATAGTGCGTTGGTTAAATCTAGCACAAAACCGACAACTAGCAACATTATGGTCAGGGCCTAGGCAAGGAATACAGTAAGAATGAAAATCCTTATGAGGTATTTGCTTCTCACAAGAAATACAATTAACTTTTTCTGACATCGGTCTGGAGCAAGAAAAAAGTTTCCCCAACGGGGTACTTAGCTTTAATGAAGACTTCGGATCTGAAATTCGAATTTGAAAAACTCAGGAGTTGACCGATCGGCACTTGCGAACTGCTTTTGCTTTGGGCACCACGCAAGTAAGACTGAAGAAAATGGCATCGGCTGCATCTTTTATACCCCTGGTGCACTGACGTCAGGGAAGAGGCGGCAGCAACAGACGCCGGACCTAGACTTTGGAATTCAGGCTGACTGAGGGTAGCCTGCCAGCAGGATAACCCAAGTGTAATGACTGCAACAGTGAAACACAAAGAACATCTGCTGAATCCACCAGTGAAGTTCCTGTTTGAGACTACGAAGATGAGGAACAACCAAGTCTAGAGGATGTGCATGTTGAAGCCACACTGACTTCAGAAACCAATGAAACTTTCTCATGTGAAGTTTGGCCAGAGGGAGCATCGGAATGGTGGACTTGAAAACCAGAGCTCTTAGAAATTCTCTAGTGGTAACAGAAGCCAGAGGAAGAGGAGTGTGAAAGAAAGCAATGAGAGTTAAGGCCTTTGGAGGGGGCAGGGATGTAAACATAGGCACTGTCTGAATCCTGCAACCCAAAAAAACTTTTAGTTATGTACTTACCATAACTTCGGATGTATGGGATCCATCTCGCCTACATTCACAACAGATGGGTTCGGAGCCGATCCATCGGCTCCGACTCGGCAACTAATACACTAGCACGAAGTCTCTCATTGGCTGGGCTACTCCCTATCCCAGGATGCACTACACCTGCTTCCCCAGATCTTGTTTGTTCGCTTTCATACATCCATGCAAACACAGAAAAACTAGTAGTCACTATAACCAACTAAAGTTCTTCAAGAAAGATCGCCAATAAAAAAGAGACTACAGCTCCTCTAAATCCGAATGGAAGGGGGAAGGAGGGTGGGTACTTATGAATGTAGGCGAGAAGGATCCCATACATCCGAAGTTATGGTAAGTACATAACTAAAATATGTAATGGGATCCTATCTCGCCTACATTCACAACAGATGGGACAGCGTCCCTAGCACCTACATCCCGGGTGGCTCATTGGAACACACTCCTGAGAACTGTGGAACCAAAGGAAGCTCTGCCTCGAGAAACCACATCCAATTTGTAATGAGAAATGAAAGTGTGCGGAGAAGTCCAGGTTGCCGCAGCACAAATATCATCTATTGATAACTTGGAGTGAAAAGCTACGGAAGTAGCCATTGCCCTGGTAGAATGAGCCTTGACTGGAAAGGGAAGGTCTTTGTTAGCTTGTGAATAAATAAAAATGATACAATCTTTAATCCATTTAGAAATGGAGGTTTTTGTCACTGGTTGACCCAATTTGTTCACTGCAAAGGAAACAAACAATTGATTTGATTTCCGCTTGAGGTTCTATTCAAATAAAAACGCAGTTGTCTATGTACGTCCAATTGATGCAAAGTATATTCTGCGTTATTAGAGAATTCTGGGAAAAAGACAGGGAGTTCTATAGTTTGTTGAATACAGAAAGAGGAGGCCACTTTTGGTATAAATGCAGGGTTTAATTTCAATGAAACTCTATGCTTGTGAAAAATCAAATAGGGAGGATCAGAACAAAGAGCTTGAAGTTCTGAAACTCGCCTAGCAGACGTTATGGCTACTAAAAAGGCCGTTTTCCAAGACAGAAATTTTAAATCACAAGTAGCAGCTGGTTCGAAAGGACGGGCAGTTAGGGCAGCAAGAACCATATTCAAATCCCAAGGGGGGACAGGATGAGATAAAGGAGGCCTAAGGAGCCAAGCCCCTTTAAGGAAAGCCTTACAAAGTTTGTGAGACATCAATGAAGGTTCAAATGAAGCATGAAAATTAGAGATCGCCGTTAACTGAACCTTAATGGTAGAAACTGAAGAGCCAGACTGAAAAAGGGAGGCCAGAAAATTCAGAACCTCCGATACTGGTGCAGTGAGAGGATCTATACCCCGTTCTTGAGCCCAGAAGGCAAACCTTTTCCATTTACTGGAATACAGTTTGATGGTGGAAGGTTTATGAGAAGAAGACAGTATGTGGACCACGTCCGGCGAAAGAGCATTGTCTCGGACTAAGGATGGAAGTGGAGTAACCATGCTGCCAACTTCAGGGACCTGAGAGACGGGTGAAGCCATCCTGACTGATGAGTCAACAGGTCTGGCACCGGATCCAGAAACCATGGACCTTCTATCGCATGCCTCTGTAGGAAAGGAAACCAAACTTGGAGCCGCCAGTGCGGCGCAATAAAAATCATCCCGGTCTCCATGTAAATGGCCTTCTGTATCACCCTCGGTAGGAGGGGAACGGAGGGAAGGCGAGAAGACCGGGGCCAAATGTGAGTCAGAGCGTCGCTGGGAATCTGTCCCTGAGAAGGGAACAGTGTGAAGAACTCTCTGCATTTCGCATTGTGAGGGCTGGCAAACAGGTCGCAGCAAGGAAGACCCCATCTGTCGAAGATTTTCGCAGCTATACCCTGGCTGAGGGACCACTCGTGGGGTAAAAGAATGGTCCTGCTTAATCTGTCCGCAATCACATTGGACTTCCCCGGTATGTGCGTTGCCATTAGAAAGCGGTTGGTAGCTACCGCCCAGTGCCAAAGTCTCATGGCTTCTCTGCATAGTGGGTAAGACCTGGTTCCACCTTGCTTGTTTATGTACCACACCACCGACATGTTGTCGGATAGGATAGTAATCGGGCCCTGTGGGAGAGCGTGATGGAGAGCTTGGAGTACCAATAGTACCGCTCTCATCTCCAGGACATTGATATGCAAATGTGTTTCCTGGATCTGCCATGTGCCTTGGACCGACCTGTCCAGGTAATGACCCCCCCCACCCTACCTGGGAGGCGTCCGTAGTCACAGTGGCAATGGGACGTTGAGGTATAAAGGGTCGCCCCTGGTTGAGATTTGATTGGAGAAGCCACCAATGCAGATCTCGACGGCAACTTTCCGTGATTATGATTAAGTGGTTCAAGGGAAGTTCCTGATAAGACCATTGAACCGACAGTAGCCATTGTAAAATTCGCATGTGAAGTCTGGCCAAGGGAACTAAAAGTATGGTCGACGCCATCGAGCCCAACAGTTGTAGGATTCGATGGGCCGGGGCTCTTTGTAGGGGAAGACAGGATTTGACTTGATCTTGTAAGACCTGAATTCTTGCTGCCGGTAAAAAGGCGCATTCTTTTGTGTCTAAGTCTGCGCCTATGAAAGTAATACGCTGAGATGGCTGTAGTACAGATTTTTGCAAATTGAACGTGATCCCCAAGAAACGGCCCAAGGTGAACGTGGCTCTGAGCGCTTGGAGTAGTAGATGCTCGGAGGTGGCAGAAAGGAGCCAGTCGTCTAGATAAGGAAACACCTGGAATCCCAGACTTCTCAGGTGAGCAGTTACCACTGCCAGACACTTGGTGAACACCCTGGGGGCTGTGGTGAGACCAAAGGGCAGTGCTCGGAATTGGAAATGACTGACTCCGAGGCGGAAGCGTAAATGTCTCCTGGACTCTTGAGCTATGGGAATGTGATAGTAAGCGTCCTGGAGATCTATGGAGCACATCCATGCATCTTTTTCCAGCAAATGAAGAATAGATTGAAGAGTGACCATTCGGAATTTGGACTTCTTTACAAAACGATTCAATGAACTGAGGTCCAAAATGGGCCTGAAGTCCCCTAAAATTTTTTGGTACCAAAAATAATCTTGAGTAAGTTCCTGATCCGATCTGGTCGATGGGGACAGGCTGGATGGCTCTTTTTTCTAGCAGCTTTGAAACCTCTAATGCTGCCTGATCCCGCTGACTGGGTGGTACGTCCGGGATTTCCCTTAAAGAAAGGGGGGGGTTTGTTGAAGGGGATGATATAACCTCCGGTAATAATGCGAAGCACCCACTGATCGCTTGTTATGGATTCCCAAGCTTGTGGGTGCGCCGCAAAACGACCCCCGACTGGCTCGAGTTGCACAGTCGGGCAACCACTCAGGAACGCTGGTTGTATGAAGAACCACGAAGGAATCGCGGTCTCCAGAGTTACGGGGCCTCTGCCACCTCTGGGGCGGCGTCTTCCAAAATCCCCCCCCCCCCGCCTCTGGAGGGGGAATCACTGGGTGGAGTAGGGAAAGACTTCTGAGATTTTCTAAACCACATTTTCCCTCCTCTCCCAGCCTTGGGGTAAGGCCTAGAAGGGGCGGAAAATCGGGCCCCAACGGCAGTCAAAGTCTTGCCCTCCTGCTCGCACCGAGTTAGTGTGTCCTTCACCTTGCGTCCAAACAAAGATGACCCATCAAAGGCGTGAAGGAAGACTTGAAGGCCTCCGAGCGAACACAAGCGTAACCAGGCTTGTCTCCTGAGGGCAACGCCTGTTCCGCTGCTCTACCGCCTTCGCCGCATATGAAATGAGCCTCATGGACGAGTTAACAATAGAAAAAGGGTAGTCATCTGTGCGCCAACAGTCGGGGCCAGCGCCTCAGGTAGGTTACCAACAAGAGAGTCATTTAGCTCTTTGAGAAGATCCCTTTGGAGCCTCGTAAACTGACATAAGTAGTTCAGCGACCGTAAGGCAAAGGCCGCTGAAGACAGGGTACGCTTCCCGTACCTATCCATACTCCTAGAATCCTTATTAGGAGGATGAACAGACGTTGAAGCCTCTGCCACGTCCTGCTGTGTGGCAGAAGCCACCACCAAAGCATCTACAGGCACACCCTTTGTGAGAAACTCCTTCTGGGGGGGGGCTGACAAAAATTTATTGGGCCTCGCAGGCACCGGTTCCACAGAATCAGGGTGTTCCCACGCCCTTCGAGAAACCAAATCAAGGAGTTCATCGAAGGGCGGAGACACCCAGGAGGCGGAAGGCTGGGCCCCAAAGAATAAACACATACTGAATGACTGTCTGTAATGGACATTTTATATTTGCACCGAGTGCATTTTTTAAAACCTGACTTTTGTTCCTTAGACATGATACAGGCCACAACAAGTACAAACCCTAAGGAAATCTTACTCTACCACAAAAGTATAGCACTATACACAAAAAGCGCCAACTGAAAAGCGCGAGACACACTGGCGCAAGTACTGGTGAAAGTTTACCTCACAACAATTTGAAACAAGTTAACGGCCCAAAGCCCTCTAATTTAAACGGGCTTTGCCCGAAAAACAACTAACCAAAAGTTAATAAAAACCTAATAGCACTCAAAGATAGAGCAAAGGCCCTCTAACTTAAACGGGCCTTACCCGACTGAACAAATTAAATTTTTTGGAAACAAGCACTCAACAAAAAAACAATAAGAAATAGCAAGAGATAGCTGTTAAAACAGCTGTTTGGTTAATATGGACAAAAATTCCCTATGTCAAGGACCAATAAGGTAAAAAGAACCACTTAGCTCCAGCCAAGTCGGGACCACGTCCAGCTTGTTAAGCGGCAAACGAGATCTGGGGAAGCAGGTGTAGTGCATCCTGGGATAGGGAGTAGCCCAGCCAATGAGAGACTTCGTGCTAGTGTATTAGTTGCCGAGTCGGAGCCGATGGATCAGCTCCGAACCCATCTGTTGTGAATGTAGGCGAGATAGGATCCCATTACATCATGATCTTTAGGAGTCAGAGAAGGCTTTTTGAAATTTACTGTGAATCCCAGGTTCTGAAGGGAAACCGCAAAATGAAGATTCTCTAGAGACATCTGAATCAACAAGTCATCTAAGCAAGGAAAAATGTGGATCCATGGAAGCCTGCAAAAAGCAATCACAGGAGCAAGGCATTTGGTGAACACCCTTGGGGCAGTAGAAAAGACAAAGGGCAAAGCAAAGAAAGTAGAGTTGTGTACACTTACCATAAATGTAGATGTTACAGTGTATTCACTGTGGCAGTCATCACATTTGGGTTATTCCTGCCAGGGTAGCCCTCAGCCGGCCTGATTACCAGAGGCTTAGTATTTCTGCGTTGGTTGCTGTCGCTTCAGGACTGACGTCAGGTAGTCAGTAGAATAAAGTAAGGCAGCCAATGCCATTACATCAGTTTTTGTTGCCCTAACCTGCCAGGAGCCGCCAAGTACAAGCCAGGTCCTGGTGGAAGAACCCCACCAGTAAGAAAGTAGTGAATACACTCTAACATCTACATTTATGGTAAGTGTACACAACTTTACCATGTTCTTCGTGTTTCACTGTTGCAGTCATTACATTTGGGTCGATTCCCAAAGCTGAGGAAAATGGGTGGATGCAGTCAAGGAGACTAGGGGCTGGCTAGGATGCCCAGCAAGACTGCAGAAGCAAACCAGGTCCTAGATTTGGAGAAGAGAGGCAGGTGGTAATGTTTGGTAAACGTGTGAACAGATGTCCAGGTGGCAGCCTCCACAATGTCCCTGGTGGGGACTCCTCTGAGGAAAGCTGCAGAGGAGGAGGCAGCTCTGGTGGAGTGAGTCCTGACCCCATGAGGGGAGGCTTTGCATGTTGTTTGTAGCAGAAATGAATGCAGTGTGCTATCCATTTGGAAATGGATTGTTTGGATATGGCTTTGCCTTCTGTCTCTGTAGCAAAGCTAACCAGCAATTGATCAGACTTTCTGAAGGATTTAGACCTGTCTATATAGAATCTGAACTGTCTGTGCACATCTTGAGAATGCAGGATTCCTTTCCCCCCTTGTTCTGGGGATTAGGAAAAAAGGTGGGCAAATGAATGGATTGGTTGAGAGCCACACTGGACACCACCTTGGGCATGAAGGATGGGTTAGCCCTGAGGGATACCCTATCAGCATGGAAGATGAAGGGTTCCACAGCCATGAGTGCTTGCAGCTCAGAGACTCTTCTGGCTGAAGTGATGGCCAGAAGGAAAGCGGTCTTCCAGGAGAAAAATTTTAGCTCTGCAGAAGAAGTTGGTTCGAAGGGGGACAGGGTGAGCTTTTACAACACAAAGTTAAGGTCCCAAGCTGGGATTGGTGCTCTTCGGGTGGCCTCAAGTTGCTAGCACCTCTTAGCAACCGTTTGATCAAGGGGTGTGAGGAAAGGGGCTGCTCAATGGGAAAATGACCAGAGATAGAGGCATGAATTTTAACAGGGGAAAGAGAGGTCACTGTGTAGATAAGCTAAGTAATCCAGGATGAGAGGGAGGGAGGGCTGTGCCGTATTCTCTCCCATAGCCTGAATCCAGTTGCAGAACATTTTCCATTTGTCAGCATAAGACTTTCTAGTGCTAGGGCGCCTGGCCTCACGTACAACATCTAGAAGCTGATTACTGAGGTCGGCAGATTGATCGGGGGTTAGGGAATAAGCCAAGCTGCCAAATGTGAGTGTCTGCAATTGGGGATGCATGAATTCCCCTTCCCTCTGGTCAGGAGGTTTGGAATCTGACGAAGATGCCATGGTGGCAGTGGGGACAAGCTGTGCAAGAAGGGGTACCAGTACTGGTGAGGCCAGTCTGGAGCTATAAGAATTGTCCTTGTTTTTTCCTCCTTTATTTTGAGCAGTACCCTGGGGATGAGGTAGTGGAGGAAAGGCATAGACCAATAAACTGACCCAGGGGAAGAACAGGACATCCAATTTCCAAGCCATGCAGTAATGCTCCCTGGTGCAGAATTTGCTGAGCTGATGGTTGGTGTGGGAGACAAAGAGGTTGACCTTCAGGGTGCCCCATTTCTGAGTTATTAGGGTGAAGGTTCTTCTGGTGAGCTGCCACTCATGTGGGTCCAGAAGATTTCTCCTTAACTGGTCTGCCAGAGAGTTGAGAGAACCTGGTAGGAATTGTGCTAACAGGTGGAGTTGCATGGCAGAGGCTGTGTGCCAAAGGGTCATGGCCAGCCTGCATAGAAGGTAGGAATGAGTCCCTCCCCGCTTGTTGATATACCACATTACAGCAGTGTCTGTTTTGACCAGGAGCGCTCCTAAGCAGAGAAGGGGTTTGAAAGCTATCAAGGTGTGCTGGACAGCCATCATCTTTTTGGTTGATGTGCAGAGGGATTTGCTATGGGCTCCACTGGCCCTGTATGCACCTGCCATTCAGGTGTGCACACCAGGCATACTCGGATGCATCTGTGGTGGGGTCTGGGTGGCGGGGGAGTGGTAGTGAGAAAGGTAATCCCTTGTTCTGGGAGCATGCTGTTGCCCACCTAAGAAAATCTTTTCTGAGGCAAGGAATTATTGGTATAAGTCTCCAGGTCTTGAGAGTGTTGACACCAAAGGCGTTTTAGGTACCACTGAAGTTTCCTCATATGCAGTCTGGCATATGGAATGAGTAGTATGCAAGATGCCATGAACCCCAGAGCTTGCAGGATCTTCCTTGCAGATAGCTGGGGTCTGGGTGGCTAGTTGAGAGAAGTAGGCTGTCAGGAAATTTTGCTTTTCTGGTGTAAGGAATGCCATCTCGGATGCTGTGTTATTGCTTGCTCCCAGGAATATAACCCTTTGGGTGGGCACCTGTTTGGATTGCTTTTCATTGACTGTGTACCCTAGGGAGGTCAGTAGGGACTTTACAAAGGCCTGGTGCTTGAGCAGCTTTTCCTGGCTGTCTGCCTGAATTAGGCAGTCGTCTTAAATATGGGTAAATCTGGATATTCTTTTGTCTGCAAAAGGCAATGGCCGGAGCCAGACATTTTGTGAAAACTTTGGGAGCAGTAAATAAGCCAAAGAGAAGCGCAGAGAACTGAAAGTACTGAGATCCTGCCTTGAAATTGAGGTATTTCCTGCATGATTCCCTGATAGGAATATGGAGGTAGGCCTCTTTTAGATCTAGGGTGGTTAGCCAAACATCCTTGGAGAGCATGGGTAGCAGCTGCTGGAGGGTGAGCATTTTGAATTTTGGGATCACCAGGAAGCTGTTTAGAATGGATAGACAGAAGATGGGTGCCAGGTGCCCTCTTTTCTGGGTACCAGAAAAAGTCTGGAGTAGAAACCTTGGCCTTTTTGTAATGCAAGAACGTGCTCTGCTGCCCTCAGAGAGCAGGGAAAGGACTTGCTTTTGCGCCTCTTCCCACTGGTTTGGCGGTAGATCTGGGAACCCTTTTGGGGTAAGGAAGGGTGTGGAAAGAATATTTGAATGCATGGGAAAACTATGTTGAGAACCCAGTGGTCGCTGGTAATGGTGGCTCAGGTGCTTGTGTAAAAGGACAGTTTTCCTCCTAGGGGTAAGTAAAGGTGGGGGAGGTGAGTCATTGTGAGTTCTTACCATAAAGGGGTGGCTTAGAACTCCCTGGTTTTGAAGTGGAGGTAGTCCACTGCTTAGATCTCTGCATTCCCTGTGGCTGCTGTCTGGGGGATCTGGGCTGGACTGGCTTAGTGGGAGCAGGAAAGGACCAGTGCTTGGTGGGACACTGCTGAAACTGGGTGACTGGACCGGCAAGAAATCCTTAACTGTCTGCATAGATTTTGTTTTTTCTTCCATCTTTTTTAAAACCTCTTCTGCCTTAGTGCCAAATAAGTTGTCTTTGTACAAGGGGGCATCTAACAATTTAGATTTGACATGGTCTGGCAAGGGCTGTTCCTTAAGCCACGCATGCCTTCTAAGAACAGATCCGGAGACTGCTGCCCTGCAAGTAACTTCTAGAGCATCAAAACCACAGTGCAAGGTGTACTTAGTTACTTGACTTGCAGAATGCATTAACTCGTGTAACTCTCTAGATTCTGCACAAGCAAGAAAGGAAGACATTTTTTGTTTGAGGAGTTCCAGGGTATGTTGCTGAAATTTTAGCAAATGGAACTAACAACTTAGTGCCCTGATAGCAAGAGTAGCCGAGGTGTATACTTCTTTACCCCATCTGCCTAGTGCTCGGAAATCCCTCTACCACATCTGCCTAGTGCTCGGGAATCCCCATCTGAGGGAGGTGGGATTCTTAGCAGAGGTTGCTTTAATTCCTTTAGGCCCTTGAGAAATTACCTCAGGGTTAGCAGTAGGATTTTTAAAAAGAAATTTATGCAAGTCAGGGATTCTATAGTACATCTCTGGTTTTCTGAGTGCAGGAGGGAGGGTGTCAGGAGTAGAGCTGGATTCCAGAAAAACATCCAGGACTGGGGGGATGGCCAAGGGTCTGTGCTGTGGAAGATTTAATTAGACTGAGGGTAGTCCTGACATTCCCATTGGAAATGCTTCCTTAAGGTATGAAGGGTTTCCCCAAAGGAAAATTCCTCTGGGGGAGAGGCGGAAGGGATGGAATCTTCTGCATCAGAATCCTCATAAATAGAGAGGGGTTGCATGTCTTCATATTCAGATGCATCAGAGTCATCTGACTCTTGTTCAGACAAAACTATAGGGACAGATCTTTTCCTTTTGGAGGGGGTAGTCTGGCTTCCCCTGATCAGTATGATAAGGTCTTCCGCCATTTAAAGCATTTGAGACTGAGGCAAGGAAGCAGGTGTCTGAGATTGGGTCATTGGTTTCGTGGGTGCGGTTCATACCCTGGGCCTAAAAAACTCGGTAGTTTTCGAAAGAACGGTAGTTGCGAAAGAAGATGTCAGTTTGTGTCGAGATTCGGTAGTGCAAAGAACTTCCTCGGAAGCCAGTGCTTGCTCAGCAGCTCTGGACCCATCCAAGGTAGAGACCGCAGGATCCTTAGTCGAAGAGTTTTGTGGCATACTGGACTCTAAAAGGGTCTTGGTAGGGGCCTGCGAATCCACAGAAGCAGGCATCAGGGAGTGCGAAAGCGCCTCACTGAAGACCAGAGAACTTACTACTACATTAAGGGAAGCATCGTCAGTAGGTCTGGACCTGTGCAGTCTGTCTTTATCTTTATGTTTTTTTCGGAAGATCTGCTGTTGGATGGCTTAGCAAAGCCAAGGACTGTAAGCGAAAATATCTAGCTACAATAAGGGCCCGACAACAGATAGTTCTGGCGTTGAACAAAGCACAGAAGCGATAGCGGGGGACGTTGTGGTTTCGGCCTAAACAAGTGACGCAGTAAGAATGAAATTCTCGGTGTGGTATTTGCTTTCCATAGGTGAGACAATAGTTAATGTTTTCTGACATCGGTTAGTGCAAGAAAAAAGGATCCCGAATGGGGTATATGGCTTCAGAAGACTTCAGCTTCAAATCTGTAGATGAAACTCTGGTACCAGCAGACTGGCACTCGTGCAAACTGTTTCTGCTTCAGGCTCCATGGCAAGAAAGACTGATGTAATGGTGCTGGCTGCCTTACTTTATACTACTAACAACCTGTCAGTCCTTAAGTTACAGCAACAAATGCAGAAATACTAAGCCTCTGGTATTCGGGCCAACCGTGGGCTACCCTGGCAGGGATAACCCAAATGTGATGACTGCAACAGTGAAACACGAAGAACATCTGAAATTGACAGGAAACAGAGAAATGTAAAAATTTCCTGAGAGAGGACAGATTGGAATATAGAGAAGCACCCTTGAGATCCAGAGATAACATATTGGCCTGAGGGAGCAAAACAGGAAAAAAAATCTGAAGAGACATTGAAAAGGAAGGCACCTTTAAAAAAAAGCATTTAGATGAGAGGTCTAGAATAGATCTCCAAGTGCCCTCTTTTCTTGGCACTAGAAACAGTCTGGAGTAGAATCCTTTCCCCCTTGGGGACACAGGCACCGCCTGAACAGTACCCCAAGTCAAGAGATTATGAAGAATCTCTGGGGGGAAAAAGGAAAGTTGTTCCTGAGGAGGTTAAGGAATGCCCATAAGTACCCCTGACAAATGACTGACAGAAGCCAAGAAAGCCAAGAATCTTCAATGATCTGAAACCAAGCAGGAAGAGAAAAAGAAAGGCAAAGAAACAGGGGAAAGTCGCTGGGAAGAGATGGATAGTCATACAGCACCTGGTTTTGTCTGGAAAGGAAGGTTTCTGAAACTTTAAAAACGGAGTAGGCTTAGCAGGAGGAGCCAGTTTGCTATTTTTCGTGCCTTTAGTAGAAGGTCAGGAATGCATACGAACAAAGACGGGCTTAGCAGGATAGTTTCATTGAAATTCAGGGACAGGAGAAACAAATACATGCTTAAGCTCCTGTAAGGCCTTCCTCCTATCCTGAACTAACTTAAACCAGCAGCTTCCCCAAACAAAAGTTTAGAATCCAGGGAAGCATCCATCAACTTAGCTTTAATACCATCAGGTAGAGGCTGCTGCCTAATCCAGGGAAGCATCCATCAACTTAACTTTAATACCATCAGGTACAGGCTGCTGCCTAAGTCAAGAATATTTTCTCATCAACTGAGCCAAAAACAGCAGTCCTAGAAGAGGGATCTGCCACATCATAACTACATTTAATAGAATGACAAACTACTCAAGATGAAGTCCCTAGCAAGAAAAGAACAGAAGTTTTACCCTCAGACTCAAGAAAATCAGAAGTTGACAGGCCTGGGAGAGAAGAGCCAACACAGACCTAAACCTATGGGTCTTATAATTAATCACCCTAAAACCTAGGGTAGCAGAAAGATAAACCTTTTTACCCAGCCATTCCATAATTCAGCTATCTTTGGCAGAAAGCAATAACTTGGGCAAAGAAAGCAACTGAGATGGCTTATTAGAGGCTAGAGAGACCACAGTAAAATCAGCAGCAGGGCATTTTTACAGAAACAATCCACAGGCACCCTATAAAATCCATCAAGCTTCTTCTGAGCAGGGGGCAGAGAATCAGGCGCATGAAAGGCATTGGATAAAACATCCATCAAAACAACCACAAGATGAATACCTGGAGGTTTAGGAGACTCCAACTTTAGCAAATTATAGTACCTCGTATGGATATCATGGACCAGAGTACAATCCCACTTAAAATTCATCCTAGAGTGTACCCCCATAAAGAAATTTCCTCAAAAGAACATCAGGACTAAGACTCCTCCTCCTGTGACCCATAGTCCAAAGGAGAAGAAATTTCAGAAGATTAAAAGTCAGGGATTCATCATCAGAATTGGACTTATTCTCAGAATAATCCTGTTCTCCAGGCCTTTTAATGGGAGTAGTGAACCAAGGAGTAGCAGACATTGAACCACCTTGGGGAAGCTTTAAAGACATTAAGAAGTAAATAGCCCCTGAGTGAAGGTCTGACATTCACTTAAAGGATCCCTAGGAGCAGAAGAAACATGTTTAATTTTTTGTTTCTTTAAGGGAACGTCCCCTCCAAAAAACTAAGACTCAGACCCAGGATGGTAGTAGACAACTACAATAGGAACTTCTTCCCCAACTAAAAACTGAGGAACTCACCTAGGCCCCTCAAGAAAAATCAACAGCGACTCCCCCTGAACATCCGAGACATACGCTTGCAAAGCCTCTTCACACATGCTGCAGCCATATCCTCACCAGCCTCCAACAGTCAAGGTAAAGAAATCTGACAACACAGCCTGGTGAGCATCTGTTTGTAAACCTTGGGAGAAACATCTGGCAGTGGCTGGACAAAGGAAGATTCTGGTCATACCTTTTTCACTTTCTTCTCCAACGGGTGACCCTCTGGGGGTGAGATTCCTTCTATTGTATCTTTAGCAAGTGGAAGATGATGGTTCTCAATATACAAGAAAAGGGGAGAAAGTGTACTGCAAAGGGTTTTCAGAACTCCTGGCAAATCAAATATGTATGGTCATGAGACATTCCTAGACAAAAAAAAACATCGTGGCAGTCTTTACGGGGAATCTATCTCCCCCACATTAGCATTTACACTTCTTGTAGGACATTAACCATAAGGAACACAAGAAAGCAAAAAAAGAAAACAAAACCCCAATGGTGCATTTACCTGCATTGCAAATGGGCATAGGTAATCAACTTAGAATGAAAATACATTGAACTGACAAAACAGATGCAGGTAAACAGATGATGAAAAGATGCATTCGGACTGGTGGCAAAGAAGTTCTGTTGAAGGTAGGCCTGAACTCATAGGTTCATAGGTTTATACTAGGCTATCTGCCCAAGGGCATATATAAGCCTAGCCCATAGTTATGTGGCCTTCGCCACCCCTTTAGTTTGAAGAAAACTATGCCTATTATTTTGCTGTGCCTCTGTCAAGCAGTGACACTGAAGTAATCCCTGGTGTATATCTGCGATCTCCCATCCATTGGTCAAGATTCCTCTTGAACAAGGCCAGCGAGGTGCTCTGCCTCACATGTACCGGGATCCTGTTCCACAGCATAGGGAGTCTCTGGGTGATGAATCTGTCCCTCCAGCACGTTCTATTAATAACCGTGTCAAGGTTTAAGTCTCTCGCCCTTGTGGTTCTGAGGGATCTAGATTTTTTGAGGTGAAGCATATTCATCAAATCTGGGTTTGACATGGCCTTATATGTCAGGCACAGGTCACCTCTGAGCAAGCGATATGCGACTGAATAGAGCTGGAGTTCTTTCAGTCTGGCAGCATAAGACATATTTTTGAGACCCTTTATCCTTTTGGTGAGGAACTTTTGGGGCCTTTTCCAGCTGCTGCAGGTGTCGGGTCAGATACATTCCGAATGGGGCATTGTACTCAATCATAGGTCTAATGAGTGATGAGTACAGGGGGACGATGACCTCCCTAGATCTAGATGTGAATCCCTTCATGATCAGGTGGGCAATGTAGAAGGTTTTCCTAACTACTTTGGCAACATGAGTGTCAAACGAAAGGTTACTGTCAACCTGGGTCCCCAGATCCCTGATGACTTCTGTGCTCAGTAGATTGCCACCTATATGGTAGCTAGGGGTAACCTTGTTTTTCCTGAAGGGTATGACTATGCATTTCTTGGCGTTTAACTTTAGGCCATGGCTCTGGCAGCAGTTATCTGTTTCTGTGAGGCCCTTCTGAAGGATATCTGTCTCAGATGTGTTTTCGACTATGGCGCCCAGTTTGCAGTCATCTGCAAACTTTGTCAGCCATAACCCTCCTGCGTTTGCTTGTACTTCAGAAAAGTAGATGCCGAACAAGAGTGGTCCCAGGACTGAGCCCTGTGGGACACCACTTGTGACAGGCTTTGAGTCTGACATGGCGCCAGCAACTCTGACCCTGTGGGTTCTGTCACTTAGCCAGTTTGCAACCCATCTTGTGATGTATGGGTTTACATTTAAGCTGATGAGTTTTTCGATGATACCTGAGTGGGGTATTGTGTCGAAGGCCTTTGCCAGGTCGAGGTAGGCTGTATGGACTGCCTTGCCCTCGTCAATGGCCTTGGTGACTGTTTCGAAAAAGTCAACCAAGTTTAAGAGGCATGATCTGCCTTTGACAAAGCCAAACTGGGATGGATCCAAAGTCTGCAAGTTCCCTATGTCTTTATGAGTTCCATTATGATCCTCTCCATGGCTTTGCAGATAAGGCTTGTCAAGCTAATGGGACGGTAATTTCCAGGGTCGGTGGAGGCACCGCCCTTATGAAGTGGGACCACAGTCGCCGTGCGCCACTCCTTGGAGTGCGTATCCTGAGGTGAGGCTAAGATTAAACAGCTGTCCTAACTGCGGGTTTAATTCCTCATTGAGTTCGTGGAGCACACAGCCGGGGACACCATCCGGTCCCATGGATGCTGTGTTTTTGCCTTGGAGAGCAGTTCTCACCTGGGCGTTGGAGATGTTTGGGGGGCTACAATCCTCTGGTATAGATATCTCTCCTTTTGGGGGGGAGGGGGGGGGAGAAGTTTGCACTGAACCTGTCAGCCAGTATGTTGGCAATGTGTGTAGGTTCAGTAATCTTCACATCATTTTGAACTAATTCTGAGCATATCTGGGAGTTTCCTCCTAGGTTTCTAACATAGCTAAAGAAGGCCTTATGCTTGTCTAATGAGTCCTTGGCGATTTTTCTCTCAAATTTGCCTTGGATGATTTTATGAGAGCTCTTAGTTTTTTACTTATAATGATCAAAGGTGTCTTACCTTTCAAGGATTTTGCTCTATCTTGTAGTAGCTTCCTCCTTTTGTTGTAGAGCTTGTTTATGGCTGGGGTCCACCAGACTGGACGCTTGCCTTTGGTACAAAGAGTCTTAGTTTTGTTTGGGATTGCCTGATCCATGCAGTCCTATAGGTGCTGGTAGAAGGCATTTGTAAGTGATTCAGCGGTTTGAGTAAAGTTTACCACTGGCTCAGGGGCCTTAAAGGAGACCACACTAGTTTTTAGAAGTGTGAAGTCGGCTTTTGAGAAGTTTTCACTGTGGTTTTTTTTATTTCAGGTGGGGGCGGGATGAGGACCTCCAGCGAGATTAGTTTATGATCTGATCTCACCAGTGAGGGGTATACTTCCAGTGTTGAACATTGTGATCCCATGTTCGTGATGATGAGATCAAGTATGTTTTCTCCTCTTGTGGGGATGGTGACTAGTTGTTCCATGGCATTTGAGTTTATGAACTCCAGGAACCTTTGGGCTAGAGTGTTTGGGCTTGAGTAGTGTTCCCAGTCTATATTAGGGTAGTTGAAATCACCTAGTATGATGGTATTTGGAGATACATTTATCCCCTCCAGTTCCCCCCTCCCCTCCACTTCACTTTTACTCCCTACTTTATGCAAGGAACATTTGGATGACATTCAGGTGCACTTTTAAAAGAAAAAGGAAGTCTTCTGCATACTGGTTGGACAACAGCCTTCCACGGCAGGGAATCCCAAATGTTAAGAATATTGCAGCAGTGAATGTAAGGATATCTGTTATGAGCTGGGTTGCTTAGTTTCATTCTTGAAGCCTTATAGAAGATGTCAACGTTGAAATAGAGCTCTCTTGAAATGGGAGCTAATTTTTGGAACTGCTGCTGCAAAGGTACTCAAGTGTGATGAGAGAGGTAAGCTGATTCAAGGAATCCCTGATTTTCGTCCTGCCTTCTCCAGGTTTGCCTATGAGTTTAATGCTATCCCTACAATCTTTAAAATGCAAAATCAACTCAAACTGCTGGCAAGATATCTGAAAAACAATGTCAGGGAGGTTCCAAAAAGAAAACAGGAACCCCCCCCCCCAGAACAAACAGAATAATAAGACAGAATGACTACCCTCAAGATTTCATCCCCACTTCCACCCTGCCACACCCTTAATCTTTCCAGGAAGTCTGCATCTCCACCTCTCTTTGGCAACACACAATTTCAGACAGATGGGTTCTGAAAGTAATCCAAGTTTGTGGACGTCTCTTCCCTTCTTTTTGAGAGATTCTTCCCAATTACTAGATTCCTTTTCCCCTCCTGTCATTCAGAAGCTGCTGTTGCAGAGGTAACCGAAGTAGCTTTTCCTCCTCAATTAGAACATTTTATTCAGTACTGTTTCTGGTGCCAAAGAAAGAAGATTCTTTGACGCAAGTTTTGGGACTTCAATTTGACAGTGCCCAAGTTCAAAATAGATTCTCTTAACTTGTTACCCCCTATTCCCAATATGAGTTCTCTATGGACCTTAGATTTAAAAGGTACATGATGTCAAATTCCTATATCTATATTTCGGATGTTTAAGGTTCTCAGTCTAGATCAGTTTTCTGCATTATCCTTTGGTCTATCCACTGCTCAAACAGTATTTATTCATAAATTGTTCCTTTCCTGTAATAGCCTGTGAAGACTGGTAGAGATGGGTGAAGGCTGCTAGCCTAGCCAGACAAAATTTTACAAATGATAGAACTATCTGCACATGTGAAATGTTGAACTTAAAACAATGTGGCAACATTGCCATCTGCTGTAAAGAAAGCTAAGTCAAGCAATTCTTGTTGGTCCTTTGAAATTAAACTCATATAATCACTGCCTTTCATGTTTACAAGTCGGCTCCAGTCCGGCTCGATGAAGTCTTCCTGCCTATTGTTTTAAGGATAAAGTTAATGACCAAAAGTTACATGTGGAATGTCCTTTACTGCTCCAAGTGTAAAAGAATGTAAAGGCAGTTTCTGTCAGCCTAGGAACACCAGGAAAGTGTGACATGATGTAATGTTTTAGCAGAACTGCAGTTTCAATTTAAACAGTGAGAACCAGAGATTAAGCATTTTTGTCTGACTATCCAACTCACAGCACTGCCTATTGCTCTATGTAAGTAAGTTATTTTAGAAGTGTGTTTTCCTATAGCAATAGCTAGTAATTAGAAAGTTTAGACAATGTTTTTCTGTGATGTCAGAACTGTACTACTGATTTAAAGTATTTCTGTGTGATCTCTGAACTTTTGACTAGCACTGTGTAGTAGAAAGTAGTGTGTTGTGGTTTTAATTATTTATTATTAAATATTTTAAAACCTTCTAACTGTGGCTGCTTTGGGTAGAGAAGTTAAGCTGTAGAGTACACTGCATATTTATAGAATTTATTGTACAAAGCCACTCTAATAAGCCTTGACTGATTAATCACACTTACCAATTGGATAACAATCCTGCACCTTAATAATTGGACACCCTTTTAAGGGCCTTTGAGTAACTAAATATCAGCTGGGTGGTGGCAAGTGATTACTACCGTACAGTCTGGGTAAAAGGGGCACAGCTGGAGAACCTGTGCCAGCCTTCCACAGGAGTGTCTGTGTGGTTGTATAAACTTATCTCAAAGTGTGTGTGTGTCAGCCACTTGGGCAAGGGACACAAAGCACTGGCTGGACAGAGGGTGCTGGAGATTTTAGCTTGCCCAGCTAGGCTGAGATCTGGACCCTATAGCTGTGCCAGTGGGGAGTCTTGTTGGAACCAAGGGAGCGACCAGCCTCGGACTGTGATCTCTGTGTGCTGTTAAGGGAAATTGTACTTTACTGTGTGTACTTATCCATTCCTCATATATGAGACGCCCTTTCTGGTGTTAGTGGTGAGGATTGAGACTTCTTGACTGCTGGGCCAGGGCACAGGCATCACACATTAATTGTTTGGCAGTGATGGGATATCCACATCACATATTAATTTAGCTGTCAAATACTAACTGGCGTGTAGTGGTGTGGGTAGACTGAATCCTGTAACTTATGTATAGTGAGCTTTGAAGGTGTTTTGTACTCTAAATCATTCACGCAGTGAATACTAGTTCAGATCACAATTGTTTTATTTCTTTTGTTAGCTTATTTAATCAGGGTGAGCAGGCAGCATGTCAGCAGAAGGGTATGGAAAGCTGACAAGGAGCCAGTTGGCGGAGATGTGCCAGGCTAGGGGACTGGTGCATGGAAACCCTGACTACGGCAGACATGATTGCAACCTTGGTTACAGCTGCATCAGAAACAGCAACCAGGATGACAATCAGACTGGCAGTGGAGATATAATTCCCTCGGAGAATGGACAGCTCAAACTTTCTGCAGTGGACTTAAAAATCCAGCTGGAGCTACAGAGACTTGAGTTGGAGGCTAGGCATGTGGAATTAGAAGCAAATGAGAGACTGGGATGTTTGCTGGCTGAGGAGAATGAGAAACTGTTAGGTCTGCAAGCTGAGGAACAAGAAAGACAGCATGAGAAGGAGATGCTGACTCTTTGCCAGAGTCATGGAGGTAATGGGGAAGGGAGTAGCTGGATCCCAAAATTACAAAATGTCAGTAAATTTCTTCCACAGTTTAAAGAGGAGGATAATTTTGACAGTTTTATTCATATGTTTCAGAGGGTTTTTAAACTGTATGAAGCTGACCAAGGGCTCTGGGTATGGTTCCTGACCCCCTTACTCCACAGTAAAGCTAACTGCATTATCTAAAATGCCTGACGTTGCATGTTTTGATTATACTGTTGTAAGGAAATGCCTTTTAGAACTGTTTAAGCCAACAACTGAAACGTATAGGAAAAAGTTTAATGAGCATAGATGCAAGGCAGATTAAAGTGCGTGTGTGTGAATACGTTGCTGAATTGAACACTTATTTCCATAGGTGGCCGAGTGGATGTCAGGTCACCACTTTTGAAGGGCTGGCAGACCTTTTGGTGAGGGAACAAGCCCTTAGCACTTTGCATGAGGACATGAGGATCTGGTTAGCTGATAGACAGTGTGCTACTTCAGATGGGGTGGGGAAGAAGGGAGACCTATATCTGGCAAGCAGGGCAGCCCTGCACAGGAAGGGGACCCCCAGTACTGCTCATGGATCTCAAGGAACCCATGGTGGGCAGCACAGACTGCACCAAAAGAATCTGCCAGTAGCAGGGGAAGCCACTAGTCCAGGTACACATACAGCAGCTAGGGTTAAATGTTTTGAATGCCACCAGTGGGGCCATGTGGCATACAGATGTCCACAGAGGCAAGGTGGGGAACCAAAGATGAGGGAGCCAGTAAGTGGGAAAGACAAAATGCCAATAGTAGGTTGTCTTGGGACAACAGGGGTACCAAACTACCACCAGAGGCTATATCCTATTGTACTGAATGGCAAAGAGGCCATTGCCAAGAGAGAGCAAGCCTTTGACATAGCCATTGTAAAGCCTGCAATGGTTACAGAGAAACACTACTTGCCTGGGCAGTCAGACTCCAGTTAGGGCTTTAGGAGGGATCCCATTCCAAATACCTTTGGCTACGGTTCACCTTGACTGTGAGGGTGGAAAAGGAAGCCAGCAAGTAGGTGTGCTTGAGGATATACCTACAGATGTCCTCATAGGGAATGATTTTGATAGTGCAGTACCCTGTGCTTGTGCAGTTACACGTAAGTCAGGCTTGGAGACGTGCATGTGGGTCTGGTAGCCTGGGGGAGACCCAGACAGCATATTTGCAGCCAGGACTGGTGAGGTGGTTACTTCAGGGAGGGAGGTACTCTGTAGCACTGAAACTGAAGGTGAGGCACAGCTACTTGTGGGTACTGATGGTCCCTTGGACAGAGTGACTGCAAAGGTAGAGGTGAGTAGTAGTACCCAGGCTGACAGTGAGGCACTACTGCCAGAGGATACCAGACTTCCTGTGGTAGGGGAGCTGGGAAGGGTTACAAGGAGAGAGGTGAGACAGGCTCAGCTCTCAAATCCTACATTGCAAGGCCTGAGGAAGGTAGCTAGGGAGGCACCTGATTCTCAAGGAAAGGGAGAATCTGTATACTGGGACAAAGGGTTATTATACAGAGAGTGGACCCCTGAGGGAGGGCTAGAATATGTGATAAAGTACAGCAGTTGGTAGTGCCTATAGCCTGCCGTCTGACGCTTCTAGCCATAGCCCATGATATTCCCTTTGCAGGTCATATGGGCATAAAAATGTACAAAGAGGAGTGTTATGCAGAACTTCTATTGGCCTGGAATTTCCAGAGATGTAACAGGGTACTGCAGGACCTGTGAGCAGTGCCACAAGGTAGGCATGGCAGGAGACAAGATGAGAACTCCTTTGATGCCTTTGCCTGTCATTGAGGAGCCATTTCAGAGGGTAGCTATGGATATTGTGGGTCCTTTGAGTACCCCAAGTTCCACAAGGAAAAAGTATATCCAAGTGGTAGTGGATTATGCTACATGATACCCTGAGGCAGTGACTTTGTCCTCCATTGAGGCAGAGAAGGTGGCAAATGCTTTGTTAGAAATTTTCAGCAGGGTAGGTTTCCCAAAAGAAATGCTGTCTGACAGAGGCACCATTTTCCTGTCAGACCTGCTGGCTAGTCTGTGGAAGTCCTGTGGGGTGAAGCACATGAAGACCACCCCCTACCATCCCTAGACTAATGGTCTTATTGAGAGGTTAAACTCTACAATCAACTCCATGCTATGGGCATTTGCAGATCAGTTTAAGAGGGAGTGGGACAAATATTTGCCCCATCTGTTTGCTTATGGAGAAGTTCCCCAGGAATCCACAGGTTTTCACCTCTTGAGTTGCTGTATGGGCATAGGGTAAGGGGACCTCTAGATTTAATTCCTGATGAGTGTGAAGGGCAGTGTGAGTCTCACAAGGAGTCTGTTGTGGCATACGTCCTAAACCTCTTGACAAGGCTCAGGGAATTCATGGGCTTGGCCCAGGAGAACCTGGCAGAAGCCCAACAACAGAAAAAGGTGTGGCATGACAGGAATGCTCAAGCTAGAGAGTATGCTGTGGGCAGCAGGTAATGGTTCTCATTCCTGTCAGACGCAACAAGCTCCAAGCAGCATGAGAGGGACCCTATAAGGTGGTAAGAAAGGTAATTGATGTTAACTACATGGTGGAACTGTTGTGCAGATGGCAGGGGCACAAATTGTACCATGTTAACGTGATGAAACCTTATGATTGGGAGGCCCTTGTGTGGAGCATTTGCAGTGGATTGCAGGAGTTTGAGGGATATCTGGGGACTGATCTCAGTGGAAGGGGTAGCAATGTCTCATCAGCTGTCTCCTATCCCAGGTTCGAGAAATCAGAGCAGTGTTACAGGAATTTGGGGACATGTTCACTGGGAAACCAAGGTGCACCCACCTGGTACAACACCAGATGGATACAGGACCCCAAATGACTATTACGCAGCCCCCTTATAGAGTGCCTGAGAGAGTCAAACTCTGAGGGAGGAGGTACAGGAGATGTTGGAACTAGGGGTGATTCAAAAGTCCAACAGTCCCTGGGCCTCCCCAGTGGTGCTGGTGCAAAGGAGGATGGCAGCACCAGGTTCTGTGTGGATTACAGGAAATTAAATAGTCACACAGAGTCAGATGCTTACCACATGCCTAGGACAGATGAGGCCCTAGAGCAGCAGGGTGGGGCTAAGTATCTTACAACCATTGCTCTTACCAAGGGTTACTGGCAGGTGCCTTTGACTCCCAGTGCTAGAAAGAAGTCAGCCTTTCTGACTCCTTTTGGCTTGTATGAGTTCACAAAGATGCCCTTTGGGATGAAGAATTCCCCAGTGACTTTCCAGAGGCTGGTAGATAATATCCTAGCAGGAGGGTTTGCCCTTGCTTACCTAGATATGGTCATCTACAGCAATTCCTGTCCACAGCACCTTCAGCATGTCAAGGAGGTGCTGGGCAGAATACACAGGGCAGGGTTGACCATTAAGCTGAGCAAATGTCAGGTGGGTATGGCGGAGGTCTCAGACCTAGGACAGAGTGGGGAGTGGTAGGATAAGGCCAGAACCAGCCGAAGTGGAAGCTATTCAGGCATGGCCTGCACCTGTTACAAAAAAGCAGGTGAGGGCATTTTTAGGGACAGCAGGGTACTACAGAAAGTTTGTTCCCAGTTACAGTACCATAGCTGCTCCCCTCACTGACCTGACAAGGAAGAACAGGGCCAGATAAGGTAGTGTGGACCTCAGCATGTGAGCAGGCATTCCAAAAGCTTAAAGAAACTTTAGGAGGACCCCCTGTGTTAGCCAGTCCAGATTACAGCAAAATATTTGTTGTGCAGATGGATGCTTCAAACCATGGGGTGGGGGCTGTACTTAACCAGATTTCTTCAGAGAGAGAAGAGCACCCAGTGGTTTATCTTAGTCGTAGGCTCCAACCAAGGGAGGAATGCTATGCAGCTGCAGAAAAGGAATGTCTAGCAATAGTGTGGGCACTGCAGAAACTTCAGCCTTATCTCTATGGAAGGAAATTCACTGTTATGACAGATCACAGCCCCCTAACATAGTTAAACAGAGCCAGACAACAAAATGCCACGTTGCTAAGATGGAGCCTAGGGTTTCAAGCATATATATCAGTGCAGCACCGCAGTGGGAGTAGCAATGCCAATACAGACGGGCTCTCAAGACAGGGAATGGGGCGAGGTACACTCGGACAGACTTAATCCTCTCAAGCGGCATTTCTCAAGGGTCACTTGAAAAACTAGCTTGGGTTCTCAGGGGGGGGGGGGTGTGAAGACTGGTAGAGATGGGTGAAGGCTGCCAGCCTGGCCAGATAGAATTGTGCAGATAGTTCTATCATTTGTAAATGTGAAATGTTGAACTTAAAACAATGTGGCAACATTGCCATCTGCTGTAAAGAAAGCTAAGTCAAGCATTTCTCGTCAGTCCTTTGAAATTATTTCATCACTCCCTTTCATATTTACAAGTCGGCTCCAGTCCGGCTAGATGAAGGCTTCCTGCCTATTGTTTTACAGCTAAAGTTAATGACCAGAATTTACATATGGAAAGTCCTTTATTGCTCTAAGTGTAAAAGAATGTAAATGCAGTTTCTGTCAGCCTGGAGACACCAGAAAGTGTGATATGATGTAATGTAATGTTTTAGCAGAACTGCAGTTTCAATTTAAACGATGAGAACCAGAGATTAAGCATTTTTGTCTGACTATCCAACTCACAGCACTGCCTATTAAGCAAGTTATTTTAGAACTATGTTTTCTTGTAGCAATAGCTAGGAATTAGAAAGCTTAGACCAAGTGTTTTTCTGTGATTTCAGAACTGTACTACTGATTTATTTCAAGTATTTGTGTGTGATCTCTGAACTTTTGACTAGCACTGTGCAGTAGAAAGTATTGTCTTGTGGTTTTAATTATTTATTATTAAATATTTTAAAACCTTTTAACTGTGGCTGGTTTGTGTAGAGATAAGTTAAGCTCTAGAGTACATTGCATATTTAGAGAGTTTATTGTACAAAGCCACTCTAATAAGCCTTGACTGATCAGTCACACTTACCAATTGGATAATAATATTGCACAGTAATAATTGGACACCCGTTTAAAGGCATTTGAGTAGCTAAGTATTAGCTGGGAGATGGCAAATGATTACTACCATACAGTCTGGGTAAAAGGGGCACACAGCTGGAGAACCTGTGCCAGCCTTCCCCAGGAGTGTCTGTGTGGTTGTATAAACTTATCTCAAAGTGTGTGTGTCAGCTACTTGGGCAGAGATACGAAGCACTGGTTGGACAGAAAGGGTACTGGAGATTTTAGTTTCTCCAGCTAGGCTGAGATCTGGACCCTATACCTGTGCCAGTGGGGAGTCTTATTGGGGACCTAGGGAGCAAGGGAGCGACCAGCCCCAGACTGACTGTGATCTCTGTGTGCTCTTTAAGTGAAACTGGACTTTACTGTATTTGTTATCCTTTCCTCATATATGAGACACCCTCTCTGGTGTTAGTGGTGAGGATTGAGGCTCCTTTATTGCTGGGCCAGGGCACGGGCATCACATAGCCTATTGCAGCATGCAAAGTATTCACATTTTTCCTTATTTAGATGACTTATCTCTGATGTTTTCTTTAAAGTGTCAAGAATCAGTCACCTAGGTAAGGGATCTCTTACACAGTATGGGGTTTCTGAATAACATACAAAATTGTTTTTGTGGGATGCCTCAGATTAAACAGCTTTACTTCCACTGGAAAGAGTATCTGTGTCTAGACCAGTTTCAGAGTTTTTCCACTCAGGTTCTCAAAATGGAATTTGTCAAGATTGTGGATCTCAACTTCTTTGTACGATTGTCATGAGCCCTCCTGCAAGACTCCACATGAGAAATTCAATGGTACCTGAAATCAGTGCAGTCCCAGTATCATCCCTTGACATTCTAGATTACAATTTTTGGGGATGTGAAAAGGGAGTTTTTTGGTGGAGGCACCAAATTTATCAGAATATAGGTCTCCCATTTCCCTACTAGCTCCAGCAGTGTGCAACAGATAGTGCAGACTTGCCTTAGGGAGCAATGTCTGAAGATAAAAGGACAGGCCCTTTGGAACAAAAAAAAGAAAAATAAACCATGCATGAGAGACACGTTGCCACTTATAAATGCTTTCAATTCTGTGAACTATGGTCCCCAAGGCCTCTACAAATGTTTACAGACACCACAGTGATATGATACCTAAACAGGGAATCTTACCCTCTGTGCAGACTAGCCATGGTTGCCTGTTATATAACTTTTCAGCACAATCTCTACAGGCATCTTGCATACCATTAGGGCACTGGCAGACAAGCGCAGCTGGACCAAGACAGATCCTTACAAATGAAAAATGAAATGGGGGGAGGGTCTTCCCAGAATGGATCCAGCTGTGGGAAAAATGCTAAAATATGTTTGTACCTCCATTCATTAAATTGGTTGCAAAAATTCTAGTCCATGACTCCATGCAAGGAGGCTTGGAAGACCAGTACTTTTTCTTAAGAACCTTCTTTTAGGACTTCCACCCCTTCCACTAATATCCAGAGACACTGAATAATCAGGATGACTCAAGATTATTCTCCCTCTCTGGCTCTTCCGTTTTGCTAGAAGAATTCTTCAATAACTTGTGAACTCTTCTTCCATCCAGCTGGTCTAAGCTATGGTAATCTACCCATTAGATAAAGCTACTGCAGCAGTGATCCTAATGATGAACACTGTAGCTGTATAACTAAAATTACCACAGCAGTCAATGTTCAAATGTTAACTGCTGCAGCAGCCACTTCTCTCTCTTTTTTCCTACCATTGACCTTTTCAGGACTTCAGCCTCTCTGTTGGTTTGGCACACAAACTACATTTCTGAGCAGCACAAGCTAAATAACTGGGTGCATGGAAGACTACCTTAAAGATATGGAAACTGACCGACTGTCATATCCTCAGCGAGATATCGCCTGTATAGCTAAGGCTGCTGCAGGAGTTATTTGAACACCTCAGCTATAGCAACTTTGCTTACAGAAGTGTACTCTCTGTATAGCTCTCCTTAAGAACCTGTCTCCTGAGTTTTAAAATCTCTATTTCTTGACTACCCCCCAGTGTCTCATCACCATTCCTTTCTAGCTTGATTTACAACCTTTTGCTATATGGATCTTACACATGCACAGCTCCAAAGTATCCCATCATATTAGGTAATCTACACCACCTTGTTTTATGGGGAAATGAAATCAACTTCTGCCCTCTTCCCCTCCCAAATAAATTACTTCAACTTTATTACAGTCCACAAATTTACCATACCACTTCACTTGTTGAATTTGTGACCCCATTATTTTCTTTTCTAATGGCTCTAAATATAAAGCAAAAAGCAAAGGGAAAGAGGACCTCCCTACCTGGTTCCTCTGTTAAAGTACAGGTTGTTTGAGGGGAACACAACTACCTTAATTCCTGGCTCTTAACCTTCACATATTCTCTAATCAAGGTTACAAACTGACTCTATTGGAATGCTTTCCCTGTATCAAGTCCCTTCAACAGCAGCATTTCTTGCTCTTTCCTTCTGGATCATTGCTCTGTTAACGTTGAGCACTTTCCTCCAACAAAACCATACTGCTTCATATCTGTCAATTTTAACATTGTTGCCATTCTCTTAGTAAGTATAAACAAACACATTATGGTCCACATGAATGCCATTTGTTCCTGGAGATTTTCCTGATTTTTTTATATTTCACTTAATTCACCTCTTTCTATTTTAGTTATTCATTGTGGCATCTCATCTTTCTCTTACCTTGACATAATTTATCATAGATAACTCCACTGTGCCTTTTTATTTTTCAAATTCATCTTGTCTGTGCAAATCTTTCACAAAATTTCTGAAGTATCTGTAATCCCACTACAGAATCTATGGTTAGTTTTCTTGTCATAAACTCGGTTAAGTTTGGAGACATGTCTCTAATTCTAAGCTGTTGTGTTCTCTGTGCACTGGAGGTGCTATCCAAAACAGTGTAACAGCAGCTGTTCTAAATCTCATGCTTATTGCCTAGATACCTCATTTTTGCTAAGCACTTCAGAATTGCACCTCTCCATGTTGAGAGATTTTCCTCACAATGTTTTAAGCCTTGTCATCCCAGTCAAATTACAACTACTTTTCCCCATATCTCATTTCTGCCATGTTTTTTGAATACTAGAAGAGATAGGTAGTGACAGAATGTTAATGAAGAAATATCAACCTAACTATTCTTCAATCACTTCCACTACCCATTCCTTCAATTTCTATATTTTCAACAGATATGTAGAAAACCACTAGTATCTCATTTTTACTTCATTACTTTGCATCTTTATCTTAGTTTTGAATGATGCAGGATTTGAAAAGGTTAATGGATGTCAAAGCTTAACTACACTTGTTCTGTGAAGTACAATTCCTATACAATACAGTCTGGTTCCTGTACATTGGGGAGCAATAACAAATTCAGAGTTCGTACTGCTAAGTTTTCTAAAAGATAGTTTCATATTCCCTTATAAATAAATACTGGTTTGTTACATTTCCACTTTTAGGTCTCCCTGACACATCCTCAGTACCTGCTGAAAATTCTTCACCCAAAATTATTTTAAACTTGACAGGTTTGATGGAATATAAAATACATGAGAGCGCAATCATCCTCTCCTGTTAATAGCCCCTTACCACTGTAGCAGTATTTGAGCCTGTCTTGCATTGAGTATACAGTTACTCACATTTTCCTTTGTTCCCGCTAATTCTGCTAAACATTCACCCTGAAGTTGTGTTTATGAAATTCATATACTCTTTTCAAATCTCTTGTCTGACACTGCTCTTGGTATCCTGCATTACTTACTACTCTCTGCTTTTGTCTGTACTTGTAAGGCTGTTGACATTCCATGTCAATACTGACAAAGCAGCCATTCTGATAAAAGCTACTGCTTTCACATATTTTGCATGCCTTCGGAATGCATTTCCAACATGCAGTTTACATGTACACACTGTTTGGCAAGGTACTACTGTATGCAGTTGCCAATAATCTGTTTGCATGCAAGATATATTTTCTCAGATGTTTTTCTTCGATAAAAAGTAAATTTTTAAACCCCAACCCATTTTAAACCACTAGACCCACAAAAAAATAGCTGTGTAAAATCTTACCATAAGAGATGTCTTTCTCTTATTTGTTGAAGTATTCTTATCATGAGGGAGATCTCCGCAGCAGGCAACCCAATGTTGGACAGTATACAGAAGTCTTTTACTACTGTAGTATGTGTGGCATGTCGCAAGTAGGCTGCTGTTGTACACAGGCCATAAAAGTGACGTAAACACACCTTCCTCAGAACTTAAAATGTCCCAGAAGGAAGGCAGCCTAGGAAAGGTAGGGTATGACCATCCAAGGAAAGGAACCAAAGCACCAGGGGGAAGGAGGGAGGGACTGGAATACTGCAACAGAGATTATGGTAAGATTTTTACACAACTATTCTATGTTCTTCTATTCATCTGTTGCAGTATTCTTAACATGAGGAAGAATACAACAAATTCATGAAAAGAGGGTGGGGGAACAGGCAGTAGAGCTCTCCAGGAACCCATGGAGTATGGCTCTAGCAAACTCTGCTCTGGACCTAGAATGCCATCCAGTTTGTAAGGTTTACTGAAGGTATGTACAGAAATCCATGCATCTGCTTTGGGAATACAGCTAGTGTCCAATCCCTTGAAGAAGGCACCTGATGAGCCTACAGCCCTAGTGGAATGGGCCTTTACAGAAGAAGCAAGGGATTTACCATGCTTCACAAAGCAAAATGAAATAGCCTTAGAAATCCAAGTAGAAAGAGTGTTTGGAAACGGGCATTCCCAGAGCCCTGGGATGACAGGATACAAAAAGCTTGACTGATTTTCTAATGGCTTTGGTCTTGTCTAAAAATCTAAGTTGTCTATGCACATTCAGGGTGTGCAACACCTTCTCACTAGGACTTTGTGGAGAAGGAAAGTAGGTAACTGAATGAGTTGGTTCAGTGATAGCTTATTGAGTACCTAGGGCATAAAAGAAGGGTTGGTAAGCAAGGACACCATGTCTTCATGGAAAACCAAAAAGGGGAAGAGGTCATAAGGGCCTGGAGTTCAGACACGTCTGGCTGAAGTGATAGCTAGGAAAAGCACAGTCTTCCAGGAGCAATGTTGTAAAAGGATGTAATGAATCTGGATTGAAGAGTGGAAGAGTCTGCATTTTTAGCACAAAATGAAGATCCCAGGGTGGCATAACAGGTTTCCTCGGAGGTCTAATGTGAAGGACACCTTTAGGAAATTTAGACCCAAACCTGCTAGTTAGAGGGGAGGATAGAGGCAGACAGGCACAAATAGATGACATATGGGCCTTCAACTGAAGAGTAGGCCAAGCCAGTATTGAGCAATTCACACAAGCAGCAGAGGGATTTCCACTGACAGTCCTGGTTTCATGATAGACCAGGTTTAAAAATCTCTTCCATTTGGCTAGGTAGGATTTTCTAGTACTGGGTTTCCTGGCTTTCTGCAGAACCCTAAGTATGTCTCAAAGAACAGATGTCAAAAAGGAAATAAAACCCTATCACACAGAGTCAGCTCAAGGGTAGACTAGTGGGGATGGATGAGAGCTCCTCTGTCTTGTGTAAGAAGGTCCACCCTGCGAAGTAACTTGTGGTGATTGCCCTTGGCTAGATGCAGGAGAAGGGGGAACCAGTGCTGTGTTGTCTTGGCCAAAAGGAGGTCACCAGCAAGATTTTTGGTTTGTCCTGCTGAATTTTGAACAGGACGTTTGGAATGACTGTGGAGGGGGGTGCATAAAGAAACATCCTCTTCAAAGAGCATGAAAAGGCATCCACATTCCAGATCAGAGGGTGAAGGACTCTGGCACAAAACTGTGGAAGTTGGCTGTTCATGGGGAAGGCAAAAAGATCTACTTGAGAAATATCCCACTGGTGGACTATGTCCAGAAACACATCCCTTTGAAACATCCATTCATGGGACTGTGTACGGGACCTGCTCAAGGTGTCTGCCACACAATTTTGTTGGGATGGGACATACACTGCCTGAAGTTTCACCCTGTATTGTGTTGCCAGCACCCAAACCTGGAGTGGAAGCTGACGTAATAGATAGGTTATGGTTCCTCCCTGCTTGTTCACATACCAGAGGAAAGTTATATTGTCTGTGCACAGTTTTATAAGTACTGGGAGAAAGAGAGGATGATAGGTTTGAATGGCTAGCAGCAAGGCCCTCATCTCCCTTGCATTGATGTGTCCATTTTGTTGATAGGGACCATACCCCTTGAGCTTTCAAGTATCCAAAAGCTGCCTCCCCATCCTGCATCTGAAGAGTCTGAACAGCTCCTGAACTGGAAGTATAGGGTGCAAGGTGAGTCCTGGGTTGGACACACCACTGAAGTTCCCTCTTTAGACAGGGGATGAGAGGAACTGGAAAGTCTACTGTGTGACAGTTTTGCCAGGAGCAGCACTGGGATAGTGGATGCCATGGCTGAAATGTGGTGAAGAGGCAAAAGGTTCCTGAAGTATGACTCGAGTTCTAGTGCCTTCTGAGGAGAGAGAGAGAGAGACTCATGAGGTTTGTCTGAATCCTGCATTCCAGAAAGATGTGATCCTGAGAGGGGCAGAGAATGGATTTTTTTTTTTATAGTTTATGGTGAAACCTAGGTGTCGCAGTAAATAAATGACAAAAAGAATGTTTTGCTCTAGGATCTCTAGGGATGTTTTTATAAAGCGGAGCTAGTCTACGTAACGGAAACTATGGATGCCTCGAAGCCTGCAGTACCAATCACAGGTGCAAGGCATTTTGTAAACACCCTTGGGGCGATAGAAAGTCCAAAGGGCAAGGGAGAGAACTGAAAATGCCAGGAAGCCGTAAACAAACAAAAACTTCATGCAATTTGGGTGTATGAGAATGTGTAAATAAGCATCTTTGATATCCAGGGAGGCTAAGAAGGCTTGTGGCATAATTAGAGAACAAAGGTTTGCAGAGTTAACATACAAGTGCGTGCACCATCAGAAAGGTGTTGAAATGAGAAATCTAAGATGGGCCTCCAAGAGCCATCCTTTCAGGGCATCAGGGACATTCTGGAATAGAAATCTCTTCCTTTTTCGCCTTGAGGAACTTCCTGAATGGTTCTTTGTCTCCATAGGTCTAGAAGTACCTCTGGAAAGGAGGGCAATTATTCCTTTGGTGGTTGGGGAGTGCCACTGAAGAAAGGCAGGGAGTCCCATACCAGAAAGTATCCTTTCTGAATGATGGAGAGAACCCAGGAGTCTTGAGTTGTGCTTTCCCAGATGGGCAGCGACAGAGAGAGGAGCTGGGAAAGCAGAACACGAGTAGGGCGAATAGGACAGACAACCAGGCCTGTTTGGAAAGGGCTGCTTCTAAACTGAACTGGAGTTGCAGTGGCAGCCCTTGACTGTTAAAGCCTCTAACCATCCTTTTTTTTTGTTTTAGGTGGTGGAGGGCAGGAGTGTCTACATACAAATGCAGTCTTTACTGGGTAATTTCTCTGGAATTTAGCCACTGGAGAGAGAGAAAAATGTGCTTAAATTTCTGCATCTCTTCCTCTTTTCCTGTAGAGATTTAAATAAACTAGCATCTGTAGGAACAAATAAAGTTAAATTGTCCAATGGGGCATCCATAATCTTCAATTTAATATCCTCTGGTATTAGCTGGAGTCTTAAGCGAGAGAATCTCCTTAAGGCAGAGCCAGAAGCAGCCACCCTAGGGTCTCTGCAGCATCACAGATGCATTTGATGGAGTGGCAAACTACCTGTGCAGTAAGCTCCCAGCAAGGATGCAGCCAAAGTCTTATTGTCTGAACCAGGTAAATCTGAAATGACCTGGGAGGAAAGGTCTAAGGCAAATTTGGTCATGTGTCTGGTACTAAATGTCAAAGTGGCCGAAGTGTACGCTTTCAAGGATAGTCTTTCCAGGTCTCTACTGTCTTTATCTGAATGAAGGAGACAGGACGGCAGTGACCTGGATGGTTTGTCTGAAGTCACTGAAATCACCGATGGATCTGCTGAAGGACATTTAAAACAGGAACTTGCAGTCCTCAGGGACCTTGTAAAATCAGTCAGGCTTCTTAGGAGCAGGAGACTGGGAGTCTGGGGCCTTGGAAACAGAGGCCAAGGCATCTAGGGAAGCAGGTAACACAGGAGGAATGGCTGAAGGACTGGGGTGATTCCACCTGCAGAAGGTCATAACACCTTTCTTGTATTTTAGATACCAGAAGTGCTATCCCATTTGAAATGTTCTCTCATTTTAACTAAGATCTCACCAAAGGAGAGTTCTTCCACGGGCGAGTCATTTCCACTGGAACCCTCCTCCAGGGAAGCAATCTAGAGGGGAGGGAATCTGTGTGGAGTATGCCACAGATCCCACTTCTGAGCAGGCCTCAGCTGAAGAAACCTCTTCTCGGACTCTGTGGAGATGCTGTGCAAGGTGGTGTAAGGATTGAAACCCCAGTGGAGCAGCCTAAGGGCTATAAGGGCTTTGAAAAAAGACCTTGGGGGACTTGTTCCCAGTCATTATAAGGTTCCTTTGGAGGGAACGGATATTTTGTTTTTTTGCTTCTTAGAATGAATTGCCTCCCGCACCAGGATATGAGGTATCTCCTTTAGGGCCTTTGGTTATTACGAGCCTCAGTGCCCTCTGTACATCCTGGATAGACGCCTGCTCAGCCTCTAAGGACATGCCAGTGGTCAGATTGAAGGCAGTCTTAACACTGGGCTCGGCTTGTGATCCGGGAACCAGTAGCATCTCTGGGCTCTCATCTGCTTTGGGAGACACATCCATATGAAGAGGCGCAACAGCAACTTCAGGCCTCAGCACTTTGGCTTTCCGTTTAGCGACCAACTTGCCGTCAGGCTCAAAGGATCCCTCTGTTGCTCTCTTCACTAAGTTTAAGCACTGGTTTTCCAAGTAAATGGCTAAGGAGGAAAGCCCACTTTTAAAGGTCTTTGGTACAAAGGCATGGCAAACAGGACAGTATTTGTGACAGTTTGTAGACCTTAGGCAGAAGAGATACTGAAGATAGACATCTTTGTGTGGAATTTGTTTTGCACACTGGCATTTGTCTTTTTTGGATGACATGAACACTACCACTAAACAGTACAAGATTTCCCCCAATGGGGCACTTATCTGGGAATTTGAAGAGAACAGCGAATGGCTTGGGAGCAGACATTCAAAGGTGGCACTCGGACTGCTGGTAGAGAAGTTCTGAGGTAGATGCATATGTATGTCACTTTTATGGCCAACATACGACAGCAGCCTATGTGCAACAGACCATGGGATTAACCATGCTGAAAGCACATTAGACTGTAACCCTCTTAAATAGATATGGGCTGTCCCTGTCCTCTCCGTTTCCTCTCATATGTGAGAAAAAATGATTGCATGCTTTCAGCAAACTAACATTTAGCCTTAAAAAGTACACCGACCAAAGTAAATTGTGCACAGTTTTAATATACTGAAGTAGTGTGGCCATTAACCATGGTTTCAGGCCAAGTATTTTCAGTGAAATGCTTGCTAATTTCCCCTTTAAAATCCTAATTAATAACGTTCCTTGAAAATCTCTCAAAAACAGTTGTCCTTCCATATCACTGTTGCAGTATTATTCACAAATGGGATGCCCTGCTAAGGGTCGCTCAACATCTGGACAGTTTACCAAAGCCTTAGGATTTTATAAACATCGTACATCACACGTATGGCTCCATGCTCAAGCTGTAGGGCACAAAAGTTATGTACAGACCTCAGAAATTTTGTTGCCAGTCCAAACGCCACCATTGATTGGTCTGCTCCTTTTGTGCTGGTCAGAGCCATGTTTCAGATGAGTGCCCCATTGGGGGTGTTTCTTATATATTTTTGACCTTTATTTTTTGTGAGATTACATGTCATTCAGAAAGGGAATATAGTGTGGGAGACACATTCCTCAAAGATAGTTATGAGCAGTCTCTTTTCTGTTTGGGTGCTTCTCATGATCATACAGTGTTCTGCCGAGCATTCGTCCCCAACACCCTACGTAGCTGTCTCTCCTGCTTATTGATTTATCTGGAGAACCAGCAACTTAAATTGTTGGAGCAAGGTACTACGGAGGAATCTTTCCATCCCGAAGGTCAGTCACCCAAGAAAAAGGCCAAACAACTTTGGTCTGATTCATCTGCTGTCCCTCTTCCCCCCAGACAATTCTCGAGGCTGCTGAAAACCCAGAGGATCGCCCAGTTGTTGCATCAGAATTCCTCTGCCACAACCCTGTTGGAGGATGCCATGGATCAGATTTCTTGCACATCCTCAGTGGCTCTGCAAACGTCCACTCCAAATGTTGAGGGAGAACTTCAGTTAATTTCTGAGGGAGTGAGGGTATACCACAAATCCTTGTTCAGGATGAGATTCCCAACTATGTTGGTTAAGTGTAAGCAACGGATGTTCCCCAATAGAAAAAACAGGAAACTAAACTTATTTCCCCTGCCGCTGAAGATTCCAAGCGTGAATAACAGGATTTTTACACAGGGGTTCTTTAACGCCTTAATGCCTCCTCAAGGAGTTTCTGTGCCTGCTCCTCCTTGGTTTTCTACTCCCCTTAACAGACCCAGAGAGCAGGAATCATTGGAACAGGATTTTGGATTCTGGGGAACAGACCTGGCATACTCCTCTCAAATCCCTTCTCCCTTGGATTATGGATCAGAGAAGGATTCCATCAGTTCAGATCCCCCCCTTGGAGGAAATATCCTTTGGAGATAATTTCTCTTATGATGGAATTTTTCAAATGGGACTGTTTAGGTTTCTGGTATTCAGAATAGGTAACATGAACTCCTTCAAAATGAAGTCTAAAACTCTCTGCTGAACTCCCATCTTGGCTGCCCTTCGACACTTTTATAGCAGCCTCTGTGGTCCCTGACTCAACATCCAGCCCCTAAGAAACTTGACTTATTTTACAAGGTGCCTGATGATTGTTAAGTCCTTAATACAAATGTTCTTCTGCTGATCCTTCTGTAGTGTCCATCTCTGACCAACGTAAGCTTTTGCCTTCAAACTACTTCCTTTTCAGAATCACGTGTTTCTTGGTTGCAGAATCCAGACCATTCCCATGCCAGCACCCCTACCTCCAAAGGGTTTCTCGTATCACCTTTTTTCAATCCATTCTTCCCCTGGCTTCAGTCATAGCAAGGGATTTTTTTGGGGTTTTAGGATTCATGGCCTCCACGACTTGTATGACGATTCTAGCCAGACTCCATATGAGGAAACTACAGGGGTTTCTATAGTCAGTACGGCTTCAACACGGTTATACACTGGATTTTCTAATTCTTTTCCTCCCATGCCTCAAACTCGAGTTTCAGTGGTGGAGTCATCAGCTTTTTCTCAATCCCAAGTTCCCTTTCAGGAACTTTGATGCCTCAGACAGGGGGGTGGGGAGCTTTTTTCAGTTCTCTAAGGGTCCAGAGTGTCTGGCCTACCCATCAGAGGTCAGATCACATCAACATAAATGGAGATGAGAGCTCTCCTTTTAGCTCTTCATACTTTTCCATCCCTCCACCTTCCAAGGCCTCTCAAAGTCTTCACAGACACCACAGTGATGTGGTATATCAATAAATAAGGGAGCATGATCTTAGCTTCTTTGCAGGCTAGCTCTTCAGGTACAGTCTGCAAAAAGCCAGGATCATGCCCCCCTTGCTTGATATACCACATCACTGTGGTAACTGATCTAGCTGTCCAGTATCAAGAGACTCTTCAGGCTGTATACATTCCTTCAAAGAATATAGTGGAAGACACTTTCAGCAAGTCCAGTACACAGGTTTACGAATGGATGCTTCGCATAAGAGCATATCTGTGCATTGCCCATCAGTGGGGTACACCACAAGTAGATCTTTCTGCCTCCTCTGAGCAAAAAGATTCCTCTTTTTTGGGCCAGAGCCCATGTCTTGTGGCTTGGGAGATGGATGCCCCATCTTCTCTTTGGAAGGGAATGTTCTCTACAACTTCTCTCCACTTACTGATTCAGAGAGCCTTGCTCAAGATAAAGCAAGACGTCCCCAAAATCTTGCTGGTGACTCCCTTTTGGCATAAGCAGCATTGGTTTCCCCCCTTCATCTAGCCAGGGGAACTCAATATTACCTCACAAAGTGGAGCTTCACAAATAAGACAAGGGAGTCTCTGACCCATCCCATCTTGTCCAATTTTCAACTGACACTATGGGTAATAGGATTGTGACCCCTTTTCAACACCTTTTTTTTTTCCTAAGGACATGCTTAGGGTTCTGCAGGAAATCATATTTGTCCAAATAGAAGACATTTTCTCTCTGGCACCTTTCTCATAACCAGAATCCATTTTTTGTTGAGAATCCTTCTGATACTTTTTCATTTGTGTGAATTGTTCCATGCTGGCTTTGCATATTCTTCTGTTAATCCTCACCTTTTAACTATTTCTACTCGTCTGCAATCATTGACTCCTTTAACCTCTAGGTTAAAGGTCAAAATTTCTTAAAAGGTGTCATTCGAATCAGGACTCCAAAAAGCCTAAGTCTACCTTCTTGGGACCTCAATTTTGTACTTGAAATTTTGACTCTGGCTCCTTTTGAGCCTGCAGCTTCAGACTTCTTGCAACATTGCACTGAAGATTGGTTTTTTGGTCCTTACTTCGGCAGAGTCTCTCTCAACTCCAGGCTCTTACTGCGGTTCCTCCTTTCTTAGTTTTTCATAGGGACAGGATGTCTCCTCATACTAATCCTCCTTTTATGCTTAAGGTGGTTAAATGAGTTGTCTCAGTCTATTTACCCTCCTTTATCCTTCTCTGCAGTCTGCTAGTGAGGTGGTTCTTCACCCTTTGGATTTCCATAGACCGCTCAGATATTATTTGGATAAGACTAAGGCCATTCACAAACCTGAGCAACTTCTCTTCAACCCAGATCTCTAGGTTTAGCGGTTTCTAAGCAAACCATATACTTCTGAACCTTTAAGAACATTTCTTTTTGTTCCCTCCTACATGGTAAATGTCTTCCTAACTGAGTAAAGGATTACTCTACTACAGCTGTTGCTTCCTGTGGTGTTTTTTCCCCCCGAAGGAATGGATATCAATTCCATCCTTGAGGCTGATACAACACTTCAGAGTAATGGCGAGTGTGGAAGAGAGGCGAAGAAGAGAGTACAGGCAGGGTGGAGAAGAGTGTTATGAGTGATTTGTGACAGACTAGTACCAGTAAGAGTGAAAGGGAAGTTCTACAAGAAGGTAGTGAGACCAGCTATGTTAGATGGGTTTGAGACAGTGGCATTGACAAAAACGCAGGAGTCAGAGCTGGATGCGGCAGAGTTAAAGATGTTAAGATTTGCACTGGGTGTGATGAGGATAGACAGGATTAAGAATAAGTATATTAGAGGGTCAGCCCAGTTTGAACGGTTTGGAGACAAAGCCAGAGAGGCAAGATAGCATTGGCTTGGACATGTGCTGAGGAGGGATGCTGGGTATACTGGGAAAAGGATACTAACGATGAAGCTGCCAGGTAAGAGGAAAAGAGGAAGGCCAAAGATAAGGTTTATGGATGTGGTGAGAAGAAATGCAGGTTGTTGGTGTGACAGAGCAAGATGCAGAGGACAGGAGGAAATGGAAACAGATGAACTGCTGTGGCGACCCCTAATGGGAACAGCCAAAAGAAAAAAGAAGGCTGCTACTTGGAGTTCTGTCCATACCTTCACTACGCATTAGAAATTGGATGATGTTTCCAGAACAGGGGCTGGCGTTGCCAGAGCTATCCTGCATGGGTTTCTAAAAGGCTCCTCCGTGCCTTCCTCCTCCCATGTTTCCTCGAGCTTTTACACTCTCCCGTTTGTAAAGAATACTGCAACACTGATCTAGGACAGAGTACAGTTGTATAAAATCTTACTATAACAGTAGGTGTTCTTCTCTTCACTGTTGCACTATTCGCTCTCTCCCTCCTCCTTCCTTTTGCTCTGCCCTTTACCTTCGGTCTTTCTGGCCTGGAATTCTTTTCCTTTTACTCCTTCTGGATGCAGATGTCCCTCCTAGTCCCTATGAAAATTTTTACTCATGTTTTTCAGGTGAGGTCTGTACATCACCTTTATGCCCTACGCCTTGAGTAGGGAGTATTCGCTTGACATTCAAAACCTATAAAATCCTAAAGCTTTTCTATACTGGCCAGACGTTGAGCTACCCTGGACAGGTAAAAGAATACTGTAACGGTGAAGACTTCTACCATTATTTATTTTATTTATTTATTTATTTATTTTTATTTATCATTTGTTGACCGGGAAAGTCCGACTAGGTTCCACAGAGCCTGTTTTCAGCGGAGGCCCGGGGAGAAATGCTCCAGATGCATGTCTTTGGAATGTGGGAGGAAACCGGAGTACCCGGAGGAAACCCACGCGAACACAGGGAGAACATGCAAACTCCACACAGAAGGCACCCCAGCCGAGAATCGAACCGGAGAACCTCTTGCTGTGAGGTGACAATGTTAACCACTGCACCACTGTGCCGCCCACATTATGGTATGATTCTTCACAACTGTACTTTCAGACCTTCCCCTATTACCTGCAGACTCAAAGGCTCCTACTTAAAAGCATTTGAGTTGTTGCAAGTCTATTCTGTAAACATTGTGTGAATTATGCTTTAGAATTTCCCACCATTTTTAACAGCCAAGCAATCTGGTCTTTGCCAATCACTTCTTGAAGAAGCACTCTTCGCATGTCTAAACTGCATCTAATGGAAATAACACGACCCAAGTATTCACTAATTTCACATTATTGCTTGTCTTGGCTCAAGCCCAAGATACTTCAGATTCTTCTAGTAAGCTCTTGGGCTTTTTTCTGTCACTCAAGCATTTTCCTTTGGAACAATGGAAAATACTTCACTAGCAGATTCACTCTCCGGGGTTAGTTATTTTCAGATGAGTTACAGGCAAAGTCCCATTTCAGCTTGCTGGCTCACTTTTTGTTGACTAAACTTTATTTCCTTAGCCTTTTCTGCATACAAATGTCTGGTACTCTAAGAAAAAATATTCTGAAGATAGCTGGATATAGAAACTGGAATCTCCCACCTTTTGGTATACAAGGAATAATCATTTTCCACAAACATTCTGGTGTCCCCAATTTTTAGTGACCTCTTTCTGCCACATTTATTAGGAAAATTTTTTGCAGGTATGTCTGCTCCTTCAATAATATGGGCCTTAGCTGCTTTCTCACAGACAACTTTGGAGCATGCATTTGATGCGCCTTCCCAGTTAAATCTTTCAGTGGAATCCCAGTCCAGTTGCTTATTTTGCTTTAATGAAATAAGTACAATTTAATGTCCTAATCTCATGTTGCAGTATTCATTACAGTAGGGAGGTTGCTGCCTGCAGCTCCGACATCTGGCCAGTTCCGAGTAGGTACATTTGACGTCCTCTGTCAGAGCCATAAACCGACGTAGGGTATAAAAGTGACGTCTGCATGTACCCTCTCCAGAATTTTTCTGCCAGAGTGAACGTCGGACTCCTGTTTGCCAGTTTGGAAAGCAGATCGCCAATTCTCAGACAACAGATTAAATCAACCGCTATAGATCAGACGACCGCTTCAATCTATCGCTACAGATAAGTACCCTGTTGGGGTTTCTTTGTTCTTTAATAGCCAAGACATACATGTCCACTAGAAAGGGTAAGTGTGCTTGTGGGAGACAAATTCTTTGCAAGGACATGCGTGAAAAGTGCATATTTTGCTTAGGCGAGGCCCACGACCATGCATACTGTCCCATTTACAAATCCTTAGTCCCTAAAACACTTCACAGCCATCTGGCCGCGTTAAAACTGTATTTAGAAAACCAAAGGCTGCGACGTCTCACGCTCGGTATGGAAGGCAGAGTAGGCCCCGTCTGATGAGCCACCGTGAAGGCGGCCAAGAAAAATCAGGCCAAATTCCCACGCTGCCCCTCAGGCATCCGGAGCAGACTGATGAGGCAAATGAAAGTCCAGGATCTTCTCAGACCTCCAATTCCAAGCCAGACCCGGGACCTCAACTGAAGCTGGGATGGTGGAAACCAAGTACATCTGCTGAGGCTAATCAGCCATCAGAACCTGATGGCGAAGAGGAACCATGACTCATTCAGTCAGAAGATCCCTACACTCCTACACTTCCATCTAACTAAATGTCTCAACTGGTTCCTGGATGGGAAGTTTTCTCTCAGTCTTTTTAAGGCATTCCAAGCCTTACAACCATCACATGCTTCTCCTCCAGGGCCTCCCTTAGAAGTGTCAGAGGAAGACTACTGCTCTTCAGAGGACTCTATTACATATGGATCACAAATAGACTCCCTCCCCCCCACCCAAGGATTTCATTACCCAAGAGGAGGAGGATCCCATCACTCCTGAGTCCCCCTGGGGAGGAATTCACCTTTGGAGACGCACACTCACTCATGAGGGGACATTTTAAGTGAAGGCCTCTGAGGTCTCCGACAACAAGAAAAGGTACTTTGACCTACTGCAAATGGAACAACTATCCCCATCTGCTGCCCCCCTCTGCTACCTGCATGTCTTCTAGGCCGCTTCACGGTACTCAGACTCACAGCCACCAGCCTCAAAACATCCAGAGCATTTTTATAAGGCCCATCAGGACACCCAATTCCTTTTTAAAAAACCTACACCAGACCCAGCAGTTACTGCAGTCTCTGTTGATAAAACATCCAGACAATTACCTTCCACTGCTCACTACCCTACTGATAAATACAGCAAATTCATGGAAAGACTAGGGAAAAAAGTATATACCTCCTCTACTTTGGCTAGAAGAGCTCACAATTACCAAACACACATGGCTGGGTATATATCCTAGACACCATTACCAAAGTTTCTATCCTCCTCTCGGAGACCAACTTAACACCCTACTTTCCATAGCATCTCAAGTGACTAGGCACTCCATCAAGTGCAGTTATGATGCTGTGGAAGCTGCCTCTAAATTTGCTACATCAGGCTCAGTTTTGAGGTGATATTCCTGGGTGAGACTACCACCACTCCCTATGGATGTACAGACTAAATTGCTTGATGCCACACTAGACAATACAGCCCTATTTGGACAAGCCTCTGCAGAACTTCTCAAATCCCTTCAAGAAAAGAGAAAAGAACTTCAAAACCTAAAACATTTGCTGGTGTTTCCTATCGCCAGATATCATAGAAACTACCCACAAAGACCTTCTTTTGTTACGAGACTGTCCTCACATTCAGCTCCTCAGCCAAAGGGACATAGGCAACCCAGGAAAAGCTCTACTCCTAGGTTTCCTACCAAATCTCAGACCACTCACTTTAGGAGTCAGTCTGATCAACTCTGACTACCTCCACTGTGACTTACAACTATTAGACCCAAACACGCCCCCCCATCCCTTCGGCTCACCCTCTCCCTACCCTCCTGGTGGAGAATTACATCAGAACAAATGGGTCCTCTCCATCATTCAGAGTGGATACTTCATGACTTGATGGATGTCACCCCCCCCTTTTCCAGGGAACTCCTCAACCTCCTACAAATCAAGCTCACCTTTTCCCGCCCATCATTCAACAATTACTAGCTCAGGGCACCATAAAACAAGTACCCTCCCTACAAAGAAACAAAGGCTTCTACTCAGGAATGTTTCTGGTACCAAGGAAAGACTGCCCATGAAGGCCAATTCTGGATTTATCTTTCCTAAACCTGTTTCTCAAGGTACCCAGCTTCAAAATGATTACCTTACCCTTTGCTCCTACCACTCATACCAACACAGGCTTTCATTGTAGCCCTGGATTTGAAAAACGCCAACCTCCACATCCCTATACATACAGATTACAGGAAATTCCTATGCTTTGCAATGGAACAGATTTGTGGCATTTTTAATTCCCTGCCTTGCCTTTTGGACTTTCCACTGCTCCGAGAGTTCACAATGTCTAGTACCCTTCATTGCTCAATGCAGAACACAGGGTATGCTAATATACCCATATCTAGATGGCCTGCTAAGTCTTCATCAGGACTGCCAATTCCTTTTACTCCACCTACAACAGGTGATAGCCACCCTAACTCAATTAGGGTTTACCATAAACAACAAAGTCTCACCTGAACCCCACTCAAGACCTAGTGTTCTTGGGATGCAGGATAAGAACAGAGAGAATGAAAGCCTTCATTCCAGATCACAGGATCCTAGCCCTTTGTCTGTACTTCACCGATCTCATCACCCACTCCTCCTTGCCAGCTCGAGAGTTCCTAACCATGTTAGGCCACATGGCATCCCTAATACGTATGCTACCTCTAGCAAGACTCCACATGATGAAAATCAAGTGGATCATAAAGAACTTATGGAGCCAACACTTCCACCTCCTGGACACCCCCTTCCTTTACTTCAGTGCCTGAAGAGGGAACTCTAGTGGTGGGTATCAGCCATCCACCTCAACTACAACTTTTCCTTGCAGGTCCTGCATTGCTCGCGGGTTTATTTCTACTACTACAGTGCTTAAACAACCGGTATCTGCATGTACAATTGATTTCGATTTTTATGCAGAGTGCAAAACCACCAATGTCATTTATTATGCAAAGTGTCAGAGATGTGATTGCTTTTGTATTAGGAAATCTAATACATCTCTTAAGGAGAGGATACTAGAGCATGTTAGCAATATCTGTAGCTGTAGAATAAAGAATAAGTAATGTCTTTTGGCTTTTCCTGGTTAGGGGGTGTCACAGCAGAACGCTAGTCCGCTTATGATTGGCAGTAGATTTTTACGGTGCAGAGGTGCCAGCTCGACGCCCAACCTTCAACGAAGGCACACCTATTCATGCATGCACCTACCTGCATGACTTTTAACGTCACTCAACCACGGGAAGGACATGCAGACTCCACACAGGTGCTCCAGACAAGAATCAAACTGAAGAACCTCTTGCTGTGAGGCGACAATGCTAACCACTGCACCACCGCGGCCCTGTAGAATAAAGAATGCTAAACATGTTTTTGAAATGAATTCTGCACATTTTATATTTATGGTTTTAGAGTAATGGTTTTAGAAGTGCTGTATCCCAATATTAGAGGTGGGGATATTATTAATAAGACAGTATGCTCAGAGTTACGTTTGATCGTTAACTTTAAAGCTGACTTTGCTGGGTTTGAATGAGGTTTCCTCAATGAAACCTCTGTTGAAATCATGGGATTTGAGGTGCTGAATTCATTAAATGTGTTTATGAATGAATATTTTTTATCAATGAAGTATGGGCTGGTTTCTTTAACCATGTGCCAGATTCTAATGCATGGATTGCTGCTATATACTTTTTAATCTGAACTGATTTTTAATTTGATATTCTGATGAAATGGTATCATTTAACTGTGAATGTGCTTATCATCTTTTATTTTATTTTGAATAATAAAATAGTCTTTTTTTATAAGCGTTTCATAAGTTGCCGTACTTACTGCCATGCTGGTCTATTTGACTTTATTCATTTCAATTATGTTCTCTGGTGTTGATCTTTACCCACAGATTCCTGTTTGATTACCTCAACTTTCTGCTGGAGAAGCTTACTTGGTTTTGAACGAGCAACATCAGAAACCTGGAAAACTATCCTCCTCCTGGATCTCACTTCAGCTAGAACTTCACAGCACCAGGCACTTGTGGCCATTCCCCCATTTACTTTTTTCAGAGAGAGCGCGAGTCTCAGGCCTTGTCCTTCATTTATGCTTAAGGTACTGAATGAGCTGGCCATAATCCTACCTAACTTCTTTACCAACCTTCAGAATCTGGAGGATAATGTTACCGCATTCACTGGACATTCACAGGCAGCTAAGATGTTACTTGGCCAAAATTTATTCCAATATCTGATAGTTTTCTTTCTTGGACTCTAAATTGGGCAAACTGGTATCCAAGCAAAACACTGCAAGCTGAATTTCTAAAGCCATCTCATTTTGTTAATCTACACATGTCAAGTCCTTGACCTCATGCCCTTCACGCTCACTATGCCAGACCAATAGCAGCCTCTGAACCTTTCTAGAAAGGAGTGAATGCCCTGTCTATTTTGGAGGCTGCCACCCTGTCATCTGTACATACTGATTCAAGACTACAGGACAGATGCATTTTCAAGGTCCTATCTGGCCTCTTGGGACTGCTCTACTGCCTTCTAACCAGCCACCCCTACTTCACCTTTAGCTCTGGGAATCATCCATTTGTTATTAATACTGTTAACACTGACTTCAGTCAGGACATACGAGTGGCACAGTTGTGCAAGAACTTACCATAACAGATGTCCTGATCACTGTTGTAGTGTTACTTTCAATCCACCTTACCCTCTCTGTTTTTATCACCTTCATTCATCACTTTCCCTCAGCTCCTATCCCCGGAGAAACACCCTAGAATC
>NC_056739.1:216016363-216150195 GCF_019279795.1 Protopterus annectens | reverse complement strand
AAATTGTAATGACTGCAACAGTGAAACACGATGAACATCTTGGAATACTTCAATGTGCAGTTACTGTTTCCATGGAACAAAGGTGAAACAGTCTGTGGATGTCATATCATATTAAGATTATATATTAATTATAAATCCGGGATCTAGGTGTGAGCTGTACGTACAAAGTAACTGACTTGCTTACTTGGTTTAAAGAATCACTGTCTGCCTTTGCTGGAATGCTGTCCATTTGTAGGATTACTGTCATTTATGGAAGCAGCTTGTAATTTCTTTAACATGTGGCTATTGTTTCCATGGAACACAGCTGAATTACAAGCCATAATTTACTTTAAACATCTCACTATTTTCTTGCAGGTTTATAAGCACCTTTAAATGACTGATGGAGGGAGTGGTATGGTTGGTTGTGGGAGGGGTAGGGGTGACAGCATCCCTCCCAATGGGCATTATACCACCCATCTTTGCATAAAAGTAATAGAAGGTGCGACTTAAAGAGCAGAGGTGGGGTTTTTCACTGCACACCCTAAGGGATGTTTGAATTAAGCTTTGTGAAACATGCAGATGGCCAAAATGGGGGCATCTGCTGATTTGTGTGAGGGGGGAAGACGTTATGCCCTCTTGTATACAGCAACATTTGATCAAAGGCCAGCCCTGATAACAGTCTTATCTCTCAGGGTTCTTCAGGCTGCTGGCTTGGAGACTCTGAGGAATTATGTTCCTATGTCCACCTATACACCTCTACACTTGACAGCTGAAGTCGCATGTTGAATGTATAATCCCCCCCCCCTAAAATCACTATTTCAATTTTCTTTTTTCAAATAACAATACAGTAACTCAAATACACAAATAAACAATACAAATACCTATCTAAAGAAAACAATCTCGTTCAGAGAAAATTATACATATATATATATATATATATATATATATACACACACACACACACAATATATACACAAGAAGTCACTACATCAAGTAAATTATGAGAATTCTTATGTTCATTTGGTCTCATAAGGGATAGTTAGAATGGGGAGTCTATATATAAAGTAAAAATAGAAATGTAACCATTTATTTGTATGTTTAGGGAAAATATCTAGTTACACATACTAAGAAAAGGGAGAAGATGCAAGAAAGTCTGGTTATACTACATTCATTTCTTATTTAAATGTTAGCTTTTCATGGCAATTTGTAGGCAAATTTTATTTGTCAAGAATTATATCTAGCAAGTAACCCCAATATTTTTGATAATAGCGTTTGTTTTTTTGTTTTTGAATAAATTAATTTGTGAGATGAGATATATTTGATAGCAAGATTGCTAAAATTTTCCCATGTAACTGGTGACATGACATTCCAATTCTTTGTAATAAAGAATTTAATAAAGGGTACACATCGTAATAAAAACATGTTTTAATATTTTTGGGAGTTGATTGATATTTATGTACAATATAGCGGTCTCCCAAGTAAGGGTTGATTTTTCATATCCCATCTTCTCTAATCTTACTCTCAAGGAACACCATAAGTTGTGTACCTTAGTACAGTTCCACATGACATGTAAAATATCAGCTGTTTGATACAGACAATGGGGACATATGGGCAAAAAGTTAGGATTGAATTTATTTAATTTAGATAAGGTATAATATAGATTGTTCTTTACCATAATTTGTGTATATAACAGCTTCTTGAAAGGAATGAATTTGATTGTATTTTCAATGGCTAGTTTCTTATTTTCTTCAGTCAGTGATTGATTTTTCGTCTGCCAATAGTTTGAAAATAATAAAGAATTCTGATGTTTTGCACTCTTTTATAAGTCCTAGAAATTGTTCTCCCTTTAATCGCAAGATTTTCAAGTATTAGTTTAACTAAATCTATGTTCTGTAAGTCAGTGTGCATTTGTGAGAATTTAGCATTTATAAGATGATGAAGTTGGTTAAGGATAATACTATATTTCATAGGAAGTTTGAGTTTAAGTCTCATTTGCCCCGTGTTAGAGTCTTTCCATTGGTATATATCCCATATTTTGTAGTCTTTTATCAGGGGGTAGTTTGCTAGATTTACTGGTTTATTATTTATTAGTAAATTAGGATTTAGGTGTAACGGTTGTATAAGGGCAAAAGCGTCAGCTAACTGCAATGATTTAAATAGTTTCCGAGTTGTAAGAAACATGTTTTTAATTAGTGGGTGTAAATTCTTCGTGTATAGGCTAGCCTGGTTTAAATTCAAGAATGGTAAGGATTTGATATTACAGCCAAGGGGATTTCAACTGTTCATACCAGATTTTGGTCCACTGGGGTGTCCAAGTATTTATATGAGTCATAGTTTATTATTTGTATTAGTCTGTATACAAGTAATTATACTATAGTAAAGCTTAAAATCAGGTAACCCCAATCCCCCCTTATCTTTGGCGAGTATAAGTTTTGCATATTTAATTCTGGTAGATTTAGGATACCATAAGAATCTTGATATAGCTTTTTCCATGGCAAGGAAGAAGTTTTGGGGAATATTTGAAAAGGTAGCATTTAATTGAAAGAGTATTCTTGGTAAAAAAAATCATCATGACAACACTAGCTTTTGACAGTAGAGACATATTAATGTTCTTCCATCTATTCATATAGTTTTGAATACTAGTCAGTGTAGTTAGTAGGTTATTGTTTATAATATATTTGAAGTCTGAAGTAAATATTATTCCTAGATATTTTATCTGGTAGTTTATTTTGATCTCACTCATAGGAAAGTACAATTCGTTATGCCCTATAGGATTGAGGGGAAATGTGTGTGACTTGTTTACATTTAAATAACAATTTTTAACTACCGAGAACTCATCAATAACTAAGTATTTTGGGGAGGTCAGTAGTGGGGAGTTGTAAGTATATATTTAAGTCATCAGCAAAGGCCAAGTGTACAAGATCTGTATTGTGGATTCTGGGAATATGATGAAAGTTTTTTTGTGAAATAAACAGAAGGACGGGCTCTAGATAAAGATTAAATAGGTATAGCGAAAGAGGACATCCTTGTCTTGTACCATTGAATAAGAGTATAGGGTTAGTTATAAGTTTATTTACCTGTATAGTGGTAGAAGCTTTCCGATACAGAACCTGGATCATTTTAATGAATTCTTGAGGAAAACCATATAAAGGCAGTATATTAAAGAGAAAGTGTAAGTTTACTCTATCAAAAGCTTTAGTTGCATCTACTGTAAGGGCATATCTGGGGCATTTATCCCTATTAAGTAGTCTTACAATGTTATCTAAAAGGAGGGTGTTGTCACTTGTTTGCCTGTTTGTCATAACGCCCATTTGTTGTTGGGAAATAATAGAGGGGGAATATATTCTTAAGTCTATTTGCTATAACATTGGTTAATATCTTAAGATCAGTGTTTATGAGGGCTATTGGTCTATAATTTGCTGGATCTGTTGGGTCAGAATGTGGTTTAGTAATCAACACCGTCTTGGAGTTAAAGTATTTGTCTGTTATACCATATTGCATTACATAATTGAAAACTTTTAATAACACTTTGGAGATAGGTTCCATGAATAGCTTATAAAAATCTGATTTGTAGCCATCAGGCCCAGGGGATTTACCTAATTTTAGTTTGTTTATTGATTTTAAGTTTCCTTTGATCTTCTGTAATTTGTGGAAAGCTTATATTATGAATAAAATCCTCAAATCTGTCTGTAGATAAGGGTATATTGTATAATTTCTTATAAATATCTTCAAAAGCATCCACTATATCTTGATCTTTATATTTCACCTGTCCTTCATATTTTATTCCTTTAATCCTAGGAGGTCCACTTTTTATGTTAGTCTAGCTAGGAATTTTGATGGTGTTTGAGCCCATTCTGAATATTGATATACTGACCTTAATTCTAAGAAGGAGATATTTTCTAAATAGTGTTTGTGTAATTGTTTTTGCCAATCAATTAATTTTTTCCTCAAGTTCTTTAGAATATTTTTCCTGAAGTTCTAGTTCAGCAGTGTTTATTTGACACTCTAGTTCATTCTTAAGATTGTTATAATTTTTTTTGAGCCATGCAGATTTTTGAATAATAATACCCCTGATGACAGCCTTGGTAGCTGCCCATTGTATGTCAGATGGGATTTGATCGGATATAAATTCATTTTGAAGTTGGGCTAGCACATTCTGAATTTCTTGTGTAGTTTCTTGGCTTTGTATAATTTTAGGATTTAACACCCAGGTATTGAAATAGGAAATATTTTGTTTATGAGCTTGAAAGTTTATTAAATATCTAATTTTGGAATGATCTGAAAGAGTTCTAGGTGATGCAGCATAATTTATTTTGTTAGAAAGGAAATCAAGAGACATTAGAAAAGCATCTATCCTGGACCAAGTTTTATGTGCGTCTGAAAAGAAAGTGAATCTTGACATTGTTTTACATATTGAAATGTAACATAAGGGTTAACTAGTTCAAATGTATTTTGTAATTCTTCAAGTGCTGTAGTGGTAGATTGTGACTGTCTTCTTATTATGCAATCTATCCTTATCTAGATTTAGTAAAGCATTCCAGTCCCCACCTACAATAAACAGATGATTTGGGTATTTGGCTAATATATTAAAGATTTCATAAATGAAGAGCTGTTGATTTGAGCAGGGGATATATATATTAAAGAAATAGTAATGGTTTGTTCAAAGTATGATATTCAGTAGTAAATAATACCCATCTTCCCTTTGAGTCAGCTTCATAGGAAGTAATCTCTCCTTGGAAGGATTTATTTACTATAATGGCCACTCCCCTGGACATAATATAATATGCAGCAACTATTGTTTTAACCCATTTTCTTTTCCTTTCCCTAACCCAAAGTTGGTCATCTAAGTGAGTTTCTTGTAAGGAAGTTATATCAGCCTTAGTTTGGTATGTGAGGTGCATGATTAAATTTCTTTACTTTTTATCTACCATCCCTTTAACATTCCAAGAGTCTATGGTTATCAGTTTTTATTAATATTGTTGAAGTTTCTCATTAGTTGATGCACAAAAATACAGTTATAAACGTTTTCTGATAGTGTATTTATCTTAAGAATAAATGTTGAGACTTCTATATTCCTAAACTCTAAATAGGTGCCTAACCACCGATCCCTCTGTATTTGTAAATGTGCATGAGTTAAGAAACTAAAATAAACTATTATTTTTAACAACAAGGAGTAGATGTATATCAGTGGGATGTCAATAATACCCATACTGTTCCAAATGCGAACAGTCATCAGCTAACAGACTGTGCCCATCCCGCTCCATTTATATACTGCATATTCATTTTCAGACTTCTTAAAATATTATATTAATTGTGCCCTTAGATATTATATAGACAGAAAAAGAAAAGTAGCTTTTATAAAAAGTTTTGTAGTAACAGCAACATATTATAATTCTTAACATTTCAAGAGTTATTAGAGAGTTAACAAAACAATATTTTCAAAAACCAAGCACAATATATGTATATTTTAAAGAAGGCATCATTTTAAAAATTCAGCATTTGCATTATTCTTGCTAATAGCAACTAAAGTACAGTTGTGTACCTACCATAAATCTAGATGTTAGAGTGTATTCACTGTTGCAGTCATTACTCTTGGGTTATTACCCTGCTGGCAGGCTACCCTTGGTCGGCGAGAATTCCAAAGTCTAGGTCCGGTGTCGGTTGCTGTTGCCTCCTCCCTGACGTCAGTGCGCCAGGGGTATAAAAGATGCAGCAGACACCATTTTCTTCATTTTTTCTTGCCCCAGATGTCAGGTGCCCCCAAACTGGTAGGCTGAAAAATATGCCAATAAAAATGCAAGCACAAAAATAACATTTCCTTCATCTACAAGCAAATACACCAAATAGGTTGTATAGGATAGAGAAGTGCAGATAAGTCCCAGCAAGGAAAAGGGGGATGGTGGGTGGGTAACCTGGACTGCAACAGTGAATACACTCGAACATCTACATTTATGGTAGGTACACAACTGTACTATGTTCATTGTGTTTCACTGTTGCAGTCATTACTCTTGGGTTGAATCCTAAAGCTGAGGAAGGGCAGCTAGGCTAAATAGGATTAGGAGAGGCTAGGAGGCCCTGCAGGACTGCAGTGGCAAAGCCTGCTCTGGACTTAAAGAGGTAAGTGGTAGTGCTTTGTGAAGGTGCGCACTGAACTCCAACTTGCAGCCTCTAAGATATCTTTGGTTGGTACTCCTCTGAGGAAGGCTGCTGAAGTGGCTGCTGCTCTGGTGGAATGAGGTCTAATGCCCTTAGGCACTGCTTTTCTATGTTGAAAATAGCAGATACGGATGCAATGGCCTATCCATTTAGAAATAGTCTGTTTTGAGATAGCCTTTCCTTGTGATCCTGCAGCACTCTCCAAAATACTAGAGAGATGCATACACTCTCAGGTCTCAGACTACCTCCTTACTAACAACCTCCTTTCCAATACTCAGCATGACATGGTCTCACACAAACAACTTATCTCTGTCCTCAATAACCTATCCTTCTCACAATCAGTCACCAACTGGTTTCAGAGTTACCTGTCTGACCGCCAACACTCTGTTGTATGGCAGAATGACACATCTCCCCAACTACCTGTCTCCATAGGGGTTCCCCCAAGGATCCATCCTTGGACCTTCTCTTCTCTGTTTTCACAAATCTAGCCTCTGCCACCACACATGGCACACTCATACAATACGCAGATGACTCTACCATCATCTGCTCATCCCAGTCCCTACCCAAACTGCAAAAAGTCACACAGGAAGCCTTTTCCTCTGTTGAAACTTGGTTATCCGATGCCCAATTAATACTCAACCCTAACAAAACTAAACTACTCATCTTCCAACCCAACAAACACACTCAAAACAACTCTCACTAACATCACAGCAAACGACAACACCACTATATACCCAACTGAACACACCAAACTGCTATGCGTGGAAATAGACAAACTAAAATATGACATTCTCATATCCATGACCATAAAAAAAGTCCACAAAAAACTAGGAGCGTTATACAAAAATAAGCTTCTCACCAAAGCAGCAAAGATTTCAATAGCAAATTCCCACCTTACCTCCACCCTGCTTTATGCCTCTCCAATATATACCAACCTAAGGCAATGCGATCTAAACAAGCTAGAGACCTGCTACAACAAAATTGCCAAATTCGCCACAAGGGCATCCTACCATAGTCACCACTGTCTCTCACTTGAACTATGCTGGCTTAAACTCCCTCATCCCCTTCAATGGTATCAACTCTCACTCGCCCACAAACTAGTAAACCATCCACTAAATGTCCCATCCCTCCAGAATCTACTCCAACCCAGACAACTAAGATCCAGCAACAAAAATCACTTGCAGATCACTAAAGCCAATAACTCTGCTGGTGAAGCACTATTCTCTTGCACCATAGCCAAGCTATGGAACTCCCTCCCACCCACAATTACCTCCGTACCATCATGCACCCACTTCAAAACTTTACTAAAAGCGCACCTAAAAACATGCTGGCTATGCCCTTGCAACTCCCACTCTAATATCACCCACCCCATCCAACCACTACCTTTCTTTCCACTCCACTAACTACCTTGATTATAGCAAGCTCAGATGCTCATAAGCCTAGTACTTATACAGCAGGAACTTATTTTAACATTTGTTAATGTCTGTTATGTACTTCACAGATAAAGAATCTAGTTGTCTACTAATGTACTATGTTCATCTGTAAATATGTTGTAAGTAATTGCTATGTAAATTGTTAATCGCTATGTAATCCAATGTTACTGTTTATTTTAACTGTGGAGCTTTTCTCCCCGGGCCTCCGCTGAAAATGGACCCATGTCCAGTCGGACACTCCCAGTCAACAAATAAATAAATAAAATATGACACAAAGTTGCTCAGTCTTTCTGAAAGCTTTAGTTCTGTTCAAGTAGAAGCATAACTGCCTGTGTATGTCCAAAGAATGCAGACTTTTCTCACCCTTGTTCTGTGGATTAGGATAAAAGGTTGGCAAGTGAATGGTTTTGGTTAAGGGCCACACTGGACACCACCTTAGGCATAAATGTAGGGTTTGTCCTCAGAGAAACCCTGTCTGGATAAAAAATGATGAAAGGTTCCACAGCCATGAGTGCTTGGAACTCAGAGACCCACCTTGCAGAGGTTTATTGCTAGGAGCAGAGCTGTTTTCCAGGATAAGAATTTTATAACTGCCGTTGATGCTGGCTCAAAAGGAGGCAGTGTGAGTTTTTCCAAAACATAATTGAGGTCCCAAGCCGGAATTGTGCTCTCCTTGGAGGCCTAATGTTTTTAGCCCCATCTGAGGTACTGCCTTATTAAAGGATGAGAAAAGATAGGTGGTTCCGTTCTGTAATGGGCTGAAATGGCAGAGGCATGATTCTTAACTGATGAGAAGGAAAGACCTTTGGTTCAGCATCTCAGTTAGGTATTGTAAAATCTGAGGGATATTTGGTACACACGTGTCAATGCCTTGTTCCTGGTTCCAAGCACAGAATCTCTTCCATTTTTCTGCATAAGATTTTCTGGTGCTGGGCCTCCTGGCCTCCAAAATAACACCAACAGCAGCTTTTGAAAGAGGGGTGTTCTGAATGGCTACATTATCCGCCATGCTGCCAGATTTAAGGTTCCGAGTTGGCTGTGCAGAATCTGATTATTTTGTTGGGTCAGCAAGTGAGAAGTTTGAGGCAATATCCATGCTGGACCTTGAGACAAGCTCTTTAGGATTGGGCACCAGTGCTGGCGTGGCCAGTCTGGTGCAATCAGTATCATTTTTGGCTTCTCTTGTCTGACCTTTAGGAGTACCCTGGAAAGGAGAGGCAGTGGGGGAAATGCATATACCGTTAGATTTTTCCAGCTGAAGGATAGGGCGTCCACTTTCCATGCTTGCTTGTGATAAATCCTTGTGCAAAATCTCTGCAATTGGCAGTTGTGGGGGGAGGCAAATAGATGTCTGGGCATCCACATTTCCTCATTACCATGCTGAAGACTTGTGGATCCAGTTTCCATTCGTGGGGATCCATGAGGTTTCTGCTTAGTTCGTCTGCCAGAGTATTTGTTTTTCCTGGCAGGAATTGTGCTTGCAGGTGAATATGAAAAGCAAATGCTGTGTGCCATAAGGTCATTGCTTGTCTGCATAGGGGGTAGGAATGTGTACCTCTCTGCACCTGACTGTAGTGTTGTCTGTCTTTATCAGTAACTGTCCTGGATGAAGCAGGTCCTTGAAAGCTGTCTGGGCATTTTGAACAGCTAGCATTTCTTTTTGATTGATGTGAAGATGCATCTGGTTTGCAGACCATGTGCCCTGAATACATTTTCCTGCCATATGGGCTCCCCAGGCATAATCTGATGCATCCGTTGTCAGTGTCTGTCTGGCAGTGGGTAAACAGAATGACAGACCCTTGTTGTGGTGACAGGCTTCTGCCCATCGAACCTCCTGTTGTAGGCAGGGAATGAGTGCAATTACTGTCTCCAGGCTGTGGCAATGCTGAGTCCAAACACTTTTTAGGTACCATTGTAGTTTCCGCATATGCAGTCTGGCATATGGAATTAGTAGAATGCAAGATGCCATGAAACCCAAGGCCTGCAGGATTTTCCTTGCAGATAAGTGGGTTTGTATTGCCAATTTCTTTAAGTAAGCAGTCAGATGCTTTTGTTTGTCTGGCGTGAGATAAGCCATCTGGGCAGTTGTATTTAAGGTTGCACCCAGGAATATTATCTCGAGAGGGCACTAGGTTTGATTTCTTCTCGTTTACTGTGTACCCTAGGCCAATTAGTAATCTTTTTACAAACGCCAGATGCTTCAGAAGAATGTCTTTGTTCTCTGCTTCAATTAGGCAGTCGTCCAAGTAGGGATATATTTGAATTCCTTTTTGTCTGCAAAACGCTATTACTGGTGCCAGGCATTTTGTGAAGACCCTGGGCGCAGTAGATAAGCCAAAGGGCAGTGCAGAGAATTGGTAATGCATTGAGCCAGCTATGAATCTGAGGTATCTTCTGCAAGATTGTCTGATTGGGACATGCAGGTATGACTCTTTTAGGTCCAAAGTTACGAGCCAAGCCTTGTTGCCCAGCATGGGCAGTAGCTGCTGTAGAGTCAACATCTTGAATTTTGGAACTTCCAGAAACGTATTTAAAATTGACAGGTCCAGAATTGGTCTCCAGGTTTTGTCCTTTCTGTTTTCTAGAAAAAGTCTGGAGTAAAATCCTTGCCCCTGCTCTTGTTGTGGTACTTGCTGAATGGCCCTCATGTCCATGAGGTCTGTAATTTGTTTTTGTGCCTCTGCCCATTGTGTGGCAGGTCTGGCATACCTTTTGACCTTGGTTGGGTGTGAAAATGGAACGTGTAGCCTTGGGACACTGTTCAGGACCCATTTGTCCTGGGTAACCATTTGCCAATTTGATGAAAAAAGGGCTAGTTTTCCCCCTAAGGGGGGCTGCCAAAAGAAAAGTGCTTGGATCTGGAAGAGGAAAGTCATTGGGATTGTTTCCTGTAAGGTTCTGATTTGTCTTCTCTGCTTTTGGAGGTAGGAGCACCCCATTGTTTAGGTCTGTATGAGCCTTGGGGCTGAGATCTGCCTCTGGGACGCCTGTATATGCCCCTTTGTGGTCTGTCTGACACTGGAAAGGACCAATTTTTAGTAGGCCAGTTCCTGCTAAACCTGGGTGGCTGCACCTGTAAGAAATCCTTGACTGTCTGCATGGATTTTGCTTTATCCTCCATTTTTTTCAAAACCTCTTCTGCTTTACTACCAAACAAAGCATCATGCTGTAATGGTGCATCTAATAATTTTGCTTTAACATGATCAGGCAGATTCTGTTCCTTTAACCAAGCAAGCCTTCTAATAACAGAACCTGTAACAGCGGCCCTGCAAGAGGCCTCCAGTGCATCATAACCACATTGCAAAGTATGCTTTCCCACTTGTTCAGCTGCATGCAATAAATCCTGCAATTCTTTGTTCTCTGAACCTTCAGTATTTGTCAACAATTTCTGTTTAAGCAGTGACATTAAATATTGCAGATATTTAAGCATATGAAACTGACAATTTAAAGCCCTTACAGCCAGGGTAGCAGAAGTGTAGACTCCCCCCCCCCCAATTGTCTAGAGCCCTAGAATCCCTATCAGAGGGGACAGGGTATTTTGCAGTGGAAGCTTTAACCCCTCTGGGAACCTGAGATATAGTTTTGGGGTCTGCAGCAGGGTTTTTATATAGGAATTTATGAGAATCCAGGACCCTGTAGTACATTGTCTGGCTTAGCAGGTGCAGGGAGTAAAGAGTCAGGGGACAGCCCGGACTCTGAAAATACATCTACAATATCCAGGACAAGTGGAATAGCAAGGGGTCTGTGCTGAGGAAGTAGCAGAAAGTCTCTGAGCCTTTTCTTAGATTCAGAATAATCTTGGCTCTCCCAGTGGAAATGCTCCTTCATGGTATGCAGGGTTTCCCCAAAAGAATAATCCTCAGGAGGAGAGGCTGAAGGAATGGATTCTTCAGCATCAGAATCCTCATAGGGAAGCATGGAGTAATCCTGTTCAGAAGAGGAATCAGAGGAAATAGAAACCTGATCAGAAGAATCATACTCAGTCTCTTGCCTAGGCCTCTTATCAGGACGGGGATGGGAGCCCCTGATCAAACTAATTAGGTCTTCGGCCATTTTGAGCATCTGTTTTTTAGGCATGGAAGTCTGAGAAGGAGAATGCTGCACTTGTTTCTTTGTCTTTAGAGCTGTTTTAGTCTGTCTTTGAGGCTGAAGATGGCTTAATATATAGTTGTGTAGGTCTGAAGACACCCTCAGAAGCCGATGTCTAGTCAGCGGCTCCGGACCCATCTGAGGGAATGATTTCAGAGTGTCCAATAAATTGAGTTTCCAGAGGCCCAGTCGGCTCCACGTGGGAGTTGGAAGCGGCCTGTGGCTCTGAGGTAGCGGGTGCCAGGGGCTGCGAAAGCGCCTCACTGAGAACCGGCGACTGGTCTAGCAGAGGCTTCATCGGTTTTGGACCTCGGATGCCTATCCTTTTCCTTGTCCTTGCATTTTTTGTAAACTCCGGTTGTCAGCTGGTCCGCCGGCGTTATATAATTAAATCTTCGGCCAAAGTAATGAAATGCAAAATCGAATCGACGCTTGATAGTGTGTTGGTTAAATCTAGCACAAAACCGACAGCTAGCAACATTGTGATCAGGGCCTAGGCAAGGAATACACTAAGAGTGAAAATCCTTATGAGGTATTTGCTTCCCACAAGAAATACAACTGTTAACCTTTTCTGACATCGGTCTGGAGCAAGAAAAAAGTTTCCCCAATGGGGTACTTAGCTTTAATGAAGACTTCAGTTCTGAAATTCGGATTTGAAAATCTCAGGAGTCGGCCGACCGGCACTTGCCAACTGCTTTTGCTTCGGGCACCGCGCGGCAAGAAAGACTGAAGAAAATGGCGTCGGCTGCATCTTTTATACCCCTGGCACACTGACGTCGGGGAGGAGGCGACAGCAACCGACGCCAGACCTAGACTTTAGAATTCTGGCCGACCGAAGGTAGCCTGCCAGCAGGATAACCCAAGAGTAATGACTGCAACAGTGAAACACGAACATCTGTAGTTCTTTAAAATGTATTGGAAACCATACAAGCAATAATTGTGAACTCATTAATTAACCAGTGCCATCTACTGGACAAATGGGGGAAAAAAAAAGAAAATGTTTTTATACCGTGCTCATAGACACCTGTAAAGGTAACTCAATGGTTATGCCAGTAGAATAATGATTATACATTTTAAACATTTAAAGTAGGCAATACTTTAAAATTCAACATTTGCCTTATTCTTACTAACAGCAACTAACTGTGGTTCTTTAAAATGTATTGGAACTTCATTTAACACTGCACTGTCAAAAGCCATATAGATCCATCATTGTGTACTCGTATATTAATAATTAACCAGTGCCATCTACTTGAACAGAGAGAATAGAAAAAAAAAAACGTTTTTATACCTTGCTAATAGACACATTTAAAAGTAACTCAATGGTTATGTCAGCAGAATAATGAAACATTTAAATAAGGCAGCACTTTAAAATTCAACATTTGCCTTATTCTTGCTAACAGGAACTAACTGTGGTTCTTTAAATGCATTGGATTCTTCATTTAACACTGCACTGTCAAAAGCCATATAAACACATCATTGTGAACTCGTATGTTAATAATTAACCAGTGCCATCAACTGAACAAACAGAGAGGAAGAAGAAAAAAAAAAGAGAAAGTTTTTGTACCTTGCTCATAGACATACTTAAAAGCAACTCAATGATTATGCCAGTAGAATAACGAGTATAGATTTTAACTGAAACTACTTGTGTCTAATATTTACACTACGTAAACTCTTATATCAAAGGTTATATCCCATTTTTTAAATGTAATTTAACACTTCTTTTTTGTAAGCTGTAAATGCACTTTAAAGTCATTTCTCTATGCAGACAATGTTAGGTAGCTTTGTAACTTTTAAATGTAAAGGCAGTTACTAAAATACAGTACCTTAAGTATTAGTGTAGCAAAGAGGTTTTCTTTACAGGCAAGTAAGCAGAGTTATTTAGAACACATTCCACATCCATTTGTTTAAAATTTCCCATAAGAGTGGTATATTCTTCTGTCCTGTAGTTCTTTGGAGCTGTAGCACTTGTTCAGCCTTCCAAATGTTGTTTTGGATCAAAAGATATGAAAAGAGTTGTCTCAGGCAGTATTTACTTTGGAGAGATGCAGAAAGGTGGATTTTGCCTGGTCAGGTGTTTCTAAGGATATTTTTTCTTCTTTGTAATAAAATGTTAAAGTTGCAGGATAGTTTTATTATGTTCTTCTATTTCACTGATTAGTTGATTACAGCCATTCAATTTATCTAGATACAAGTGCTTTGCCACCTAATAGTCTGGGTAAATTCCACTGCCTACAGCAATCTGAAACTTAAAAGTGTCTACCAGTTGATGACCAAGAAGCCCAGGATAGTAGCTCTATTCACCTTCCAATATCAGTCTAGCATTCGGTTTTACTTGTCACAGTAACAGTACTCAGAGCAAGAACCAATTCAAAGACACCAATTCTAGAACCCCCACATTGCTTGTGTAATGATTTGTGGGACACCTGTCTGAACCCTGTGAAACCTTTGAGACATTTTAGGGGCAGGGGACCAGATATCAGCCAAGACGACATCCGGTAGAGGTCCCAAGACTATATGAATTGCTACAGATTTAGGGACATGTTAAAATACCTTTTTGAAGACATCTTACACCTCTTTAGCTTCCCATCTGGAAAAGTCTTTTACTCTGTGTGCTTCCAAACACTGCCTTCATGGGAGAAGCTGAGGACATGGTTATCACCAATATACATTTCATACCTAATGGAGAAGACATCCGGAATGCACAAACTCTTCTACCTCCCTCTCAGCGAAGTCAGAGACCCTCCCTGGGGAGGATTCTCCATTGGCAGAGGGACTTCAATCAATGAAACCTGATCTGCACTTGGCTACAAGTTCTGCAGAACACTAAAGCACTCTTCAGTCAAGGTGTTCCTTTACTGGGGAAGAAGCTGGTTAGGAAAGTACAGTTGTGTACGCTTACCATAAATGAAGATGTTAGACTGTATTCCCTGTTGCAGTCATCACTTTTGGGTTATCTTGCTTGCAGTAGCCCTCAGTCGGCCTGATTAACAATGTCTTGGGCCCTGCATCGGTTGCTGTCCCTTCTTCCATGACGTCAGGTTGTCAGTGTATAAAACATGCAGCAGATGCCATTACATCAGTTTTTCTTCCCGCAGATGTCAGTTGCCCCCTTAATGGGAAGCAATTAAATCTATAAATATACAAGGTTAGACCTCCAACAAAAAAGCAAATTCACCAAAAAGCTTTTGAAGATAGTAAAGGAAGTAGAGGTATATCCAAAAAAAAAAAAGGGGGGCTGGAGGGAGGGTAACCAGGACTGCAACAGTGAATGCACTCGAACATCTACATTTATGGTAAGTGTACACAACTGTTCTTCGTTTTTCACTGTTGCAGTCATCACTTTTGGGTAGATTCCCAAAGCTAAGGGTGGGAGGAGGAATTTAAATGGAATTAGGACCAGCAAAAAGGCCCTGCAAGACTGCAGTGGCAAAGCCAGCTCTGGATTTAGAGAAAATTGGCAGATGGTAATGCTTGGTGAAAGTATCTACAGAACTCTAAGTAGCAGCTTCTAGGATGTCCCTGGCAGGGATGCCTCTGAGAAAGGCTGCAGAGGTAGATGCAGCCCTGATAGAGTGGGGTCTGATCCCCTGTGGGATAGGTTTTCCATGGTATTTGTAGCAAAAAAGAATGCAATGGCCCATCCCATTTGGAAATGGTTTGCTTTGAAATAGCCCTCCCCTCTGCCCCTAAAGCAAATGCCATCAGCAGTTGGACAGAACTAAACCTCAAAGGAAATCTGATCAAGCAGAATCTGTGCACATCTAAGGAGAACAGAATCCATTCCCCTTTGTTCTGTGGATTAGGAAAGAAGGTTGGCAAATGTATGGACTGATTAAGGGCCACACTGAATACCACCTTGGGCATGGAGGGATTAGTCCTGAGGGTCACCCTGCCCAGATGAAAGGCTTCACTGCCATGAGGGTCTGTAATTCAGACACCCTTCTTGCTGAAGTGATTGCTAAAAGGAAAGTTGTTTTCCAAGAAAGGAATTTTAAGTCCGCAGTGGCAGCTGGCTAGAAAGGAGGAAGGGTGAGCTTTTCCAATACAAAGTTGAGGTCCCAGGCTGGAGTTGGAGCTTTCCTAGGTGGTTGTAGATTTTTGGCCCCTCTGAAGAACTGCTTAAGCAGTGGATGAGAGAAGAGGGGTGGTTCTGTGTTATGAGCTGAGATGGCTGACTGGTGAATTTTGATAAAGGAGAAAGACAAGCCCTTATGAAGCATCTCAGTTAAGTATTATAAGATCTGAGGTAAAATGGGCACTGTTGTGCTCATCCCTTGACATTGGTTCCAGGCACAGAATCTTTTCCATTTTTCAGCACAAGACTTTCTGGTACTAGGCCTCCTTGCCTCAAACATCCATCACTGGTTTACTGAGGGATGGTAAAGGAGAAATTATCTAATTAGCCAGGCTGCAAGATTCAGTGTTTGAAGCGGAGGATGCAGAATTTGGTTCTCCTGCTGAGACAAAAGAGTACGAGTCTGAGGCAGGTGCCATGGGGCCCACAGTGACACTGCGCAAGAGGGGGTACACCAGTGCTGGCAAGGCCAGTCTGGTGCAATCAAAATCTTCCTTGGTTTGTCTCATTTGATCTTTAGTAGTACTTTGGAGAGCAGAGGCAGAGGAGGAAAGGCATACACTGACAGGTTTATCCAGCTGAAGGAGAGAGCATCCACTTTCCAAGCTTGTTTATGGTGAGTCCTTGTGCAGAATTTGTCCAACTGATAGTTTTGGGGGGAGGCAAACAGTTCTATATCTGGGCTCCCCCATTTGCTTGTTAACATGTTGAAAATCCTTCGTTCCAGTTTCCACTCATGTGGGTCCATGAGGTTTCTGCTTAGTTCGTCTGCCAGTGTATTTAGTTTTCCTGGCAGGAATTGAGTTTGTAAATGTACCTGATAACTCAGGGCTGAGTTCCACAATGCCATAGCTAGTCTGCAGAGGAGGTAAAAATGTGTACCCCCCCTGCTTATGTACCACATAACAGTGGTGGTGTCGTCTATCATTAATTGTCCTGGAAGAATGTGGTCCTTGAAGGCTGTCAGAGCATTCTGTACAGCTAACATTTCTTTTTGATTGATATGCAGGTGCATTTGACTTGGGTTCCATTTGCCCTGAATGCACTTCTCTGCCAGGTGGGCCCCCCATGCATAGTCTGATGTGTCTGTTTGTCAAGGTTTGGGCGGCAAGGGGTAGTGTGAATGGTAGTCCCCTGTTTTGGTGACAGGCCTCTGCCCACCAAAGAAATTCTAGGCGTAGGCAAAGTATGATAAGAACCATTGCCTCTAGATCCTGTGAATGTTGACACACCATAGGCTTTTGAGATACCATTGCAGTTTCCTCATATGTGGCCTTGCATATGGAATTAGAAGAATGTAGGAGGCCATGAACCCCAAGGCTTGCAGTATTTGCCTTGCAGATAACTGGGTTTTTGTGGCCACTTGATTGAAGTAGGTTGTCAAATTAATCAGTTTCTCTGGCGTGAGGAAAGACATCTGGGAAGTTGTACTCAAGCTTGCTCCCAGGAATATAACTTGACAGGGTACCAGTTGTGATTTCTTTTCGTTTATGGTGTACCCCAGACAAGTCAGTACTCTCTGAACAAAGGCCAGATGATTCAAAAGTATGTCCTGGCGAATTAGACAATCGTCCAGATATGGAGTTCATAAATTCAAATGCCATGGAACAGCTAGTCACTGTTCCCACGAGAGGAGAAAATATACTAGATCTCATCATCACAAACATGGGGACAAAATGCTCCACACTAGAAGTATATCCCTCATTGGTGAGATATGATCTGATCATAAACTAATCTCACTGGAAATCCACATCCCGCCCCCACCCCAAACAAAAAAGACCACAGTGAAGAACTTCTCTAAAGCAAACTTCACACTACTCAAGACTGGTGTGGTATCCTTCAAGGCCCCTGAGCCAGTGGAAACCACAACCCAAGCTGCGGAAGCCCTAACAAATGCCTTCTATGAACACCTCCAGGACTGCATGGATCAGGCAATCCCAAATAAAACCAAGACTCTTTCCACAAAGGGCAAACGTCCAGTCTGGTGGACCCCAGCCATTAACAAACTTTACAATAAGAGTAGAAAGCTATTACATGATAGAACAAAATCCATAAAAGGGAAGTCACCCCTGATCATTATTAGTAAAAAAATACGAGCACTCATAAAATCAACTAAGGCCAATTTTGAGAGAAAAATTGCCATGGATTCAAAGGACAATCATAAGGCCTTTTTCAGCTATGTTAGGAACCTGGGTGGAAACTCCCAGATATGCTCAGAATTAGTCCAAAATGATACAAAAATCACTGAACCCACAGACATTGCCAACATACTGGCAGACAGGTTCAGTGCAAACTTCACCCCCCTCTCCCTCCCCTAAACGAGAGATAACTATCCCAGCGGAGTGTAGCCTCCCAGACATCTCAAATGTGCAGGTGAAAGCTGCTCTCTCTAAAGCTAAAAACACAGCATCAATGGGACTGGATGGTGTCCCCGGCTGTGTGCTACACGAGCTAAATGAGGAATTAAACCCGCACATAAGTCAGCTGTTTAATCTCAGCCTTACCACAGGATACGTGCCCAAGGAGTGGCGTACGGCAACAGTGGTCCCACTCCACAAAGGCAGTGCCTCTACGGACCCTGGTAATTACCGCCCCATAAGCTTAACAAGTCTAGTCTGCAAAGCTATGGAGAGGATCATAATGGAACTCATAAACAAAGATATAGGGGACTTGCAGACATTGGACCCGACCCAGTTTGGCTTCGTCAAGGGCAGATCATGCCTTTTGAACTTGGTCGACTTCTTCGAAACAGTCACCAAGGCCATTGATGAGGGAAAGGCAGTCCATACAGCCTACCTTGACCTTGCAAAGGCTTTCACACAATACCCCACTCAGGTATTGTAGAAAACTTACCAGCTTAAATGTAAACCCATATGTCACAAGATGGGTTGCAAACTGGCTTAAGGACAGAACCCACAGGGTTAAAGTTGCTGGCGCTATGTCAGACTCCAAGCCGGTCACAAGTGGTGTCCCACAGGGCTCGGTCCTTGGCCCCCTATTGTTCGGCATCTACTTCTCAGAAGTACAGGCCAACATGGGAGGACTTTGGCTGACAAAGTTTGCAGACGACTGCAAACTGGGCGCCATAGTGGAAAGTGCATCGAACACAGATATCCTTCAGAAGAGACTCACGGAAACAGATAGCTGGTGCCAGAGCCATGGCCTGAAGTTAAACGCCAAAAAATGTATAGTCATACCCTTCGGGAAAAACAAGGTAACCCCAAGCTACCATATAGGTGGCAATCCACTAAGTACAGAAGAGGTTATCAGGGACCTGGGGACCCAGGTTGACAGTGGCCTTTCTTTTGACACTCACGTTGCTAAAGTGGTTAGAAAGACCTTCTACATTGCCCACCTGATCATGAAGGGATTCACATCCAGATCTAGTGAGGTCATTGTTCCCCTGTACTCTTCACTTATCAGACCAATGATAGAGTACAATGCCCCACTCGGGATGTATCTCACCCGACATCTGCAGCAATTGGAGAGACCCCAAAAGTTCCTCACCAAAAGGTTAAAGGGACTCCAAAATCTGTCATATGCTGCCAGATTGAAGAAACTCCAGCTCTATTCAGACGCATACCGTCTGCTCAGAGGTGACATGTGCCTGACATACAAGGCCATGTCTAACCCGGAATTAATGGACATGCTCCACCTCAAAAAATCCAAATCCGCCAAAACCACTAGAGCAAGCGACTTAAACCTTAGCACGGATATAAATAGGACGTGCTGGAGGGATAGATTTATCACTCAGACTCCCTATGCTGTGGAATAAAATCCCGGTCCATGTGAGGCAGAGCACCTCGCTGGCTCTGTTCAAGAGAAATCTTGAACTGTGGATGGGAGATCGTAGGTTTACCCCGGGAATCATCTCTGTGTCACTGCTGGACAGAGGCACAACAAACTAATGGGTACAGTATTTTTTCATATAAGGGGTGGCGTAAGCCACAAAACTTTGGGCTAGGCTTATAAATGCCTTAGGGCAGATAGCCTAGTATAAACCTATGAACCTATGGGTATATCTGAATTATTTCTTTGCTGCAGAATGCGATGACTGGAGCTAGGCACTTTGCGAATACCCTGGGCGCAGTAGATAAACCAAAGGGCAGTGCAGAGAACTGATAGTGCATGTAGCCTGCTTTGAAGTGTAGGTATTTTCTGCAAGACTCCCTGATAGGGATGTGCAGGTATGCTTCTTTTAAGTCTAGTGTTGCCAACCATGCATTTTTGCCTACCATAGGAAGCAGCTGGTGAAGAGTCAGCATCTTGAATTTTGGAATCACCAGAAAGGTATTTAGAGTAGAAAGGTCCAGGATAGGACGCCATGTATTGCCTTTTCTGGGTACCAGGAAAAGTCCCAAATAGAACCCTTGTCCCTTTTCCTCTTCTGGTACCAACTGAATAGCCCCCCCATGCTTAAGAGAGAGTACTTTATTTTGGGCTTCTGGCCACTTGCGTCGTGTTGGGTAAGGTGCGGAAGTGAAATCTGTATCCCTGGGACACTATTTAAAAGCCATTCGTCCTGGGTAAAGAGCTCCCAAGTCTGCAGACCAATCTTTCCGCCTAAAGGAGCATTCAGTGGGGAAGTGCTTGGAAGTTTTAGAAGAAAGTCATTTTCCATAGGGGGGGGGTCTTGCTACTCCCTGATTTGGGTGCGGAAACCCCCCCCCCCCACTGCTTATTCTTGCGTCTCCCCTGGGACTGAAACCTGGGGTTTCTGCTATGTCTGGGTTTGGCTTGAGAAGACCTTGAAGAGGCTGGAAAGGACCAATTCTTAGAGGGCCAGTGCCTACTAAATCTAGGAGGCGGAACTTGCAAGAAATCTTTTAACAGTTTACATAAATTTAGCTTTATCTTCCATTTTTTTAAGAACTTCCTCAGCCTTGTTGCCAAACAGGCGGTCCGGATTTAAGGGAGCATCCAACAATTTAGCTTTAACATTATCAGGTAAAGATTGCTCCTTAAACCAAGCGTGCCCTCTGAGCACAGGACCAGTAACAGCAGCCCTGCAAGAGGCCTCTAAAGAATCAAATCCACATTGCAAAGTATGTTTTCCAACCTGTTCAGCAGAATGCATTAAATCCTGTAATTCTTTATTTTCCACACAGTCAGGAATCAACATTTTCTGTTTAAGCAATCCAGTAACATGTTGTTGATACTTTACCCTATGAAATTGGCAGTTTAAAGCCCTAATGGCCAAGGTTGCAGAAGTGTAACCTACGAAACTGGCAGTTTAAAGCCCTAATGGCCAAGGTTGCAGAAGTGTAAACCTTCTTACTCCATCTATCTAGCGCCCTGGAGTGTCTATCAGAAGGGGTAGGAGTTTTAGCAGTAGAAGCCTTAATGCCTTTGGGTCCCTGTGAAATGATCTCTGGATCCGCAACAGGATCCTTAAAAAGGAACTTGTGTGAATCAGGAACCCTGTAATATCGGTCAGGTTTTCTGGGAGCAAGGCAAGGAATCAGGGGCCAAACTAAATTCCGAAAAAGCATCAATAATTTCTAGTACTGGAGGAATAGCTAAAGGTCTATGCTGAGGCAGGAGTAAGAAATCCCCAAGCCTCTTTTTTGAATTAGAAAAATCCTGGCTTTCCCAGTGGAAATGCTCCCTTAGAGTATGTGAGGTTTCACCAAAAGAAAAATGCTCTGGAGGGGAAGCAGAGGGAATAACGTCCTCTGCATCAGAATCCTCATAAGTAGATATGGGCACATCCAGATCATCAGAATAATCAGAAAAATCAGAACCCTAGTCAGAAGATTCATAAACTTCAGTCCTAGGTTTCTTAGAAGAGGGAGGCTGGCTTCCCCTGATTCGAGTCATAACATCTTCAGCCATTCTTGTCTTTTTTTTAGGCATAAAGGCCTGAGCATGTGGCCTGGACATCAGTTTTTTAGGCATGGTTTGAGATTTAGGCCTAAAAGGAGGAGGAGGCGTCGGTTTAATATGCAAGTCCGTAGGCCTGAAAACACCCTCTGAAGCCGGTGCCTGCACAGCGGCTCCAGACCCATCCAAGGTAGAGACATTCGCAGGTTCCATAGTTGAAGCATCTCGCAGCATACCGGACTCCAAATGGGTCTCAGTAGAGGCCTGCGAATCAGAAGTAGTGGGCATCAGGGGCTGCAAAAGTGCCTCACTGAGTACCGGCAAACAGGTGACTGGCTAGGGAGAAGTGTCGGCAGTTTTGGACCTCGGTGGCCTGTCTTTATCCTTGTGTTTTTTCGGAATCCCGGCAGTCAGATGGCTAACCAATGACATTTCTGGATAATCAGAGAACCGAAATATTCTGAGGCAAAACTATACAGACGACGGATAGTGCGCTGATTGAATAAAGCACAAAACTGACAGCACAGTACATTGTGGTCAGGAATACAGAACAAATGAAAATGTTTATGAGGTAATTGCTTTCCACAAGTAATGCAATTATTAACTTTTACTGACATCGGTAAGGAACAAGAAAAAGTTTCCCCAACGGGGTACTTAGCTTTCAGTTGAAGACTTCGGTTCTGAAACTCAAATAAAAATTTCATGAGTTGGCCAACCGGCACTTGCGAAAGTACAGTTGTGTACACTTACCATAAATGTAGATGTTAGAGTGTATTCACTGTTGCAGTCATTACATTTGGGTAATCTGCTGGCAGGTTGCCCTCAGTCGGCCTGAATAACAAAGTCTTGGGTCCTGCGTCGGTTGCTGTCTCCTCTTCCATGATGCCCGGTCTTCAGCGGTATAAAAATAGAAGTTATGTTCTTACCATAACGTTCCATGTTAGTTGTCTTCTTCTCGCCTTCTTCTTGCTGGATGGGTTCGGAGCCGACCTGCCCGACTCGCCACTCTAAAAGCTCGAGAGTTGGTTCCACCGGCTCGAGGCTCCCCTTATATCCCACAATGCTAGGCGTGAGTTACCTCAGATCTCGTTTGTAAGCTAGGCCCAGCCTATAATAGTAGCAGAATAACTAGAAACAAAGTCCACCTCTATAAACAAGGGTGAAGAGAAGGGTGACCTACATCCTGATCTAGGAAATATGCACAGCAGAGCATATACCTAAAGTAAAGAGGTGGTAGAAAGAGAGGTCACAATCAAACTCCTCTAGGTCTGTCCAGGCCAGCGGGAAGGAGGGTGGAACGCAAGAAGAAGGCGAGAAGAACACAACTAACATGGAACGTTATGGTAAGAACATAACTTCTATATGTTAAGTTGTCTATCTCGCCTTCATTCTTGCTGGATGGGACCGCGTCCCTAGCACCTTGTCCTGGGTGGCCTAACGGAACAGACTCTTGAGAACAGTGGAACCAAAGTTAGCTCTATGCCTAGAAGCTAAATCCAACTTATAATGAGAAATGAAAGTGTGAGGAGTAGCCCAAGTAGCCGCTGCACAAATGGTGTCAATAGGCAGTCTGTCTTGGAAGGCTATAGAAGTAGCCAAAGCTCTGGTAGAATGGGCTTTAGGTTTGTTAGGCAGCTTTTGGTGTCTAATTTCATAAACAAGGGAAATCAGAGATGTTAGCCATCTAGATAATGACACCTTTGAAACTGAAAGTCCCTTTCTGCCTTCTGCATAAGAGACAAACAGCTGGTCAGATTTTCTGAATTGTTTGGTTCTATCCAAATAGTACCTTAACTGACGATGAACATCTAGCCAATGCAATTTTGTTCAGACCTGTTAGAATATTCTGGAAAAACACAGGAAGGTCAATGCTTTGATTTAGGTTAGACGCCGAGGCTATCTTAGGTAAAAAAAGACGGGTTGGTTCAGAAGATACCCTGTCCTTATGGAACAACAGATAAGGAGGTCGACAGCTGAGTGCATGAAGTTCTGAAACTCTTCTAGCTGAAGTAATAGCTACCAGAAAGAGTGTCTTCCATGATAGCAATTTTAAAGAACAGGAGGCTGCAGGTTCGAAAGGGGGAAGAATCAAAGAACTAAGAACTAACTTTAGGTCCCAAGGAGGAGGAGGATTTCTTATAGGAGGTCTGAGAAGAAGAAATCCCTTCAAAAAGGCTTTGCAAAGTTTGTGGGACATTATGGCAGATTCTGAAATGCCCACATGAAAGTTAGAAATAGCTGCCAATTGAACTTTAAGAGTAGAAGGAGATGAACCTGCATGGAAGAGTTCAGCTAGGAAGTCAAGGACCATTTGGATGGAGGCAGTGAAAGGATCTATGTCCCTTCCTTGAGCCCAATAGGCGAAACGTTTCCACTTACTCAAATAAATCTTTCGAGTGGAAGATTTATGGGACGCTATCAAAATATCTCGAACAGAGTGAGATATTTGAGGAAGCCTGGCTAAGGTTGGAATTGGAGGAACCAAGCAGTGAGGTTCAGAGAGGGAAGGGAGCGATGAAACTGACCCGACTGATGGATCAAAAGATCTGGAACTAGGTCCAGATGCCAAGGTCGCTCCGACAAAGTGATGTAGAAAGGGGAACCAAACTTGTCGAGGCCAGTAAGGAGCAATGAGGATCAACGAGGCCTTCTGAGCGATAGCTTTCTGTATCACTTGAGAGATAAGTGGGAAGGGAGGAAATGCATATAGAAGTCCCCGGGGCCAAACTTGGACTAGAGCGTCTCTGCTGGGCTGGCCTGGTAAAGGGAATAGGGTGAAAAAATCTCTGCACTTGCTATTTTGGGGAGTAGCAAAAAGGTCGCAGCAAGGCTGACCCCACTTGAGAAAAATTTCTCTCACAACAGAGTCTTTCAGAGACCACTCGTGAGGCATGAGGATAGCTCTACTCAACTTGTCCGCGATTTGATTGGACTTCCCGGGGATGTGCGTTGCTATCAGAAACTGCTGAGAAGAAATCGCCCATTGCCACAGTCTGAGTGCTTCTCGACACAAGGGGTAGGACCTGGTTCCGCCTTGTCTGTTGATATACCACACTACAGACATATTGTCCGTCTGGATTGCTATCGTTCCCAAGGGAAGAGAGTCTTGAAGGGCTTGCAATGCTAAAAGCACTGCTCTCATCTCTAGAACATTTATGTGCAAGTGGCATTCGTCTGGTTGCCATGTGCCCTGGACAGTTCTGCCCTGATAATGCCCCCCCCACCCGATCAGGGAGGCGTCCGTTGTCAGAGTAGCAACCGGAGGGGGAGGAACAAAGGGTCTTCCCACGAAGAGCTGAGGGGAAGACATCCACCACAGAAGATGATTCCTGCATGTTTACGTAATCATAATGGTGTGGGACATCGGAAGTTGCTGGTATGACCATTGTGTGAAGAGCATCCATTGAAGGATTCTCATGTGGAATCTGGCTAATGGAAGCAGAGGTATGGCAGCCGCCATAATCCCCAATACTTTCAGAACTAACCTGGCTTTGACTCTGTTGCTGCTGAAGAGGAGCGAGACCAGTTTGTGTATGTCTGTTATTCTTTGATCTGTTAACCTCGCAGACATGTTGACTGTGTCCAGAATTGCGCCTATGAAGGTAATAACACGACAAGGCGACAAAACAGACTTTTCGCAATTTATTGAAATGCCTAAGTTTTGACAAATGCGAAAGGTGTAGTCCCTGGCCCTTAGAAGAAGATGCTTGGTGGGAGCTGTGAGGAGCCAGTCGTCCAAATATGGAAACACCTGGAATCCCTGACATCTCAGGTGAGAGGCTACCACTGCCATGCATTTGGTAAACACCCGGGGGGCAGTGGTGAGTCCAAAGGGCAGGGCTCTGAATTGAAAATGACTGGTTCCCAGCCTGAAGCGGAGGAATCTTCTGGAGCGTCTGTTCATTTTTATATGATAGTACGCATCCTGAAGGTCTATAGAGCACATCCAGTTTTTTCTTCCCAATAGGGAAGAATGGACTGTAGCGTGACCATCCAAAATCGTGTTTTCTTGACTGACTTGTTCAAGATACTGAGATCCAAAATTGGTCTCCAGTCCCCTGTTTTTTTGGAACTAAAAAGAACCTGGAGTAGATTCTGGATCCTTGCTGGTCTGCTGGAACTGGCTGAATTGCTCTTTTTGCAAGCAGCTTTGAAATTTCCAAAGCTGCAAGATCCCTTTGAGCGGGTGGAACATCTGGAAGGGATTTTTTTGATCGGTTTGGAATGCAAACGAAGGGAATGGAATAGCTTTCGGAAATGATGGACTGTACCCACTTGTCTCGAGTTAGGGATAGCCAGGCTTCTGGGTACAGTGACAATCTTCCCCCGACTGCCTCCGAAGGTGGACAGTCGGGCAACACCTCAAGGATGCTGAAAGGGCTTATCGGAGAAAGTTTCTCGATTGCCCTGGTTCTGCGGACCCCCCCTGCCTCTAGGGCGATCGCCTACCATTGTTGTTCCCCCTCTGCCTCTGGCGGGAACCGACTCTGTCGCAGGCGAAGTCCCTTGAGATTGCTTTATGGAACCACATTTTCCCACTTTTCTGGCCTTTGGGGTAAGGCCTAGAAGGAGTAGAAAACTGACTCGACGGCAGAAAGAGTCTTGCCATCCGTCACGCACCTAGTCAAGGTTTCTTTCACTTGAGGACCAAAAAGAGATGATCCATCAAACGGGAATTAGTGAAAGACGCTTTAAAGGGGTCCGCAGTTGCATAGCCGCATCCAGGCATGCCTGCGTAAGGCTACACCTGTCCCTGCGGCCCTGCTCGCTCCATCAGCGCATACGAAAGGAGGCATGGAGGAGTTAGCTATGGAGTTCAGGGTAGCCAGCTGAGTGTTCATCTTGTCCTGAAAACCCGCAGCTGTAGGATCCTTCAACATGTCACCGCTTCTTTGATCAAGTCTCTTTGAAGACGAGTAAAATGGCATAGGTAGTTCAGCTTAACGCATTGGAAAGGTCGCTGATGAGAACATCCGCTTCGCGTACCTGTCCATAGACCTAGATTCCTTGTTAGGTGGATGGACAGGCACTGAAGGATCAGCTAGTTCCTTCTTAGTGGCAGCAGCAACCACCATAGCATCCACAGAAACTCCCTTGGTCAGAAATTGTTTATCCGCTGGTGCCGTGATAAATTTTGAGGGTCTCCTGGGAGTGGGGTCCACTGAGTCAGGAGCCGTCCATGCCTTTTTTGCTACCACCTGCATGAGGGGGTCAAAGGGGGGAGACTCCCAGGAGGTGGAAGGGCGAGAGCCAAACGCCTCAAGATACACAGATTCATCCTCCGAAGGGTTGAGGGCTGGCCAATTTCCCCTCTGCTTGAGGATTTCTAGAATGTCTGCAAATGAGACATCTTCAGAAGGGGAACGGGGGGAACCCTCGGAATCCTCTAAATCTGTCAGAGGTGACGGACTCAGGTGAGTCTATGTGTTTCCTCTTACACTTTCTCTTCCGAGGGGGCTCTTCTGCCAATTCAGGAGAGGCCTCGAAGAGGATGAGATCCCACAGGGGATTCCTGAGGAGCTGGCTCTCTGCGGTCTGGGATGAGGGAGTGAGTCGACTTGACCTGAGGCACCGAAGAGGGAGGGGCGGACGGAGCCGACTGTGGAGTTGAACCAGGTTCCAACACACCGCATGACCTCGAACGCACCCCTGTCAGGCAGAGCCAGAGGTCCCCGCCCAAAGCTAAAACCTCCCTCGGCACCGACAGTGATGGCTCGAGGCCGATGTCGGAGCCGAACTCACCAGCGCCAAGCTCCGAGAGGGAGAACGGGTCGGACAAGGGTCCGATGCCACTCACCCTCGGAGCCGACGAGGGAAGTCCAGCCGAGATTCTTCTAAGGAAGAAATCGGAGCCGACGATGGAGCCGAAGACATTTGTATCGGCTCCGATGCTATCACAGTCTCGGTTCCGAACGCCTGCCCGAGCTCAACGGAGTCGGAGGAGGAACATAATGAGGACAGGGTCAGGCATCGACTGATGAGTCGGGCTCTGAAGCATTTGGGCCAGTGCCTCGGACTTAAGAAGTCGACTCACTACCCTCTGAAGGTCATGGTCCGACAGCCTCGATGACCTAGAGGAGTGAGATCTATGGCTCGGCTCAGACAGCAAGGGAGATGCTGGAGCCGAATGAACGGAGCCAAGGGACGGTGACCTGGACCTCTTCCTAGATGTCGGTTCAAGGTCTAGTCGGAACCGACAAAGGAATTTCATACCTCGGCTCCAGCCGGAGCCGAGGAAACCACAGAAACTGCAGTCTGAGACTCATCGGCTCCAGCCGGAGCCGATGTAGACGGAGGTTTCAAGCTTTAGGCCTCGGCTCAGAAGCTGGAGCAGAGGACCTAGAAGCCTTGGAGGGTTTTCCCAAGGAACAGTAAGGGAACCCTCAGGCTTAAGTAAACCTCTCAAAATAAGTTTATTTTTTCTTTCCTGCAGGACTCTGGGGCTGAAGCCATGGCATACAGCACAAGAGTCCTGCAGGTGTAAAGGTCCCAGGCAGTAGACACAAGAAGTGTGACCGTCTGTCAGAGACATTTTCTGACAGCACGAGTCACACTTCTTGAAGCCTGAGACCTTTGAGTCTTTAGACATTATTGAAGGAAGTGTAACCACACACACACACAGTCAAACACACTGATTACACCCTATACAAGTTTAACTCAAAATTTAAAACTCACTATCAAAGTTTTAAAATTCTTGAGAAAATCACACACACACCACTAGGGGATGGAAAAAGGCCCGAAGGCCCGAGGGAAGAACTTATAAGTTCTTTGTGGAAAAAGGGATAAAAGAAGAGAAAAGGGGAGAAAATCCACTAAACTAAGGGAAATAACTGTTAAGAATTAAACTAAAGGGGTTTAAGTAGACTAAAAATTACTCTACAATAACTCACCAAGAAGCCGGTAGAAACCAAACACCTCGATCGCTGTAGCGGCAAACGAGATCTGAGGTAACTCACGCCTAGCATTGTGGGATATAAGGGGAGCCTCGAGCCGGTGGAACCAACTCTCGAGCTTTTAGAGTGGCCGAGTCGGAGCCGAGGTCGGCTCCGAACCCATCCAGCAAGAATGAAGGCGAGATAGACAACTTAACATCATGCAGCCGACGCCATTTTATTCAGTTTTTCTTGCCCCAGATGTCAGGTGCCCCCCAAATTGGGAGCATAAATATATATATATATATATATATATATATATATATATATATAAATATATATATATATATATATATACATATATATATATATATATATATATATATATATATATATATATATATATATATATATAAATAAACAAATATATAAAGCACTTTTAGCAACATAAACTTTACCTTCATCTAAAAACAAATACACCACAAAGGCGTTAGTAGACAGCGAAGGAAAGAAAAGTTATAGAAAACGGGGATGGCGGGTGGGTAACCCGGACTGCAACAGTGAATACACTCGAACATCTACATTTATGGTAAGTGTACACAACTGTACTAGGTTCTTCATGTTTCACTGTTAGTCATTAAATCTGGATAGAATCCCAAAGCTATGGATGGGAGGATGGAACTAAATAGCATTAGGAGCGGCTATAAAGACCTGCAGAACTGCAGTGGCAAATCCTGCCCTGGATTTGGAGAAGAGAGGCAAATGATAATGCTTTGTGAAGGTATGAACAGAGCTCCAAGTAGCAGCCTCTAGAATGTCTTTGGTTGGAACCCCTCTGAGAAATGCTGCTGAGGTAGTGGCAGACCTGGTGGAATGTGACCTGATCCCCTTGGGCACAGGTTTACCATTGTGCAAGTAGCAGAAACAAATGCAGTAGCTTATCTACTTAGAAATAGTCTGCTTTGAAATAGCCTTCCCCTCTGACCCTGCAGCAAATGCAACCAGTAGTTGCTCAGACTTTCTTAGAGATTTGGACCTGTTTAAGTAGAATCTTAGTTGCCTATGTACGTCCAATGAATGCAGAATCCACTCCCCCTTGTTCTGCGGATTTGGGTAAAATGTTGGCAGTTGAATTGTCTGATTAAGAGCCACACTGGATACCACCTTAGGCATAGAAGGATTGGTCCTGAGGGACACCCTGTCCGGGTAAAATGTAATACAAGGCTCCACAGCCATGAGAGCCTGTAGTTCTGAAACCCTTCTTGCTGAAGTGACTGCCAAGAGAAAAGCCGTTTTCCAAGATAAAAATTTTATATCCGCAGTAGCTGCTGGTTCAAAAGGAGGCAGGGTGAGTTTTTCAAGCACAAAAATGAGGTCCCATGCAGGAGTTGGTGATTTTCTGGGAGGGCTTACCATTTTTAGCCCCACTAAGATACTGTTTAAGCAGAGGATGAGAAAAGAGGGGAGGGCTCTGTGTTGTAATGAGCTGAGATGGCAGAGGCATGGATTTTTATTCAAGAAGCACAAAAGGAGGGGGAGTATCTATATTCAAAGATACCTACACCTCCAGGTTAGTGGCACTGCACGAAGCATCGGAAACCATCCAGGTGCAATTAACAGCGGGCAAAACTGCCTTTCAGTTTGTAGCCTGCTACAGAACACCCTTCCCTATTACAGGAACCCCATTTAGCAATCCTGAGAACACTGGAGAATATGAAGGTCTCTCCAAACACTATGTTATTGGGTGACCAACTACCCAAACACTGACTGGGAAAACTATTCAAGCCCAAACACCCTCGCCCAACGTTCCTTGAATTTATAAACTCTAATGCAATGGAACAACTGGTCACCACTCCCACAAGAGAGAACATACTGGACCTGGTCATCACCAACATGGGGACTATGTTCCACACCAGAGGTAAACCACTCATTGGTAAGATCAGACCATAAACAAATTTCCCTGGACATCCATATCCCATCCCCACCCCCAGCCAAGGAAATCACTGTAAAGAATTTCTCAAAAGCCAGCTTTGCACTTCTCAAGACTGAAGTGGAATCCTTCAAAGCCCCTGGGCCAGAGGATAATACAGCCCAATCTGCAGAATCCTTTACAAATGCATTCTATGAGCACCTGCAGGAATGCATGGATTGTGCTATCCCAAATAAAACCAAGAATCACTCCTCCAAAAACAGGAGACTGGCCTCCAAAAACAGGAAACCGGCCATACATAAGCTATACAACAGGAGGAGGAAGCTACTACATGACAGAGCAGATTTCCCAAAAGGGAAGGCATCTCTGATCAGTATTAGCAAGAAACTTCGATCCCTCAAAATCATCAAAGGCCAGTTTCGAACGAAAAATTGCCCTAGACACTAAAGATAATCACAAGGCCTTCTTTAGTTATGTCAGGAACATGGGCGGAAACTCCCAGATATGCTCTGAATTGTTGCATAACGTTACAAAATATACCGTAACTCCTTTCATAGCCAACATCCTGGCAGACAGATTCAGCGCAAACTTCTCCCCCCTTCCCCCCCAAAGGAGCAAATGCCTATCCATACTGAATGTAACCTCCCTGACATCACTGATGCACAGGTGAAAGCTGCCCTCTCCAAAGCAAAAAACACAACATCTATGGGACCGGACGGTGTCCCAGGCTGTGTCTTACACGAGCTCCAAGAAGAACTGAACCCTCACATTAAGTCACTGTTCAAACTTAGCCTTACTACAGGATATGTACCCAAAGAATGGCGTACAGCTACAGTGGTCCCACAACAGACCCTGGAAACTATCGCCCCATAAGCCTGACTAGTCTGGTCTGTAAAGCTATGGAGCGTATTGTCATGGAACTCAAAGACATTGGGAGCCTCCAGACACTGGACCCTACCCAATTTGGCTTTGTTAAGGGCAGATCTTGCCTCAAACCTAGTTTATTTCTTTGAAGCAGTTACCAAAGCCATAGATGAGGGCAAGGTAGTCCACACAGCCTACCTGGACCTCGCAAAAGTCTTCGACACAATACCCCACTCGGGCATCATAAATAAGCTTACCAGCTTAAATATCAACCCCTATATCACAAGATGGGTTGCAAACTGGCTCAGAGATAGAACCCACATAGTCAGAATCACAGGTGCCATGTCCGAATCCAAACCAATTACAAGTGGCGCCCCACAGGGCTCAGTTCTGGGACCTCTCTTGTTCGGTATATACTTCTCTGAGGTTCAGGCTAACACAGGGGGATTATGGCTGACAAAGTTCGCAGATGACTGCAAACTGGGGGCCATAATCGAATCTCCAGCTGACACAAGCATCCTCCAAAAGGGTCTCTCAGAGACGGATGCTTGGTGCCAGAGCCACAGCCTCAAGCTAAATGCTAAAAAGTGCATAGTCATCCCATATGGGAAAAACAAGGTGCCCACAAATTACCACATAGGTGGTAATCCATTAAGTATGGCAGAAGTAATTAGAGATTTGGGGACCAACGTAGATAGTAATCTCTCCTTTGATAATCACGTTGCCAAAGTGGTTAGAAAGACCTTCTATATAGCCCACCTTACCACGAAAGGGTTCGCATCTAGATCAAGAGAGGTCATTGTGCCCCTCTACTCATCAGGTCCATAATTGAATACAATGCCCTTTTGGGATGTACCTTACCCAACACCTGCAGCAACTGGAGAGACCCCAAAAGTACCTCACCAAGAGGATCATGAGCTACAGACAGATGTCCTATGCAGCTCGACTAAAGAAACTCCAGCTCTACTCAGTTGCTTACCGCCTACCCAGAGGCGATCTATGCCTGACGTACAAAGCCATGTCAAACCCAGAATTAATGGACATGCTCCACCTCAAAAAATTCAAGTCCCCTAGAGCTACACGCTCAAGGGACCTAAACCTCAGCACAAAAATAAATAGGACATGCTGGAGGGACAAATTCATTTCCCAGAGGCTCCCCTCACTCTGGAATAGAATCCCAATTCATGTTGGACATAGCCCCTCGCTGACCCTCTTCAAGTGAAATCTGGACGCGTGGATGGGAAATCGCAAATTCACCCCTGGGATCTCTTCTGTGTCCCTGCTAGACAGAGGCATAGTAAACTAATCTTAGAAGGGTACCTTCTGTGACCTTACTTTACAGAGACACAGTAGGCTAATCTAATAGGGAGGCGGAAGCCAATTACACTCTGGCTAGGCTGATAAATGGCCTAGGGCAGATAGCCTAGTATCTACCTATGAAAAAGATAGACCCTTGTCAAGCATCTCAGTCAAATATTGCAAAATCTGAGGAATATTGGGCTTTGCTGTGTCTGTTCCTTGTGCTTGGTTCCAAGCAAAGAACCTCTTCCAATTATCAGCATAAGATTTTCTAGTACTAGGCCTTCTGGCTTCTAAAATGACATCCATCACAGATTTACTGAGAGGTGTTTGAATAATTAAATGATCAGCCATGCTGCAAGATTCAGAGTTTGGAGCTGAGTGTGCAGAATTTGATTGTTCTACCGAGACAGTAGATGAGGTATCTGAGGCAAGTACCAAGGAGAAGTTTGAGACATATTCCTTAGAATTGGGTACCAGTGCTGGCGAGGCCAGTCCGAAGCAACTAGGATCATTTTTGGTTTTTCCTGTCTGACTTTTAGCAAGACCTTGGAGAGAAGAGGCAGAGGGGGAAAAGCATAGACTGATAGGTTTTTCCAACTGAAGGATAGGGCATCCACTTTCCATGCTTTTCTGTGAGAAGTTCTTGTACAGAATTTGTCCACCTGATAATTTTGGGGAGAGTCAAATAGATCTATGTCTGGGCTCCCCCATTTCTGTGTTAACATGAAGATTTGTGGATCCAGTTTCCATTCGTGCGGGTCCAATAAGATTTCTGCTTAGGTCGTCTGCCAAAGTATTTTGCTTTCCTGGCAGGAATTGAGCTTGAAGATGTATTTGGTAAGTCAAAGCTGTGTTCCACAATGCCATGGCTAGTCTGCAGAGGGGGTAGTAATGTGTACCCCCCCCTGCTTGTTTATGTACCACATAACCATGGTGTTGTCAGTCTTTATCAGGAGGTGTCCTGGATGAAGTAAGTCCTTGAAGGCTGTCAGAGCATTCTGAACAGCTAGCATCTCTTTCTGGCTGATATGCAGATGCATTTGTTTTGGGCTCCATTTGCCCTGAATGTATCTCCCTGCCAGGCGCCCCCCCCCCCCCCAAGCATAATCTGATGCGTCTGCAGTTAGGGTTTGGGTGGCAGGGGGTAGTGAATGGCAGTCCCTTGTTTTGGTGACATGTCTCTGCCCACCAAAAAAACTCCTGCTGTAGGCAGGGAATGAGAGGAATCATTGTTTCCAGACTGTGACAATGCTGACTCCATAAACCTTTTAGGTACCATTGAAGTTTCCTCATATGCAGTCTCGCATATGGAATAAGTAGAATGCAGGATGCCATGCATCTCAAAGCCTTCAGAATTTGCCTTGCAGATAACTGGGTTTTTGTTGCCATTTGTTTGAAGTTTGCTGTCAGTTGTCTGTCTGGAGTAAGGTAAGCCATCTGGGTAGCTGTATCCAAGCTTGCACCCAGGAATGTAATTATTTGAGAGGGTACCAGTTGGGATTTATTTTTGTTTATTGTGTACCCTAGGCTATTACCAGAGTATCATGCTGCAAGGGGGCATCCAACAAGTTAGCTTTAACATGATCAGGCAGATTTTGCTCCTAGAGCCAGGCATGCCTTCTAATCACAGATCCAGTAACTGTGGCCCTGCAAGAAGCCTCCAAGCAATCAAACCCACACTGCAAAGTATGCTTTCCAACTTGTTCTGCTGAATGCAATAATTCCTGTAACTTTATTTTCCACACAATCAGAAATCATCATTTTCTGTTTCAGTAAGCCCATAACATGCTGTTGATATTTAAGGATATGAAACTGGCAGTTTAAGGCCCAGATTGCCAAGGTTGCAAACATATAAACCTTCTTTCCCCATCTATCCAGCGCCCTGGAATCTCTATCAGAGGGGGTAGGATTTTTGGCTGTAGAGAACTTTACACCCTTGGGGCCCTGTGAAATAGTCTCAGGATCAGCAGCAGAATTTTTGAGTAGAAAATTTGTGGGAGTCAGGAACCCTGTAATATCTGTCTGGCTTACTAGGAGCCGGAGGTAGGGAATCGGGAGCCATGCTTGATTCCGAAAACACATCAACAATGTCTAATACAGGAGGTATTGCCAAAGGCCTATGCTGAGGAAGAAGGAAATCCCTAAGCCTCTTTTTTGATTCGGAGAAGTCCTAACTCTTCCAATGAAAATGTTCCCTTAAAGTATGCAAAGTCTCTCCAAAAGTGTAATCCTCAGGAGGAGATGCAGATGGGATGGATTCCTCTGCATCAGAATCCTCATAGGGTGGAATAGAAAACTCCTGACCAGAAGAGGAATCAGAAGAAATGGAAACCTGATTTGAAGATTTATAATCAGTGCCTTGCCTAGGCCTCTTAGCGGGGGGGGGGGGTTGGGAACCACTGATCAAGTTAATTAAGTTCTCAGCCATTTTGATGATCTGTCTTTTAGGCATAGGGGCCTGAGCACATGGCTCATGCCTCGGTTTTTTAGACATACATGTTTTTGACCTTGTTTTTGAGGCTGGCATCAGTTTAATATAGAAATGTTGAGGCCTGAAAACACCCTCAGAAGCCGGTGCCTGCTCAGTGGCTCCAGACCCATCCAAGGGAGAGATATCCGCGGGTTCAATACTCTCAGAATCTCGCAGCATTCTGGACTCTGCATGGGTCTCGGTAGAGGCCTGTGACTCAAAAGTAGCAGGTATCAGGGGCTGTGAAAGCACCTCACTGAGTACTGGAGAACCGGCTTAGGAGAAGCTTCATTTTGACCTCGACGGTCTGTGTCTGTCTTTTTCTTTGCGTTTTTTGTGAACTCCGGTAGTCGGACTGCTAACAGACGACATTTCATGATAATTAAATCTTGATCCAAAATATTTAGAAGCAAAAATATACTGACACTTAACAGTGCGTTGGTTAAATCTAGCACAAAACCGACAGCAAGGCACGTTATGATCTGGGCCTAGGCAAGGAATACAGTACAAATGAAAATCCTTATGAGGTATTTGCTTCCCACAAGTAAAGCAATTATTAACTTTTACTGACATCAGTAAGGAGCAAGAAAAAATTTCCCCAACGAGGTACTTAGCTTTAGTTTGAAGTCTTCGGTTCTGAAACTAGAATGCGAAATTTTCAGGAGTCGGCTGACTGGCACTTGCCAACTGCTTCTGCTTCGGGCACCGCCGGGCAAGAAAGACTGAATAAAATGGCGTCTGCTGCATGTTTTATACCCCTGACGACCTGACGCCATGGAAGAGGAGACAGCAACCGACGCACAACCCAAGACTTTGTTATTCAGGCCGACTGAGGACAACCTGCCAGCAGATTACCCAAATGTAATGACTGCAACAGTGAAACACAATCATCATCTGCTTCGGGCACCGCACAAGAAAGATTGATGTAATGGCATCAGCTGCATGCTTTATACCCCTGATGACTTGACGTCATGGAAGAAGAGACAGCAACCGAAGGACCCAAGACTTTGTTAATCAGGCTGACTGAGGGCTACGGCAAGCAGATAACCCAAAAGTGATGTCTGCAACAGTGAAACACAAAGAACATCTGTGAAAAGAGAAGCTACTACAGCCTGAGTTAACAGATGGGAGTTTAGTTGGGCAGGCACCCTGTGTTTGAACGTTTCGGTCCTCTCATTTAGGGCAGTTAGCCCAGAAACCTAAATCTGCAGAAAGGAGTGCTAAACACCTACATCTTAACCAGGGAACCTCCATAACCAAAATCAAAAGTTCACAGATACTCCATTCAGAGATAATCAAGGCTTTGGTAAAGGGTATCCAAAAGCAGAGCATCTACAGCTTCACATCAGGGCCTCGAGATCACTGGGACATACTTTCGCCCACAGATACTCCAGCCTCCAAAGAGGCTTTACCAGTAGACTCTTAACAGATGCATGGGCCACAAATCAGAACCAACATTACTGAGCCAAGCAGAGATGCTGGACACATTATGCTGTCCAGCAACCCACGACACCTTCCGCTTAAGTAGTCAGGGTGCTTATCTGAGCTGAGCTCTTTTATACACCAAACAATGCCAGACTAAAGATGCTACACAATGGTACTTGCGATACAAACAGCAGCATACAAGATCTAAAATGGTCAGGTGAATACAAACTTTTATATAGGGGATGTACCAACATCTGTAACAGGCAAATGTCTGCCTGGCCTGGGAGGGAGAGATGCTGAGCTCTGGAAGATGGGCCAGATGTCTGGCTACGTGTGACAGAAGTCGGTGTTCAGTACTGCTGCAACAGTTAACTATATGAAAAACATTCCCCTATGGCACAGGTACAGCTAAAGATTAAACTACTACCCAACAGACTGATATTACTTCAACTATGCAGAACAAACTCATGGAAGAGTAAACCCAAGCTAGGGCAACCTGGGTGATCAAAGGAGAGTTAGCCATGCTCACACTTATGTTCCAGGGGTAAAGGGGAGACTGGCTGGTAAGTCAGTTTAAAGCAGTAAATTGCAGACTATCATCAGGATTCAAGACTATGTTAAGTTAAATGAGATGGGGGGAAGAGACTCAAGTCTTGTACTGTTCTGAGTGAGGGAAAACAGAGGCTTACTTGAAATATTGCCATATTTAGGAAGCTTCCCTGTAATTAGGGAGTCTCTGAAAGCATGGCACCATGGCGAGATTAACACTGTTTATGTTTGAACCTCTCTGCACCATCACCAGTCGCTTGTGACAACATGCCTTGTGTGCCTATATTGAGTTCACCTCAAAAAGATTTTTTTTACAGCCTTAAAGTGAATCTACAAATTCCTTTTTGACTTTCTACAAACTGAGCTGAGGCAACTTCAGGACAAATTGCTCGCTTAAGCTCTGTGGAGATGTAGATACTGTGAAAATCAGACCTAAGCATTCACACGTGAAAACAGAATTCCATCTAGAAAACTACAACTTGTCTTAATACTATAAATGTCCAAATGATTAATTTCCTCTTTTTAAAAAGAATTCAAAGGTTTAAACAGGCAGAAAGATTACCTTTAACATGCAAAGACAGACTTACCTTTTCCTTTTTCTACACAATTAAGTAAGCAGCAAGAAAGAGGACACAGAAAAGAAAGGAAGAAAAAGAAAACGTTCATTAAGGAAGAATGAGGACAGAAAGTTAGCAAGAAAATATTCTTACTCATTTATCAGTATTTCTTAATTGTGGTAAGGCACTAAACCACAAGAACCTACTTTTTCAATCACAGTCCAGACTGTAAGCTCAAATTAATATATAATAAAGGTCACACACTAGAAATTAAACAGAAAACACTTGCAAAGTTACCTTTTCTCTGCATTTGCCTGGGCTAGCGGCTTTAGGGGATATTCCTCCAGCTTCTTTTTCTATAAAACCTGTAAAACGCTGTTCAGATTGTGTATGGAATGATACCGTTCCTTTTGGAAGTTTTTTAATTCTTATTGCATGGTTCCGTTGGGCTGACAGCATATCCTAAATTTAAGAGGACAACATCTTCAAACAGCAGTCTCAACTGCTTAAGAATAATGGCCTTTAACTATACCCAAATTTCAGACCGGCCTCTAAATGTATTACTAAAAACACATGTATATAGATAGAACAACAACATGACAAACATCATGATTAATGTTATGCATAAAAAAACAATGAAAGTGCAAAAATCAGATTAAGGTAGGACATACTTTTTAACCTACCACTATTCTTTATTTACTAGGCTGTATAACAACCTCCCCACTCACTGTCCCACTAGTTCAAACGTTCTGCAATTTTTTAGAATAACTCATCCATGTCCAAAAACAGTTCTTAATTTCATTTCAATCAAATGCAACACTTTCAAATATTAAATTTCACTAAGGGCCACAGTTGAGAATGCCAAACTCACACTACTTCAGCATTTTCCCATCATTGTCAGATGCTTGCAGACAGCGGTCTTGTGTCATATGCACAACTCAGTCAGGCATCAATTCCAGTTGGGTTTACATAATTTTAGAAGTTTCCTTCCTACCATCAATGTTAACCTAGGTTCAGTCAATATCTTGGTGGTAGTCCCTACTGTACTCCTGAGCATCCTTGTTCCATGAACCACCATATTTAATACTAACAATTTTAGCAGGCTTGTGTAACTATTTTAGCTGTCTTGTAAAAAAACACAAAACAGCTAAAATTGTTAGTATTAAATATTGTGGTTTAAAATTGTTAGCATCAAATATCGTGGTTCATGGAATAGGAAGCTCAGGAGTACAGTAGAGACTACCACCAAGATACTGACTGAACTGTCTTAGTGCATGTGTCATCTTGCTGCTAAACATGTTTGCTACAATCAGAGCTTTTTTGTTCAGTAAACACATTCTATACTTCAAAATGTTAATTCCATACCATACAAATAAAAATGCACAAATCATTTGACTCACCCTTACTTGTCAGCTTGGGACACAAAAGAATCTGAACTGGATAAGAATATCTGCACATGCTAAATTTGCTTTTCACTCCAATTGGAATCACTGGATTTTGTAATCTCAAAATAAGCAATTGTATTATACAACCCCATAGTTGGGCAGACTCTAAAAGCCATTTTTTACTTTGCCAACAGGTGAAATTGCTGTCTAAGAAGCTATTATGACTCGCACAGGCCTGAACAGTAGTTATGTACTTACCATAACTTGGTATTTGTGTTATCTGTAGTCACCATTCATCACATATGGGTCTAGAATCTGACATAGGATCCAAGCCGGCAACACAAATAGCTGAGCTCATGTTCCTCTCCTCCCATAATGCTCTGCTGCCCTCTAACCCCTCAGGTCAAGTTCGCTCTGGAGAAAGTAGACATACCAACAAGGTCCAACTAATAACCTGCCAATCCTTCAGGAAGGGGGAAAGGAGGCTGGGATTGTGATGAATGGTGACTGCAGATAAAAAGTTATGGCAAATACATAACTATTAATCTGATGTTATCCTAGTCACCCATTCATTACATATGGGTCAGAGTCCCTAGCTACCCAACATTCTCGGGTGGCCTCATGGAAGGGCATGAAGAATGATGGAGCCAAAGAAGCCCTTCCCCTAGAAACCAGGTCAAGTCCGCAATGAGAAATAAAGGTACGAGAAGACCAAGTTGCCGCTGCACAAATGTCATCCAAGGACTGACGAGTTGAGAAGGCAGCTGATGCAGCCACTGACCTGGTAGAATGAGCCTTAACTGGTCCAGACAAAGGAGAACCACATGAGGAGTAGAAGCAAAAGATGAAGTGGAAAATCCAACGGGAAATGATATTTTTAACAGCTTGGCCCTTCCTGTTGACTGAAAAAGCCACAAACAATTGATCTGAGACACGAAAAGACTTAGTTCTGTGCAAATAAAAACGAAGCTGTCGAACATCTAAGGTATGCAAAATGTATTCCCCCCTTGTTAGCATAATGTCTGATAAACTGAGGTTCACTTCAGTGGCCTCTTTTGGCATAAAGGAAGGACTGGGTCTCAAGGCCACTCTGTCTTTACGGAATTTCAAATAAGGAGGCTTAAAGGGACAATCCCAGCGTTTAAAATTCGGGTCTACACAACAGCTCACCAAAGTCACGCCTACTTTCCACGTCACTCACATTCCCACCCATGGTGTCCTTTTTCTTTTCTATATCCTGTATATTTTCAATCCCAGTCCTATTGTCGCTCCTAATGTCCACTACAGTTTGGTACGGTCCTAGCACAGAATGTTCTGATTTTTTTGTCTCACATTTTTGGTCCTTGTTTCATAAAATTCTGTTTTTTGCCAAATCAGTGGCAAACTAATGCAAAACCTGTTACTCTATCAACTTTCTAAGTTTGTAAGATCAAAGATTTAAAAAATGTCTATTTCTTGTGCGAAGAGGTTGGGAAGAGGTACGTAAGGTTCCGTCCATGCTTTGCAACTACTCCGTACAATAATTTCGTTTTTAGAGCCATCGCTCGTTGTGGTTCATTTCTACAGTAGCCAATAACCACAGTGAACAATCTTTGCAAACTTTCACTGTCCAAAGCAGTTGTTCCCCTTTATTTTAGGTATTGTCCAGATTTCTTGCTCTAAAAGGCAGAGAGGTATGGTAAGGTTCTTCCCTTGCTTTTCAGCTACCCATTAAATGCATAGTTTAGTTTTTAGAGCGATCATTCATTGTGGTTGGTTTCTATACTAACCACAATGAACGATCACTGTAAAAAGTAAACTTTTACTGTCCAGAGCAGTTGTTCCCCTTTATTTTAGGCATTGTCCGGATTTCATGCTCTTAAGAGGCTGAGGTTCTTCCCTTGCTTTGCAGCTACTCATTAAATGAATAGTTTAGTTTTTACAGCGATCGTTCATTGTGGTTGGTTTCTATAGTAACCACAATGAATGATCGCTGTAAAAAGTAAACTTTTATTGTCCAGAGCAGTTGTTTCCCTTTATTTGAGTCATTGTCCAGATTTCGTGGTCTAAGACATCGAGAGGTATGGTAAGGTTCTTCTCTTGCTTTGCAGCTACTCTGTAAACCAGTACTTTAGTTTTTAGGGCTATCGTTCATTGTGGTTGGTTGCTATAGTAACCACAATGAACGATCGTTGTAAAAAGTAAATTCATTCTGAGGAAGAAAAAATGGTGCTGCATATGTCTTTCCCCTCTTCTTTCTATTGAAGAAAAACTCATGGAGAAAATGGCAGTTTGAGGAGTTACTTACTGGAGAGGGAGTCAAAAACGGGTGTTAGAAGTGTCCATTAATTGACTGAAACTTTGTCAAAGAGATAAATGGAATATTATTTCTATTATTTTGGATCGGATGGGAAATGGGTGATCTGAGGTTTTCATAGTGCCTCGTCGCTCTCAAATTTTGTTGGCTCAAAATGGCTTGAGCTGGTTTCAGTGTAAAGTGTTAATATGGCTGGCACTGGGAGAGCTTACAGTGAGAAATGATGAATGCTAATAGTTGTGTATATAACTTATTTACATTAAAAATGAGATGTAAAGTCCCTTTTGATCAAAGATTCAGCACTCCAAGCCATTTTAGGTAAGGTGTCGTGGAGAGATTGAGACCGCTGGTTATGGTTGTTGGCCTCTTTAAACATGGTTTTATGCATCATTAGTACACAAGTTATGTACAAGTTGTTGTGTCTTTCGGCTTTTCCCGGTTAGGGGTCGCCACAGCAGAACTCTGGTCCACTAATGATTGGCAGTAGATTTTTACGTGCCGAGTTGCCTTTTAAACAAAAATATTGCTGCCTTTCTAACTCAAAAACATGCAGAATAGGGCAAAAAAGATTGCAATTTTTCATTTTTCCAATACTCATACATGTATTACTCATGAATACTGCAGTCTGTTTTGGGTTTATGAGAAATATCCCACTCTCTCAGTCCGCTGATAATCTAAAACTGCGTGCTTAAACAGAACAGCACAAAGGTAGACTAAATAGTGTTGTTGCCTCACATTACTTATTTTTTTCCAAATCTGTTTCCAACCAGGGATGCCTTCTTTGCAAAGTCTGCATGTCTTTTCTATGTCCAACTGAGTTTTAACCCAATGATGTGGCTTCATGCCACATCACAAAGACATGCTGCCGGTGACTTGGCAACCTTTTAAATTGCCCGTAAGTGTGCATTCATGTCATGTGTGTGTGTTTTCTGTAATAAACTGTTCTGTCCAAGATTTGTTTCTCTGCCTTGCACATAATGAGTGATAGTTCATCTTGAAATGGCTAAAGTGGGCTTTAAAAAAATGAGTGAATGTCAGGGTAGGCTAAGATTGGATGACTGTTCATAGGGCATTCAATTTTATCTAAGCAACACACGACACTTATACTGACCGAACAAACCCACTTCAGAACAATGCATTTCAGATAAAATGTATCCCTCATTCATCTCTTATTAATTGAAAAAAAGAAAAATACAAGTGTTGTGTTCAGTGTATTACTTAGCCCTTATCCTCTTAAGTAAATTTCTCCAGTGATTTTTGCTATAAGTTCTGTGATGGAATATGAATACCACATTAAATTTGTTGGTTATCGTTTTGCGGTTTGCCAATAAACACTGTTTTAGTAAGATATATACCCTGACAGCATTATTAACTTCTTCTTTAATAAAGGCACATTTTAATGGCCTAATAACAGTGAGATAATATGCAATTAAAGTTGGTATTATTGCAAATGTGACTTTTTCTGGATGAGTTCTATGTAAACAAAGAGCTTCTATAGCAGCTTTTAAAAAATATACTAAGGAATGGGTATTGGATAACTGAAATACAATGCATACAATCACTGTTGCATGCTTTGTCTTTATATCTAGTATGAATATGAACACTTGTGTCTTAGATTTATACATGTGGTATCTAATTGTATTAAATTTTATGTTTGTCTTTAATAACTACTAAATTATCAACTGTACTTAATTATATTAACTGCAGTGGTGGTGCTGCGGTAGCGTTGTCACCTCACAGTAAGACATTGTCCTGTTGGATTCTCAGCTAGAGCGTCTTCTGTATGGAGACATGCGTGAATGTGCGTATCTTCGTTGAAGGTTGTGCGTGTTATACATAAACAATATCGGGAGCATATTATTTTTTTCTGATAATGACGGCAAGTGTTGATTTACAAAAATAATTTTGTTACATCATGGTAGTTTCAATTAATCTTTGATTTCCACTTGTGACGATATTGATATTAGATTTATCTTATTTGAAGTTCATTTTGCCACTTGTTCACTTATAATGTGACAAAATGGAAGGACTGTGAATCTTCATTGTATCACTGTGCTATAACTCATTTAGGGGTATCGTTTTGTGCACGTTAATGTTGGTGTATTGAATGGCTGTTTCAGTTGTTTAGGAAAGTGGTTTATTAAGTATTTTGGTATTTCCAAATTAAAATGTGCAGTATGATAAAATGTTTTACATTTCAACGATAAGCTGAAAACCTGGGCAGACCTGTCCTTGGGCTTATGGGGCTTGGGCAAAGTGGGTAATTTAGACTATCTGCATCATAGCTTACTAAGCACTGGATAGGTAAAACCAGCAGGATGTACATTTGAATATTTCGGTGCGACAGACCACAGGTAGGCAGGTAGTGGATCCTTTTTTGTTATGTGGCTTGTGACAGTTGCCATACTAGAAGTTGTTTCTATTAGGACACACCCTGATGAGCAGTAGCAAGCTCCTCACCTGGTGTGACATGGGTCAATCGTACAATGGCAGGACTGTTATTTTTCAAGAAGTGTTTCCGTTCAGGTTGTATTTAAAATGATATTAATAAAACAAATTGTAGTGTCCATGGGGAGGGGCTTGTGTCCCCCCAAAGGACTGCAGGGTACTTATAACTGTGTAAAGTGGGGGAGGCAGTCCCCTTGCTGGATGTAATGCTTGTGTGTGCCCCTCTTTCATATACATTGTCAGTAATGCTCTTAGTTTGTTTTTATTTTCTAATTTTCAAACAGTAAAGAATTAGTACTGCAATTAAACTACCCAAACTGACAGACCCATCTGGATGTCAATCAAGTTGGCACCGCCCACATCTGTGCAGAGTACAACAGTGTGACCTTGGGTAAACAGTTGCTGCCATCCATCGGTTTATGGGATAGCGTATAGCCTTAGAAGTCAGTTTAAGATATAGTTTGACACACTCAAAAGTGGTTTGGTTGTAGTAATAACACTGGTAAAATTTTGACTTGGCAACACAGAGCTTGTCATTTGATGCCTAGTATTTGGTAAAAGGTTTACCTGTGCTGTGTTGGTACATTGTTCTCTGCTTTAAATAAATTTACTCTTGTTGAGTCAAGTTGGTAGGGAGCTGTGTATGGGATACCTGTCCGTGTCTTTTTTTATTGTTTAGCAGGCTAAGCCATATGATCTGGCAGATGCCATGTAAGGTTAAAGCTGTGAACTGCAGTTACTGTGGTACAGGGTTTGATTTCCTTGGCTCTTGTTTGTCTGTTGTGTGCCCTTGAGCAAGTCACTTAACTAGACATTGCTTTTGGTTCGCCCCTGAAAAAAAAATTGTGTCCCGTGAGCCTACCTGGTTAATAAATGAGTAGTGTTATAATCCCTTTAGCATGTAGGGTATGCAGTCCTGGTGTCATTGTCTTGATCTTTTCCTTTACTCAGCAAGACGGCAACATCCGTAAACAGGAGGAGAGACATTTGAATGCTCTGAACTTAATGGCAAGAATGTGAACATGGCTCTCGGGCCTTCAAAATAAGGTTGCATAGGAATGGATGGTGTATTCTGTAGGTAAGTATAGTGGCAGTAATAAAAAATTATTTATGAGAGTGAGGGTGAGTTTTTGTGAAGTTTATGTTACCCCGCTGTCCAAGTAAATAGCCATTGTCTGTTTATGCTATACATGTGGTATTGGTGAAAGAGCATACACAATTCTGAATAGTGTTGCATCGGGGGAGATGAATTCTGTCTTTGGGAATAGTAGGCCTGGGTCAGTCAGAGGGCAGTTTAATCATCAAGAATTTAGTGTCTATTTCTGGCAGTTTGCTTAGATGTGGACCCCACATTTCTGCCACTGAATATAGAAGAAAAACTAATCCCCTACAGTGTGATTTTTTCATTTAATCAAACTTTTCTGACCTTAATGTAAACTGTCAGTATTAATTGTTGTATCTCTTTCTTTGTACAAGAAGAACGTTTGACAAATTTGAAGTTTGCTTATGACAAAGCAGTTAAATTGGTCAGCGCAGTGTTTTAAGCACGTTAAAGACACTTCCTCAAAGTGATTAGTTCTTCAGTTTTGCTCTGTGCTGGGTTGCCTTCTGTACAAAGAATTTGTAGATTTTCACCAGGTGCTGTGGTTTCATACCAAATTTGAAAGATGTGGGATATGTGAATTGTCATTCCTCCAGTTTTCCCCTGGTAGTGCTTTTATATCGGGTTGTGAGATGTGCACCTAGAAGTGTGTATGTTACATGAGAATGAGTTCTCTTGACCCCAAAGTGGATTAAGCAGGTGGAGAATGAGCAAGTTACTCTTTCTGGAAAGGAGCAGCACTGCAACACTTTACACTCTGGTAGTTTGGAAATGTAAAGCAAATTGATGTTTCTTCGTAAGTTTACATTCGTTAGAAACAAATGTGGATATTGTCACTACATTCCAACTATCTAAAACTCTCAACTAGTAGCCATTGTAAGCATTAAGAACTCTGTTTTTCTAGTATTCGGATTTGGGTTCAGAATGAATGGAAGCATGCCGTTTCTCTGCTGTATTGATATATTTGCTTATTTCAGCCTTTGCGAACATTGTTTTTTTTTTTTTTTTTTGAAATACTTTCAACTATTTAATACCAGCCTGTCCCAGTACCATTTACAAAATGTCTGAAACCCGCCACTGCACCGCATTTTAAAAATCCCCATTTTTTTTTCGTCTCTCTAATTCTCTTTAACTAGTGGCACTAACTGTATTTTCCACTCCATATTTAATATCTTTTACCAAGGTAGTATACTGGCATACAGTACTCTAATTTTTTTCATAACTTTTTCTCCTTTTACCTTTTTGTATATGTATCCACCTGTTGATTTATAACTAAATAAATATAGTTGTCTGTGTTACTTTGTAATGTAGTAATGTTTTTGGATAGTGTTGTTACAGCACTTGTGGTTTAGTTTTATGAAAATCCTGTGTATAGTGTCTGGTCATGTTTCGTTCTTGCATTGGCACTATTTACTTATTGATATTTGATTATCAGAAAAGTCTGACCGAGTAGGAGCCCATTTACAGACGATGCCCATGGAGAAAACTCTGAGGTATTACAAAACATTTTAAAAACAAAAGTGAAGATGTCGGGTAGGGTAGGGTATGAATAGGTATTTGTTCACATTTAGGGTTATAGTTTATCCTGATGTTCAGCATGAACAGAACCAGCTTTTGTCTAGGAACTCTTTCAGAATGATTCTGAAGGATGGGTAGTATTGACCTGCTGGATACAGATAAGGGGTTCTAGACCTTAGCAACATGGTACGAGTACAGACAGTGCCCGGCAGATTTGATAGGTTTGTGGACAGACGGGAGTTTTTAGTCACTGGTTCATGTGGACCAGCTGGGAACATAGCTGTCCAGCACTAAACATTCTACACAAGCAGATGGGATTCTGGATAATTTTATAGGTCGGAAGAAGCTGTTTATATGGGTAGTTCTGACCTATTTAGGCTTTTAGTGCTATACAGTGATGGGTTCTGAAAGGGGTATTATCTGCAAATTTAGCAACTTTGTTATAGCATTGTTCAAATGTTGATTTTTTTTTTTTGTGCTTCCTGAAGGTTAGTAAGGGTGGGAGCACTCTAAAGAAGTGTGGGGAGGAGATGAGTAGTGTCAAGCGTAACTTTAGTTGCATCGGTGAGAGAGTTTTTGGCTCTATAAAAACATCTCTAGTTCTTTTAGTTTTTTAATTCGATCTGCATATTAAAATTGATTAAGATGATCATCCACTGTTATCTGTAATAATTTATGTGAGAAATTACTTTAGTGGGCTGTATTATCAAGAAATATAACTTTAAATTTTGTTTTTTAAATAGGGGAGAGGTTTTAGGGGTAGTAGTATTTTTTTAGTGGTTAAGCATAAGTTGTGAGTTACAAAGCCATCTTTCAGTTAATGTTTCCTGAGTAATTTGGAGGTGTTCATGTTGTCAGATGTACTGTTTTAGGGCCTATTGTGTGGATGTGTGGAGGGTGTTGGTGGGAATGTTTAGATGATGGGACCAAGGACAGAGCCTTGTGGTACATCTGTGGTGACTGGGAGGTATGGAGAGAGAGAGAGAGAGGAGTACCATTTTACTGGTTGATGCCTATTGGAATGGTAGCTTTTGAACAAGAGAAGGGTTGGCGGAGAGAGACCTAATAAGGACATTTGAAGTAGAAGTTTGTTGCGACAAACTGTCGAAGGCAAGAATAGAAATAAGGAGAAGGCTAGTTTGCCATTATCTCTAGCTTTATTGACTGTATCTATATAGGTGAGAAGTGTGGTGTTAGATCTGTGGGAAGGATGGAAACCATGTTGTGTGGGCGATAGTTCTCCAAGAGATGGTGTAGTAATTGTTTTTGAATACATTTTTAAGTATTTGAGAGGAGGTATAAGATATTTATAGGTCTAAAGTTAGTAATGATTTCTTCCTTTGTGTAGAAGGATAATGTGCGACACTTTCCAGAGAGGGGGGTGTGGGATTTATGGGTTGAGACTATAGGCAGTGCTGTTGGCTGCTATTTCAAAGTACTTTCTTGGAAGGTCATCAGCTGAAGTAGAGCATGGTTTGAGTATTTTTATATAGGATGTGGGCACAGGTTTGAAGGTGAAAGTGGATGTGGTGATATCTGGCTGCTGAACAGGGTTAAGATAAGATGTTGGGGAATCATTGGTTAGAGATTCTATACTGTGTATGAAATATGAGTTGAATTGTGTTGTGGCTTCAAGTAATGAGTTATTGGGAGAGGGGTCAGGGTTGAATTTATGGACAGGATGCAAGATTTCTTTAATGACTGCCCAGAATTTTTTAGGGTCATGTTTACTATTCTGAAAGTTATTGTAGTATATTTTTTGTTTCCAGTAATTTACTTTTTAGCACGATTGTGAGGCATTCTGAAGTCTTTGAGATAGTGATGTTTTATATTATTGCCATTCTTTCCATGCTTTTTCTGTATCCCATTAGCATTTTATTCTTTGGATAATCAAATTGTATTTGTTTTTAGTCTTTTCCTTCTAGGAGGTGCAAAGCTGTTTAGGATACTCGGAAAAGTTGTATTGAATTCATTTACAGCTTCATTTAAAAGGTTGAGTTTTAGGGAGTTCTGGTTAATGGATGACAGTATAGTAATGAACGTTTCTGGGTTAAATTGGAAAGGTTACTTGTTTTTATAAACATGCTGCTTTAGGCGGATGTGAGAGATGTCTGGTTGTATTTTTAGGAGATAGACACACTACCTGAGGTGGTGTATTTGCTGGGGTCTGGTACTATGATCCAGTCGAATAAGGAATTTGATGTCTTGCTATAATGTGTGTGGCTATTGATTTAGTGTGAAACCAAATACATTTACTCATCTAGATGTATAGGAGTTACTTTATGTTCAACCAGTTGACAGTCACATATCACCTAGTAGTATTTTTCTTGTGGAATTATGGATATACAAGATATAATGTGTTTTAGCATAGCTCTATTGTCACCAGGAGGGATGTAAAGAACAGTATTACGTATTTGTTTATATTTGTTAAATTTCAGGAAAGTAGTAAGGTCTGTTGAACTGAATTTTAGTATAGGTTTGTTGTAAAGGGTAATGTGATAGTTGGGGAACATGTTATAGCCGGGAGGTGTAATTTTGGAGTTGTGGATGTGTGTTTAAGCAAAGTTTCAGTTAGAGCAAGAATATCAGGCTTGGGTTGAGTAATCAAGGCATTTAGCTCAGTAGTTTCATTTCTTCTGCTTCTTACATTTGTGGCAGCAGGATGTTAGATTACCGGGATTGGGATGTGACCATTTGAAGAGTTAAATTAGTGTATGGAAAATAATTTTCTTGGTGCTCATTGTGGTAGGTGGGGCCAGGATTAGGGTGAATGTCTCCCCCTAGATGGAGTTTAGTATGTTGGGGAATTATTGATGCTTGATTTATTTATTTATTTTTTTAATTGAACTGGAGTTTCAGTCTATATTTGGAGTAAAGATGAGGGACATCATTAAATGGGCTTAGTTGGATGTGTGGAGAGTGTAAGGAGTAAGTATTAGTAAGTGATTGGAGACAGATTTGAAGATATGTTAAGAGCTATTAAGTCATGGTAGGATGAGAGGTGGTCCAGTAGCAGGACAATAATAGAGGATAAGCTGAGGAGTCACATGACTAAGTAAAGGATTTGTGTTTTATTGTATTTTATAGTTGGCAGAAAATGGAGAAGTAGGAATCAAGGAGGAAAAAGAAAAGTTGCAGGGCAGAAGGATATTTAGTGGTGGTGGAGCCTGAAGGCTGATATAGGGTACATAGGAAAGCAGCATTCTCAGTGAAGGGGGGTATATAGGACAGAAGTATTTTCTGTAAAGGAAGAGTTAGGTCGTCTTAGTGTTAGGGAGGGGTGTGAGTACAAGTGAATATAGTTTGAAGCAGCATGTCAGGAAGTTGGGAATTAAGTAAAAAGAAATGGGAGTATTTGTATGATAGCAGTAAGGTTGTTTGTGAGGATTAGGGAAAAGGGGTCCCAAGTGAAATTCTATGTCTGAAGTGTAATTGAGTAAGAGGGGGTGGGTGTGAATTGGCGGTAGGGAAACGAAGCAGGTGTAGCTTCCACCCTCAGGTCAGATTATAAAAGAGTAATCAGTTTATCGCCAGTACAAAGCAATTAACATGTTCTACTGTGTACCAAACAATCAGCCAGGAAGACTTGTTGGTAAAGAGGACAATTGCAAACTTAGTAAGTGGCCCTTTGTGTGCAAGAACTATTCCGGGGGTTGTGTTAAAGCCAGTTTCCAGCAGAGGCAAGTGTGTATTTGAATAGTTGAAGTTAAAACACAGTTTCTTCTAATTAAATTTGCTTACATTGTACAAAGACAAAATTCTCTGTGAAAACAATGCAAGTGTAGAAATTGCCTCATATACACAGACAACCCTTCTCCTCCTATCACCCAACACTACAACCCGAGAGAGATGCACTTACCTAGGCAAATTGGAGGTAAAGCTCTCTCCAACCAAGACTGAACTTGACAGTCAAGTGGAGAAGCCAGCCCAAGGAACCACAGCTCGGACAGCGGAATGGATTCAAACAGACAATTTATTGAATAAACAAAAAATGAAGCTCCGACAAGAAACAATGTTAACCCTGGTTAAGCGCTTTCATCTGCCAATAACAGACTTCCTCAGAACCAAGAATGCATCTGTAGTTACCCTATTTAAAAACAGTTTGGCGCCAAATTTCATGCTTTACTTAAAGGGCTATAAACATAGCCTAAAATAAACATCTTATATTTTGTAAATAATATGTACAAGAATCACTTCATACACTATTATATAGTATCCTAAAAAACACAGTCTACATGATGAATCAGAGTCAATACAATAGCTTAACATATAATAAAATGCTCAATTAATAAAATGCATAAGAAACTCATAATGGAATACAATAGAGTGTATTGAAAATAGAATATATTAAAAATGTATTAAAAATAAAATAGGTAAAATTCATGAAGTACTAGACAATGCGAGTTGAACAATTAAAAACTACTCTACAACAATATATGTTTGTAAGAGGTATACATGAATACATAAATAATCTTAACTGCAAAGATACTAAAATAACTCAATCTACAGCTTATTAGCAGTGATGGTGTATGTGTTGAGAATAAATGTGCATTAAAAATATATAATAGAGAAATAATTAATAATAATTAATAAATATTGAATAGTAATAAATATTAATTAATAAATTTTAATTGTGAATATGAATATATAAATATGAATATAATTATGAATATAATAATCCTAAAATATGACAACATATTGAAATTTTTTAAAAATATATGTGAATATGTATGAGTTAAGTATCAAAATTAAAAATTAAAAATGTAGGAAACAAATCAATCCAACAACAAGAAAGGTTTGATACTTATATTATCATGTGTGGTTCCTTGGGCTGGCTTGCATCAGGAACTGCTTACGTTGTTGTTTCTCTTGTTGGAGTCAAGTGGAGAAGGTTAACACTTGCACCACACTCATTACATAGTCTCACTAAATCCACACCACCAAAATCCACCCAAAGAAACACAAACATTTGCGGCGGCTCTCAATAATAATCTGCTCAAGCAAGAGAGACCTCCAAAGCAGAAATGCAAGCAACCTCCACCCCCAACACAACCCAAATGACACATAGCCCACAGACTCAATGTGCCACTCAGCCACAACCAATAAGGCAAAACAACGTACCCAACACACTAGTCATGGGTGACTATAGTCAGGCACACTGATGTCCCACTCACCAGGCTAAACAAGGAGAAGAGGTTACTGTCAGCTGCCTGTCTGGTGCCAGGATCTGCCACATAACCCACGCACTCGAGTCACTCCACAACAAGTACAAATATGACTCTGTCATTGTCCATATTGGTGTGAACGACCTGAAACGTACCTCCCTGGACTACATGAAATGAGACATGGAAGAGCTCTCTGACCTTGTAGCCCAGGCAGGAAAGACCCTAGCCCTGAGTAGCATTCTGCTGTCACCCAGAATGATACTGCAGTACAAGGACAAAATGACTGACTTCAACAATTGGCTAAGCTTCTGGTGTCATTCTAAAGGGTTCCAGTATCTGTCTGCCTGGGATGACATGGTCGACAGACCACGATGCTTTGCCAGAGATGGCCTGCACCTGTCACCCCTGGGATTCCGGATACTGGCTAAGGTTCTTGCCGCCCCTATAGTGCCTTTTTTAGGCAAGGTTCAAATGACAAATTCACCGCCGTAACAGGAACAGGCAAGCAAAAACTGAGGGTGATGCTACTCAACGCTAGAAGTCTAAATCTCAAAATGCACTCACTCAAGGTACTACTTAAAATGGAGAACATAGATATCTGTGCAGTGACTGAGACCTGGTTCAAGGCTCCAGAGAGCACCCCTGCACTACCAGGCTACAACTCATACCACACTTTTCAGCCATGTAACCTGGACCGGAACACCAAAGGCGGAGGAGTGTCCATATTCATGAATGATATCCACACCTCCGGGCTAACTGCTCAGCATAATGCAGCCAAGGTTATCCAAGTGCAACTGTGGGCAAAACTGCAATCCAAATTGTAGCTTGCTACACATCCCCCACCATGCCCCAGGATTCCCACTCCTCTTTTCTTGATGTACTGGAAAATATTAGGGTTCAACCAAACACACTAATAATGGGTGATTTCAACTACCCCACCATTAACTGGGAAAACTACTCATGTACCAACTCCTTCGCTCAACGCTTTCTGGAATTCATAAACTCCAATGCCCTGGATCAACTTATCCACACCCCAACCAGGGGCAACAATATCCTAGATCTAGTCATTACCAACATGAGTGACCGGTGTTCCACACCTGGAGTCAACGCCTCATTGGTCCAAACCGACCATAAGCTAATTACCCTAGATATCCACATCCTGCCCCCACCACCCATTAAGGAAACCATGGTAAAAAAATTCTCCAAACCCAGCTTCATGCTTCTTAAGACAGAAGTGGTGAACTTCATGACACTCATGTAGATGGGCAATACAGTTACAACTAATGAATCCTACACAGTTGCACTTTATAAGCACCTACACGAGTGCATGGATCGTTCTATCCCAAACAGAACCAAGATGCTATCCTTCAAAAAAAGGAAGCCAATCTGGTGGGCCCCTGCCATAAACAAACTGTACAACAGAAGGAAGAAACTGTTAACAAAAGAGAGTAAAATCCCATGAGTGGAGAGCTCCCTGATCAGCCTCAGTAAGAAGCTGCTATCCCTGGTATAATCCTCCAAAGCAAGTTACGAAAACAAAATTGCCACTGATTCTAAAGACAACCACACAGCATTCTTATAGCTATGTCAAGAATCTCAATGGCAACGCACAATGGCACTAAATATACAGACTCGACTGATATTGCCAACATCCTGGCAGATGGGTTCAATGCTAACTTTACCCCCCTCTCACCCCCTAAAGAGCCCATCTCTATACCGGAAGAATGCAAAGTTCCTGTAATCACGACTGCACAGGTAAAAACCACACTCTCCAAAGCCAAGAACACAGCATCCATTGGACCAGACAACATCCCAGACTGCATTCTACATGAACTGCAGAATGAACTGACACCCCACCTAAGTACCATGTTCAGTCATAGCCTCACCTCAGGCTTTGTGCCCGCTGAGTGGCGCACAGCGATGGTTATCCCACTCTACAAGGGGGGGGGTGCCACCACAGACCCCGGGAACTACCGTTACATTAGCCTGGCGAGCCTGATCTCCAAGGCCATGGAACTTATAAACAAAGACACTGGTAATCTCCAATCTCTGGGCCCCCCACCCAATTCAGGTTTGTAAAAGCCAGATCATGTCTCCTAAATCTGATAGACTTCTTTGAAACAGTCAACAAAGCCGTAGACGAGGGTAAGGTGGTTCACACAGCCTATCTAGATCTTGCCAAGGCTTTCAACACCATCCCCCACTCTGGAATTAGAGATAAACTCACTAAACTAGGTATAAATCCCAATGAAACAAGATGGGTTGCCAACTGGCTCACTGACAGAACCCCACACTATGAAAGTAGCAAACTCCAAATCCGACTTCAGACCAGTGAAAAGTGGAGTACCACAGGGTTCAGTCCTGGGTCCTCTCCCGTTTGGTATCTACTCTGAAGTGCAGGCTAACACAGAAGGTCTTTGGCTAACTGCTCGGTGCAGTATCAAAGGGAATCAGCAAAACCCAAATCTAACTTTATAGATAACTGGCGCGATTGTGGTGCCACTCATGAGTCTAAAACAGAGAAATGCTTGGCAATTGGTCAGCAAATCCACAAGTGTAAGAAATGGAACCATTTTCAAAAGTTGTGCAAATCAAGTAAACCTCACACATTTATAAAGAAGGGTCACTCAAAAAAGCAAGTTGATCATATAGAGAGTTGCAATCCTACTTTCTATGTAGATAGTGTATCAGTAATTGGTGGAAAGGTTGATGGAGTGAATTTGTTGGCAAAGAATTGATCCAACAGGTCCTAGTTATTTGGTGATGCAGATTGAGATATGTTGACCAAGTAAGATAAGCTCTTGTAGGACTTGATTTCTCATGGAATGGAAGTCTTAAGTAAAAGCTGCCATATAGGACCTTGCATAGGATGGAATATAGCAAGAGGGCTTTTAGTCTTGTCTGGTTTTAGTCTTGTGAACATCTTTGAGACTTGTTAGGTTGAATGTAGTGATTTGAGGACTACATGCTGAAGTTGAAACAGTATTTAATGATGAGCCTAGTAAGGAATGATTAGAAAGATACTATGACATTTTAGTTCTGGAAGATATTTCCTTGGAAATTAATTGGGCAGTATGAATGACTTCCTGATTGACATGGCTGTCAAAGAAAAGCCTGCTGTTGATGAAGGTCCCCCTGCTCTCTAATGACCTCATCAGTTTTCTAAAATATGACTGTACTGAACTTTTTTAGCATTTGGTTTGAGCCCATGGTCAGTACACCAGGCACTGATTTGATCTTGCCCTTGCTGGAGTATCAGAAAATCAAAAGGGTAGTTAACAATAGTGCCAGCTTGCTGTCCACAATAGACTTGGATAGCCAAATGTCTTTTGACATCTGCCGTTACATACAGATGTAGATGACAAAGAGGAGGGGTCCTGAGACTGAGTTCTGTGAAAACCACAAGTGATTTTCTTCTTTTGGAAGAGATACTAACAGCCATCACTGTTCGAGTTCTGTCAGTGAGTTAGTTGGCTGTCATTTCACAGAGGGGTTAATGTTGTCAGATAAGCTTGTTGCGATAGCCACACTGGAGAATTGTGTCATAGCTTTGCCAGGTCTAGTTTGGCATTGTGGGCAGATTGGCCCTTGTCCAAAGCTTCAGTAGCTTTGCCATAAAGGTCGAGTAGGCTGAGAAGACAAGACCTACCCTTTGTTAACCCAAATGGAATATGATCAAGGTATTGAAGACTATGTAATTTGTTGTGTGTAAGTTCATCTGTGATGTATTCACAGGTACATACTAGGCTAGCTGTCCTTGCAGGCCATTTTAAACCTAGACAGGTTCCCTTTGTGTGCTTCAAGTAACCTATCCCATCTGGTTATAGATTGACTTGCCTATCTCATGATCAATAATTACAATTACCCCCAAAGAGAACACCTGTGATCATACCATAGATAATATGAGGAGACCGATGCATGAGATAAGGCATTAAAGAGCTGCCTCTGTCCATTAGTAGTACAGAGGGTAGTCCTTGAGTAAATTTTCTGTTTCTCATCCATTGATTTAATTTCCAGTTGAATATGGACAGGGACGAACTTTGTTTTATGTGGATGGGAGGTATATTCCACAGCAATGGTATCCTCTGCCTGTCTCTCTAAATCATTTTATTGATGTTGCAGATGAGGTTTAGAACCCTAGACATAGAGTATTTCTGATGCCATTTAACTTTGATGTGCAGTAAATCCATCAGTAACATGCTGGAGGATGCCTTGTATGGCAGACATGGGTCACCTTTTAGTGGTCTGTGGGATGCTGGGTATAGTGATGGCATTCTTAGTCACTCCATGTATGACTTGTTGTATAGGTCTTGTATTCTTTTAATAAAGTTTTTCTTTGTGTTCTAGGCCTTGTATTCTTTTAGGGAGGTGTTTCTGTGCATTCCAGTTGTTGAATGTGTCCAGACAGATGTCAAAGGGGCCATTATACTCCCCAAATGATGTTAGCATACTGCAAGAGTGTCTCACGGCAACAAATGACTGGTGTCAAAGCCATGGCCCCTACTGATTACCACATCAACGACAATCCCCTAAGCACACAACCTGTGGTGAGATACCAGAGTACTCAGGTTGACAACAATGTCACATTTGACCATCATGTGGCAGCAGTGGTTAGAAAAGCCTTTATTTGGTACATTTCATAAGTAAAGACATTGCATCCAGGAAAATAAAGGAGGTTATTACCTCTCTGTACTCCTCCCTCATTAGACCAATTGAGTATAACACCCCATTTAGTATGTACCTCTTCAAACACCTGCATCAACTGGAAAGGCCAAAGAGGTGCCTCAGGAGACTCCATGGCCTACACCACCTGTCCTTTATGGACAGACTGAAATCACCGTCACTCTGCTCAGTATTGTGCAGATTGCTCAGAGGTGATCTGTGTCACACCTGCAAGGCAATTTTGGACCCTGCCCTACTAGAGATGCTCCACATCTGTAAGTCTAACTAATTGCAAATTACCCGCTTGAAAGGCCTAAATCTAATATGCAACATCAACAAAACCTGCTAGAGACAGGCCGGTCTCCCAGAGGCTGCATTGTCTCTGGAATGGGCTTCCCATACTCGTTAAATGGAATACTTTGCTGACCCTCTTAAAGCGCAACTTCGATGAGTGGATGGAAAACCACAAATTTGTCCCAGGGGTTCCACTTGTGTCCCTCATTGACAGGGGTGACAGGTGCTGACTGAGGTTTATTTTTTTGTGGATAAACTCTTGGCTAGGCTTGTAAGGGCCTCAGGGCCATTAGCCTAGTAACCTCTTATGATCCTATGGTGTGTATATATGGATATACTGCTTTCAGTCGAATAACATTTGTTTAAAAATGATTTCAGGCAGCCCACTTCACCGAAAATCCACTTCATTAAAACCCATTTCGTCACATTCCATTTGGTCAAAAATGGAATACAGCCCCTACCTCAATGCAGTGCGACCCTGGAGTGAGAATATAAAGTTAGGTTAGGGGGGTGTAGGCAGCATAGCACCACACATTGTGGGGGGGGGGGGAGGCATACCTTCCACATAATTGCAGTGTATTCACTATTATATACTTGTGTATCCATTAAAAATACATTGAAACATATGTCAGTAAAAACTAGTTGCATAATGTGGGGGGCTATGCCCCCCCCAACTTTATATTCTCACTCCAGGGTCACACTGCAGTGGGGAAGGGGCTATATTCCATTTTCAACCAAATGTAATTCGACTAAAAGCAGTAGACCCATATATATATATATATATATATATATATATATATATATATATATATATATATATATATATATATATATATATATAATGTGTGTGTGTGTGTGTGCATGCATGTATCTGTCCATCCACAACCCCTTTCCCCATTGTTCCATTTAAGGTTGGGTTGTCACTTCAACTAAAACAAAGGTTCACACTGCCGGGTGGCTAACCCTGCTTTGGCTGTTTTTCCATTCCACACACTCGCATGCATGCTCCCACTTATGGCCAATGCTGAGGGTTCAAGCCACCTCCTACAAGTCTCTGGAATGTGGAAGGAAATTGAAACACCTGGAAGACACCCATGCTAGCAGATGTTGGACATTCAGTCTCTTCAGACTCGGCACAAAAAGCACCCCAGCCAAGAAATGAACCAAGAACCCCTTCCGTCAGACAACAAAGCTGCCTGCTGTGCCACAGTGTATGTGTGCGTGCATGCATTCCACTCAGGTATCATTGAAAAACTCACCAGCTTAAATGTAAACCCATACGTCACAAGATGGGTTGCAAACTGGCTAAGTGACAGAACCCACAGGGTCAGAGTTGCTGGCGCCATGTCAGACTCAAAGCCTGTCACAAGTGGTGTCCCACAGGGCTCAGTCCTGGGCCCACTCTTGTTCGGCATCTACTTTTCAGAAGTACAAGCAAACACAGGAGGGTTATGGCTGACAAAGTTTGCAGATGACTGCAAACTGGGCGCCATAGTCGAGAACACATCTGACACAGATATCCTTCAGAAGGATCTTATAGAAACGGATAACTGGTGCCAGAGCCATGGCCTAAAGTTAAACGCCAAAAAAAATGCATAGTCATACCCTTCGGGAAAAACAAGGTCACCCCCTAGCTACCATATAGGTGGCAATCCACTAAGCACAGAGGAGGTTATCAGGGATCTGGGGACCCAGGTTGACAGTAACCTTTCGTCTGACACTCACGTTGCCAAAGTAGTTAGGAAGACCTTCTACATTGCCCACCTGATCATGAAGGGATTCACATCTAGATCAAGGGAGGTCATCGTTCCCCTGTACTCATCACTCATCAGACCAATGATTGAGTACAATGCCCCATTCGGAATGTATCTGACCCGACACCTGCAGCAACTGGAAAGGCCTCAAAAGTTCCTCACCAAAAGGATAAAGGGTCTCAAAAATATGTCTTATGCTGCGTGACTGAAGGAACTCCAGCTCTATTCAGTCACTTACCGTCTGCTCTGAGGTGACCTGTGCCTGACATACAAGGCCATGTCCAACCCGGAATTGATGAACATGCTTCACCTCAAAAAATCTAAATCCCTCAGAACTACAAGGGCAAGAGACTTGAACCTTAACACGGTTATTAATAGGACGTGCTGGAGGGACAGATTCATCACCCAGAGACTCCCTATGCTGTGGAACAAAATACCGGTACATGTGAGGCAGAGCACCTCGCTGGCTTTGTTCAAGAGAAATCTTGACCAATGGATGGGAGATCGCAGGTATACTCCAGGGATTACCTCAGTGTCACTGCTTGACAGAGGCACAGCAAAATAATGGGCATAGTATCTTTCAAACTAAAGGGGTGGCGAAAGCCACAAAACTCTGGGCTAGGCTTATAAATGCCCTTGGGCAGATAGCCTAGTATGAACCTATGAACCTATGTGTGTGTGTGTATTTATTTATATATATATATATATATATATATATATATATATATATATATATATACACACACAGAGAGAGAGAGAGAGTGTGAGTTAGATAAGCTTCCCACTCCATCCTCCTCTATAAACTTTCTCAACTACACCTCTCCCTGATTCTCCAGCTACCTCACTAACAGACAGCAATCTGTCCTCCTTTCTCCCCATAAAAGTGCGTGTCTCGCAAGGCTCAATTCTTGGTCCTCTTCTTTTTAACATTTTTACTGACCAACTCCACACATCCTGTCCTCAGTCATCCCCCATACAGTAGGCTGATGGCTCCACTATCAGCACCATTGCTGACAACCCCTCTGACCTACTCACCCAAACTCAAATCTCTTTTAACCTCACTGAAACTTGGCTAACTAACAACCAACTTATTTAGAGCCAAGGTTTACACCGCCAGGTAGCTAGCCCTGAGGGAGTAATTCTTCCACACTAAGCAGTCGCACTCACACTCACACCTGTGTCCAATTTAGTGTGTCCAATCCACTTACTGCATTGTCTTTGGAATGTAGGAAGAAACTGGAGAACCAGGAGGAAACCACGGTGAACATAGGAAGGGCACGCAGTCTGTGCACAGAAGGCACTCGAGCCAAGAACTGAACCGGGGAACCTGTTGCTGTGAGGCGACAACTCTATAAACTCTGTGCCATCCAATCTATGTCATATCAACTGTGACCTCAAATGATCCTGCTGCTTTCCCTGACTTTATTTTCCTTAGAATTAATCTTACTACTTCCATGGTGGGATCCTGCTGTTCCCTCATTGTAGGCACTGTCTGGGGAAGTACAGCTTCTGTGTAGTTTTCTTCATTTGAAGCTGCTGGAAGTACTTGGAATCCATCTCCCTTTGATGTTGTGTGTACTGGTGAGCAGATTGTTGTTGGCATCCCTTATGAAGGGTGTCTGATCATCATTTTTAGCTTTCTGTTTTTGTCCTGCAACCTAATATACTTTTTTTGTGCCATCTACTGAGTCACCTTCCAGTAGTTGGTAGAGTGCCTCTGATGCCTTGTTCTTTGCTATTGCAACTTCTTTTTTAGCCTTCTTGTTAGCCATCCCGTATTCTTTCCTAGCGCTGTCTGTCTTTTCAATCTCCCATGTCTTTTCCCAGATGAATGTAATTCCTAATAGATGTCCTAACTCGATGGAAGCACTCACGGCTTGAAAAAGATGCCTGGCGGGGGCGGTGAGGAGTCAGTCGTCTAGATACGGAAACACCTGGAATCCCAGACGTCTCCGGTGAGCAGTCACCACTACCAGACATTTGGTAAACACCCTGGGGGCTGTGGTGAGAATAAAGGGCAGGGCTCGGAACTGGAAGTGACTGGCTCCTAGGCAGAAGCGTAAATGTATCCTGGACACCCTGTTTATCTTGATGTGATAATAGGCGTCCTTGAGATTGATGGAGCACATCCATACTCCTTTATCCAGCAATGGGAAAATGGATTGCAACGTGACCATCCGGAACTTGGACTTCTTTACGAAGCAGTTTAGGTGGCGGAGGTCCAGAATGGGTCTCAAGTCCCCTGTTCTTTTCGGCACCAAAAATAACTGAGTAAGTTCCTAATCCGGTCTGGTCTGCGGGGACTGGCTGGTTGACTCCCTTTCCGAGCAGCTTTGTGACCTCTATAGCTGCTTGATCCCATTGACTGGGTGGCACGTCCGGGATTTTCCTTGACGGTGGAGGGGGAAGGATAAAGGGAATGGTGCAACCTCCGGCGATGATACGAAGCACCCCTGATCCTGAGTGATGGAACCCCAGGCCCTTGGATGCATCGAGAATAAACCCCTGACTGGCTCTGGAGAGACACAGTCGGGCAGTCCTTCAGGGATGCTGGAAGGAGGAACCACGAAAGGATCCGCGGTCTCCTGAGTTGCGGGGGCCTCCGCCGCCTCTGGGCCGACGTCTTCCAGAATAATCCCCCCCCTTTGCCTCTGGGGGGGGTCACTCAGATGGGCAGGGAAAGACTCTTGGGACTTTCTGAACCACATCTTTCCTCCCCTCTGAGCCTTGGGATAAGGTTTCTAGGAAAGCGAAAAACGGGCCCCAACGGCAGACAAAGTCTTACCCTCCTGCTCACATCTAGCGAGTGTGTCTTTCACCTTGGGTCCAAAGAGAGAGGACCCATCGAATGGAGTGTCGGTGAAGGAAGACTTGAATGCCTCTGCAAAGTGACAAAAGCGCATCCAGGCTTGCCTCTAAGGGCTACGCCCAAACTCGCTGCCCTACCCGCCCCTTCGGCTGCATACGATATGAGCCTCATGGACGAGTTAACAATGGACGAAAGGGTAGACAGCTGGGCACTGACAGACTGCGTCAATGCCTCAGGCACGTTACCCGACAGGGCATCTCCCAACTCCTTTATGAGATCCCTTTGGAGCCTCGTAAAGTGACAAATTCAGCGACCGCAGGGTAAAGGTCGCAGACGTCAGGGTACGCTTCCCGTACCTATCCATGCTTCTGGACTCCTTGTTAGGAGGATGGATAGAAGTAGATGCCTCTGCCACATCTTGCTAGGTGGCAGATGCCACCACCATAGCATCAACTGGAACTTCCTTGGTTAGAAACTCCTTGCCAGGGGGTGCAGATAAAAACTTGTTGGGGCGAGTAGGAACTGGCTCCACAGAATCAAGGTGTTCCCACACCCTTCGACAAATAAGGTCCAGTAACTCATCGAAGGGTGGAGACACCCAGGAGGCAGAGGGTTGGGCTCCGTAGGCCTTGAGGAAGACAGACTCCTCTGCGGAAGGGGTTTTGGATGGCCAGTCGCCCCTCTGTCTCAAGACCTCCAGGATATTGGAGAACGAGACATCGTCAGAGGATGACTTAGAGGAACCCTCCGCATCGAGGTCGGTGTCCGAGGTGACAGACTCATCTGGGGAGCTTATGTGCTTCCTCTTGCACAATTTTTTTTCCTGGGGGGCTCCCTTAAGCACGAACTCTGAAGGCTCCTCGGAAAACAGGGGACCACACAAGGAGGAATCCTCAGGCCTAGGAGCCAAGCTGTCCGAAGACAGGGGGGCACCAGAAGCTCTAGCTGCCGTGTCTAGGGAAGGAGTCGTAGATTCAGGTGAAGTCACTAGAGACTTGGCCAGCGCGCTCCTCATAGCCTCGAAGGCGGGCCCACCAGAATGAGGAGAGGCCCGTCCCCGAGATCATGACCGGTGTCGGGGTTCCCCTAGCCGAGGCGCCAAGAGGGAGACTCGGGGCCGAAACCAGAAGCCCCAACGAATCCCCCTCGGGCCCGGCTGAGGACACCAGAGAACCGAAAGCTCTGGAAGGCACAGAAAGGGTTGGAGCTGAAGACCGTGCCGGCAGACTAGCAGTGGGTATAGAAGGGGCTGGCTCCAGGGCCGACTGGGCCGGAGTCGAAAATAATTTGGATAAGACAGGTGACTGGAGGAGCCTCTGGACCACCCTATCTACATCCGAGTCTGAAAGCCTGTAGTACCTGGAGGAAACAGAAGGAAGCCGAGAGACTTTTCCTATCGGCTCTGAAACAAGGCTAGGAGGCCGGCTCCGAATCGGCTCCAAAAGGATCATGGCCGAAGCAGACTCTACCAGAACAGAGACCTCTTTCGGCACCGACGGTTCAGGAGCCGACAAAACCGACCCCAGAGCAGAAACTCTCCAGCGGCTCCGAGACCAATGGAGCCGACGGAGACCCCGATTTAGACCCTCTATCCTGCGGCTCCGAAATAAGTGGAGCTGAAGAAGGGGACAGAGTACCTGATCTCCCATCCCGAGACTCAAAAAACAGTGGAGCCGAGGAGGGAGACCCAGCTTTAGATCCTCTATCCTTCGGCTCCGAGGCCAGTGGAGCAGAGGAAGGGGACACAGATTTAGCCCTTTTTGCAGGTGGCTCCGACGGACTTGTCGGAGCCAAAGAATTATTTTGCCTCGATTTCGAAGAGGGAGAAGAAGCCAAAGCTTCCTTGAAGGCTGGTTTGATGAGACCCTTCAGGATAAGCTTATTTTTCCTCTCGTGTCAAGCATGGCAAAGACTGCAAGACTCTTGCAAGTGTTTAGCCCCTAAACAATAAACACAAATGGCGTGGCCATCTGTCAGAGACATCTTATAATTGCATTTCGAACATTTTTTAAAGTCCGATGGCTTATGTTCCTTTTCTTTGCCAGACATACTTACTGAAACACACTCAAAACACAAGGAGGGAAGGGGGGGAAGAGCTCTAACAAACGCTCTACAACAGATGGGGCAAAGGCCCTCTAACTCAAAAGGGCCTAGACCGCCAAACAGAAGGGATTACCACAACAATTCAAAAAGACAAACACAGTCAATCACAACTGAACTAACAACCAGATAGCTATTAAAATAGCTGTTTGAGTGTAAATTCTAAAGCTGTCAAAAAGTGACCAAAAGGCCAAAAAACAAGGGTACTTAGCCACAGCCAAGTCAAGACCACGTCGTTACTCTAGGAGCGGCAAACGAGATCTGGGGGTTTGGGCGTGGTGCATCCTGGGATAAGGGGGTTGGCCCAGCCAATAAGAGACTTCGTGCTAGTGTATCGGCCGAGTCGGAGCTGATTCTCGGCTCCAAGCCCATCAGTTATAAATGTAGGCCAGATAGGATCGCATTACATCTTCTTGTTTCTGTACAGGTATCCTAATTTCTGGTGAGTTTTTCTAATACAATTATTGACATGTATGTCAAATGTAAGTTGACCATCATTTGCTGGATTCAACTTCAGCGGGAGTGTCATTAAGAGACCGTATGGAGAACGTGGATTTACTATGGTTAACATTTTTGGAGAGAAGAAGTAACAGTTTAGTTTTTTTAGGGTTGAGGATGAGCTGTTTATTGGAGAGCCAGGTTTCAACTGAGTTGAAGGATGTCTAAGTAGCTGATAAGAGTTCAGAGGGAGAGTTGGCAATGGTGATGACTGTAGAGTCATCTGCATATTGAACTAGGGAAGACTGAGGACAAGAAATCTAGAGTTGATTAGTAAAGACATTAAAAAGTGGTGGCCCAAGAACAGATCCTTGGGAAACTCCCATTTTTACTGGGAGAGGAGGGGATAGTACAGAGTGCTATCTCACCGATTGCAGCCTATCAGTGAGGTAGCTGGAAAACCATGCAACAGTATAAGAGGAGAAGTTAAGGTTAGATAGTTTTTTTCCAGCAGAAAAGAGAGTGATTTTGAGAGGTGCAAGAAAAGGCAAGAGATAAGTCTGTGGTCATCTCTGGCTTGAGAAATTGTGTTAAAGAAGGATATTAGGGTTGTGGTAGTGCTATGTTTAGGTGGCAAGCCATGTTGAGTGGGTGGTAGTAGATTTTCCTGTATTAGATATTGCATGATTTTTTTTTTTGTGTGTGTACATTTTTCCAGGACTTTAGAGAGATGGGAGAGGATAGCGATAGGTCTGAAACTGGAGATATCTGAGGAGTTACCGCCTTTGTATATAGGTAGAGTGTAGAACTTTTTCCAAATAGAAGGGACTTTAGACTCAGAGATGGAGCGATTGATAAGGATAGATACAGGGACAGCAAGAGAGCCATGGAGATGTATGACATTTTATACGTACTTTGTGCAGGGGAGCAAGCGAGTTTTAGATGCTACAGAAGGTTGAAAGCCTGGACTGCTTCACTGAGTGGGGGTTGGGTGAGGAATTTACAATTTACTCTAGCAATGAGAGTTTTAAAAGTGTCTGGGTGAAAGTTAGCTAGTTTGCGACAGATAACATATCTGTATTGCATTAGAGAAGCCTGTTGTGTGGATCAGTGGAGGGTGTTGGTGTGTTAAAGAGGAGGAGACCAAGGACAGAGCCTTGTGGTACACTGTTGATGACTGGGAGGTATGGAGAGAGGGCGGACTGCCATTGTAATGACCAATAGCTGTTGGACAAGTAGCTGTTGAACTATAGAAGGGTGCTCTGCGATAGACCTATTGTGGACATTTGAAGTAGAATTTTGGTGTGACAAATTGTGTTGAAGGCCTTAGACAAGTATAGAAATAAGGGAGAGACTAGTTTGTCATTATCTCTGCCTTTCTTAAAAATATCTATAAGGATTAGAAGTGCAGTGTATGGGAGGTGTGGATTACACAGTTTGATTCTGATTTCAGGCCAATTGGCCTACTATTTTCCCATGAACCTAATATCACTTTAGGTCTAACATTAGTGAATTTTCTAATTTGTGTAGATATATAATGTGTGATTGTTTCCAAAGAAAGGGAACATGGTATTCCTAGATTTATGTATTTATAAGGATTGAGACAAGATAGGCAATGCTATTGGCTGCTATTTTACAGTACTCACTTGGAAGTACATCAGCTGAAGCTGAGTATGTGTTGAGTTTGAGTTGTTTTACATGGAATGAGGGAACTGGTTTGAAGGTGAAAGTGGATGTAGTGATATATGGCTGCTGGGCAGTGTGGAATTGGATGTGGGAATCCTTGGTTAAGAACGCTATACTATCTATGCAATAAGCGATGAATTCTATTGCAGGTTTGAGTGACGAGTTTATTGGGAGAAGTATTAGGGTTGAATTTTTGACCGGGATGCCAGATTTCTTTAATAGATTTTTGGAATCATTTTCGGGTCATGTTAGCTATTGTTCAGAGCGTTCTACTATAGTTGACCTCTTTCTTCCTGGATGCAAAAGCCTTAGTAATGAGATGTGCCACACAGAAGGACTTTCTGATGGCAGTGGCAATGTGGTGATCAAAGAGAGGTTGCTGTCAACCTGTGTTCCTAGATCTCTTATAATGCGCCTTCTGTGTTCAGTGGACTACCATCAATGTGGTAATTCATGGGAACCAGGTTTTTCCCAAAGGGGATGATGACACATTTTGGCATTGAGCTTAAGGCCATGGTTCTCACACCAGTGAGGCCATTCTGTAAGATGTTAACATCACCTGGGGAGTTAATAATAGATCCCAACTTGCAATCATCTGTGTCAGCCAGAGTCCTTTGGACTTCAGAGAAGTACATACCAAACAGTAGAGGACCCAGGATCAAACACTCCACTCATGTCTAGTCAGCAGTCTGACTTGGATTCAGCTACTTTCACACTGAGTTCTATCTGTGAGCCAGTTTGCAAAACAGTTAGTGACATAGGGGTCGATGCCTAGCTTAGTGAGTTTTTCTATGATTCCTGACTGGGGAATGGTATCGAAGGCCTTGGCCAGATCAAGGTAGACTGTATGAACCACCTTGCCTTCATCCACATCTCTGGTGACTGATTCAAAGAAGTTGAGCAGGCATGAGCTACCCTTCACAAAACCAAACTGTGTGGGAGCCAGAGTTTGGAGATTCCCTATATCCTTGTTTATTAGGTGCATGATGATGTGTCCCATAACTTTGCATATCAGACTCGTCAGGCTAATAGGGTGATAGTTCTCAGGGTCTGTAGTCGCTCCTCCTTTGTGGAGCGGGATGACTGCAGCAGTGCGCCATTCAGTAGGGACAAAGCCTGAAGTGAAGCTGTGATTGAACAGGGCACACAGGTGAGGTGCCAGTTCACTCTGTAGTTCATGTAGAACACAGCCAGGGACATTGTCAGGTCCCATGCAAGCTATATTCTTGGCCTTGGACAGTGCTGTTCTAACATGGTCAACAGTAATACTGGGTGCCTGGCAATCTACTGGCATTGTGATTGGTCCTTTGAGGGGGACGGGTAAAGTTGCCACTGATTCGGTTAGCCAGTATACTGGCAACATCTGTTGGCTCAGTATAGGAGGTACCATTGTGCAGTAGCTCAGAGCAAATCTGGGTATTTGTGTGGAGATACTTTACATAACAATAGAAGGTCTTGTGGTTGTCTTTACTATCTGCTGCAATTCTGATTTCATAGCTAGCTTTAGAGGATTTGATGAGGGATCTCCACTTTTTATTGAGGCTGATAAAGGAGTTTTTCTAGTCTTGGGACTTCACCTTATTCTGCATAAGTTTCATCCTTCTGTTGTAGAGATTCTTTATGGCAGGGGACCACCAGAGTGGCTTCTTTTTTTGAAGGAGAGCATCTTGGTTCTATTGGGTATGGCAAGATCCATGCATTTGTGTATGTGTTCGTACAGTGCATTGGTGTATGATTCAGCGGTCATGCAACTATTCACCATTTGCATGGGTGTCATGAAGTTAGCCACCTCTGTTTTTAGGAGCCCAGAGTTAACTTTGGAGAAGTTTTTCGTGGTGGTGGTGGTGGTGGTGGGGGGGGGATGTGGACTTCCAAGGTGATTAGTTTGTGGTCGGATCTAACCAGGGAGGAGATGACTATGGTTGTAGAGCAATGGTCACCCATGTTAATAATGACCAGGTCAAGGATATTGCTACCTCTAATGGGGGTAGGAATGAGCTGGTCCAGGGCACTGGAATTAATGAATTCCAGGAAATGTTGGGCAAGTGTATTGGTACAGGAGTAGTTTTACCAGATAATGAAGGGGTAGTTGAAGTTGCCCAGTATGAGAGTGTTAGGTTGGACCCTAATATTCTCCAGAGTGCTTAGGAACATGGAGTGTGAGTCTTGGGACATGGTTGGGGACCTATAGCAGGCTATGACCTGAACGCTGTCTTACCCAATGTTAGCTGCACCTGAAGTATCTCTGATGCATTATGTTGGGCTACCATTCTGGAGGTGTGTCCTTCCTTTATGAATATGGAAACACTACTGCCTTTGGAGCTTCGGTTCAAGTTCTGGGACTGAAAGATTTGGAATGAGTTGCAGACTGGTAGTGCAGGGGTGCTTTCTGCTGCCTTGAACCAGGTCTCTGTTACAACACAAATGTCGATGTTCTCCATTTTAAGGAGTACTTTGAGCGAGTGCATTTTGAGATTTGGACGTCTAGCGTTGAGGAGCATGACCCTCAGATTGCATTTGTTTTTAGCTGCTATAGTGGTAATTTGTTCTTTGGAACACCATCTAAAAAAGGCACTATAGCAGTGGCAAGAGCCTTGGTCAGTATCCAGAAGCCCAGGGGTGACAGATGCAGGCCATCTCTGGCAAAGCATCGAGGTCTGTCAATCATGTCATCCCAGGCAGACAGATACTGGATTGCCTTAGAATGACACCAGAAACTTAGCCAATTGTTTAAATCAATCATTTTCTGCTTGTACTGTGGTATCATTCTGGGTGACAGTAGAATGCTGCTCTGGGCTAGGGTCATACCCACCTGGGCTACATAATTTGAGAGCTCCTCCATGTCTCTTTTCATGTAGTCCAGGGAGGTACATCTCAGGTCATTCACACCTACATGTACAATGACAGAGCCATATTTGTACCTGTTGCTTAGGGACCTGAGTACATGCGTTATTGTGGTGGATCCTGGCACCTGATGGGCAGCTGACTGTTACTTTCTCCTTATTCAACCTAGTGAGTCGGACATCAGTGTGCTTCACTATCGAGTCACCTATGACTAGTGTGTGTTGGGCATGCAGTTTTGCCTTAGGGGATTTGGTTGAGTGGCACACTGTTTAGTAGAGTCATGTGTCATGATTAGTGTTGTGTTGTGGTGATTGAGTGCGTTTCTGCCTTGGAGGTCTCTGCTGTTTGGGTAGATTTTTGTTGAGAACCTCTGCGAAGCTGGGTGTGTGGTTTGTGTTTTTATGTGAAGGCAGTGCTGGTGTGTGTTCATAGGTTCATAGATTAGTACTAAGCTAACTGCCCTTGTGAGACATTTTAAGCCTAGCCAATAATCCCTTGTGAGACTCAAACCCCACACCTTGTGTTTGTAAGGCAAACACCTTAACCATTAGGCCACCCTCCCAACCCTAGGGCTATGTGCTCCATGTGGTGTGGTGCAAGTGTTGATCTTCTCCTCTTGACCAGCTATTCCGGTCTTGGCTGGAGAGTGCATGGCTTCCAATTTGTATATGTAAGTGCATCTCTCGCAAGTCTGAATGTTGGGAGGTAACAGGAGAGGGTTGTCTGTGTACATGAGGCAGTTGCTACATTGCCTCAGGATGCCCAAGTTCACCAGGTTAATAAAAGCACAGGGAACTGCCTGGAGGGGTGGGCATTAATAATAATAATTAATAATAAGTACAGGAGTTGTTTCCTTGTAGGACATTCAGTGCTGGTAGCACTTTTGTGTGCTATAATAATTGCTACAAGATGTCTGGTAAAGTGCTAGACTAATAAGCTAGTAAAAGTGCAGGAGAGGAGAGAACTAACAGATCTATGGGAAAAATTGAAGAGCAGACTTTGGCACCACTCAGAAGCTTACAAACAGTCCTGGATACAGCAAATCTGTATCTGGACTAGACTAGTTACAGGAAAGGTGAGAACGAAGCGCAAATGCAGGCTTTTAAATGAGAAAGTTGAAAGAGATGGAAAAAACTGCCCAAAACGGCCAATAAACTACAATTTCTGGGCTAGAATCTACTCCTTTTGCGGTAGATAGGCTACCTAGTGCTTACCGCTCCCACAGATAAGCTTGAAGGCTTCCCTCCAACACAGAAAGGCTTGGGGGCTCAGAAGCTTACAAATAGTCTTGGATACAGCAAATCTGTATCTGGACTAGACTAGTTACAGGAAAACCAGGAAACCAAGCTCAAACGTAGGCTTTTAAACCAGAAAAGTTGAGAGAGATGGAAAAACTGCTGAAACGGCCAATAACTACAATTTCTAGGCCAGAAACTACTCCTTTTGTGATGGGCTACCAAGTGCTTACCACTGCCACTGATAAGCTAGAAGGCTTCCCTCCAACACAGAAAGGCTTGGGGAGCCCAGAAGCTTACAAACAGTCCTGGATTCAGCAAATCTGTTTCTGGATGAGACTAGTTACAGGAAAGCAGGAAATGAGCTTAGATTTTTCTTTTTTTTTTTTTTTTTTTACAGAAAGCAGCTAAAACAGCAATAAAAATAATTCAAGTGTAGTGCAAGCTAGCAGCACACTTGAATGTGTAGCAATATTAGACCAAATACAGTTTAAATAAATGCAATTAATTCAAACCGTATTTTCAACTAAGTTCAATTATTGTTTTATTCAACTCTGAACAGTTTAAAAATGCTAAAAATATACTTATCATTGGAGATTCCAGCATTTTTTTTTTGGTAAAGTAGAAAGGGAGAAAGCAGGAACAGAAGATAATTCAAGGTTAAGAACCTAAGTGGGTTGGCCTTCTCAAATGTTTTCTCTGTATTAGGTAGAATGAGCTAATGACACTAGACTGGGAGGAGTGTCCCAGATCAAATTTACATTATGGACAGGCAACTGCAAAGCCACCAAGTTCTGCACAAATCTGTGCCTTTCCTTTTAGGTTACGGATGTAAGTATAGAATGCCTTGTGGTTGTCTTTTGTTGAGGAAACTAATGTGGACTCAGTTTGCCTTGGAGAACTTCTCAGAACTTGTTTAAGCTGAGAGGGGAGTGTTTCCAGCTTAGGAGGGTTCACTCCCTCTTACTCCTAGACAACAACTTCTTCCTCTCATTGTAAAGCCTGTTGATGGCAGTTGCCCATCAGGGAGGTATGCTCTTCTTTGAGGAGCTTGTTTTGGTCCTATCAGATACATCCAAGTCAATCCAGTTATTCAGGTGTTTGTATAAAACATTGGTGTAGAGCTCAGTATAGCTGCCATTTCTATCAGAGGGAGAAGGGGTAGTGAAGCTATTTATGCCATCCCGTAAGAGGTTATAATCTGCTGTGAAGTTTTTTTAGTTTAGTTGCTGCTGGGCTCCTAGACAACAATTTCTTCCTCAAGATCAGACAGGAGTCCCCCGTGGACTATGATGTTTGCAGATGACATTGAGATATGTAGTGAGTAGGGAACAGGTTGAGGAGACCCTGGAGAGGTGAAGATATGCTCTAGAGAAGAGATGAATGAAAGTCAGCAGGACTAAGACTGAATATATGTGTGCGAAATAGAGGGAGGACAGAGAAATGGTGAGGATGCAGGGAGTAGAGTTGGCGAAGGTGGATGTGTTTAAATACTTGGGATCAACAGTTCAGAGTAATGGCGAGTGCGAAAGAGAGGTGAAGAAGAGAGTACAGGCAGGATGGAGTGGGTGAAGAAGAGTATCAGGAGTGATTTGTGACAGACGAGTACCAGTAAGAATGAAAGGGAAGGTCTACAAGAGGGTAGAGAGACCAAGCTATGTTATATGGGTTGGAGAGAGTGGCATTGACAAAAAGGCAGGAGTTAGAGCTGGATATGGCAGAGTTAAAGATGTTAAGATTTGTACTGGGTGTGACTTGGGTGGACAGGATTAAAAATAAGTATATTAGAGGGTCAGCCCAGGTTGGAAGGTTTGGAGACAAAGCCAGAGAGGCAAGATTACATTGGTTTGGACATGTGCTGAGGAGGGATGCTGAGTATATTAGGAAAAAGATGCTAAGGATGAAGCTGCCAGGTAACAGAAAAAGAAGAAGGCCTAAGATAAGGTTTATGGATGTGGTGAGAGAGGACATGCAGGTGGTTGGTGTAAGAGCAAGATGCAGAGGACAGGAAGAAATGGAAACAGATGATCCACTGTAGCGACCCCTAATGGGAGCAGCTGAAAGAAGAAGATATATATATGATGCTTGTGTGTGTGTTTGTATCTCTCTCGTTTACACACCTCTGTTAAAATCCCAGGTTTTTGTGATATAAAAAAATGAGACCACAATAAATCATTTCTAAACTTTTCCCACCTTTAATGTGACCTATAACCTGCATAATTCAATTGAAAAACAAACAAATCGGTTAGGTGAAAAGAATATAAAAAACAAAAAACATACAATAAGCTGGTTGCCCAAGTGCACACACCCTTAAACTAATACTTTGTTGGAATGCCGAGCAGTATTGACCATTTATTTTGCATGCATGCTTTTACTCAACTACTATTCACAGCTGCAGCAGTCACACAATCCAGTTCAGAATGCCTCAGTTACTATAGAAGAATGATTTTTTTGTATCACTTGCCATTGGGTAGTGAGGGACAGTGACCATACAGTCTTCTGCATAGATCCTAGTAAAATATGATCATTTGCAAAGTATTCTGAAGTAGTCACTCAGTCTGTCATCATTGCCCATATTCAGGGCTTTAAACTTTTGTCAGCTTCCATCTCAGTCTTTACACAGTTCACATTTTTTTTATGACTTATGTAATTACCTACATTTTGAGTAGCATTGTACAATTACTATAAGGATTTTCATGAAATGTCATGCTGTGTGGTAAGGAAAGGCATAGTAGTTGACTTTTTAAGTGATTTACTGTAAACATTGAATCATTCTCAATATTGTAAGTGTTGGAGTTCATTAATCACTTGAATCTTGAGTTGAAACAAAACTTCTCTGGCAAAGACAATACCACAGTAGGTGTGAAGACAGTTGAAAACTTCTCCATTCATCTCAATGAGACACTGAAAAGAAGTGAAAATGTCCCCATTCACATTAACGAGGTGGTGGAGACAGATTCATTCCTCAGGTCTGACAGATTCCCATTCTGTGAATACTTCACAATTAAGGGATTGCAATTTCAATTTATGAAAAGTGGCACACAAGCCATTATTGGTGGGGTATGGCTCTGTAGGAGGTATGACATGGTTTGAAATTCCTGTAGGATTTTTGGCTCGGTATAGAATACACAGAGTGAAAAGCTGGAGTCCTGTTGAGCCATGCCTTGTTATATGGATATTGGCTACATTGCTAATTTTTTGAAGGAATTATTTTGAAATTGTCATCTATGTAGAGGAAGACTACTACTGGAAGAATATGTGCCCCATAAATGCAACAGATAGGTGCTGGGTATTACAGGTAAGTGCAACTTTTTATTTTTGTAAGATTGTAAAGCTGTGATAAGTCAGTGGTTTCAGCTCCTGTTCTGTGGGTGCATGGTGAGGAATAAATGGGTACAAATTGTGTATTTTATGTACTTCTGCTGTATTTATTTTTATTTTTAACGAAACAGTTGTGCATTAGGACATTTTATTGATTTATTTCAAAATTTTCCTATTTTAACTTTGATGTGGGTGTGTGGGTGGTTACTTACTCTTGGATGGGATCATCCATCATTTTTGACTGATTTTTATTTCAATTATGTTTGTTTTAACAGAATACATTGTGGTTCGTCAGTTTGTTTCTTGATCACAGGATCATAGGAGGTTACTGGGCTAATGGCCCTGAGGCCCTTACAAGCCTAGCCAAGAGCTTATCTCCCAAAAAAAGAAACCTCAGTCAACATATGTTGCCCCTGTCAGTGAGGGACACAGGTGGAACCCCTGGGACAAATTTGTGGTTTTCCATCCACTCAAGAATGTGCTTTCAAGAGGGTCAGTGAGGTACTCCGTTTGACATGAATGGGAAGTCTGTTCCAGAGATGGGGCAGCCTCTGGGAGACAAACCTGTCTCTGCAGCAGGTTTACTTGATGTCACATATTAGATTTAGGCATATCGAGCAGGTAATGCACAAAGAGTTAGACTTACAGATATGGAGCATCTCTAGTAGGGCAGGGTATGATATTGCCTTAAAGGCGATACACAGATCACCTCTGAGCAATTTGTATGATACCGAGTAGAGTGATAATGATTTAAGCTCATCCACATAGGATAGGTGTTGGAGGCCATGGATTTTCTTTGTGTGGTATTTCTATGGCCATTCCAGTTTGTGCAGGTATTTGGAGAGGTACATACCAGACGGGGCATTATACTCAATTATTGGCCTAATGAGGGAGGAGTACAGAAAGGTAATAACTTCTCTTTTTCTGGATGCAGTCCCTTTCATTATGAGATGAACCAAGTAAAAGGTTTTCTGACCACTGCCACCACATGATGGTCAAATGTGAAACTGCTGTCAACTGGAGTACCTAGATCTCTCACCACAGGTTGTGTGCTTAGGGGGTTGCCACTGATGTGGTAGTATGAGATTCATAATAATACACTCCATGGGATTTAACTGACTATTTTATTGTGCATGCATGCATGTATGCATTTGTATTTTGTGAACTTTTAGACTAGTGCAGTCTCGTTTGAGGTTACAGGTCCAGGAACATGAGTGTTTAGCTGTGACTTGATAAGGATTTCTGCACATATGATCTACAGTTATACATATTCAGGTTCTTAGTGACAGTAGTCCTCGTTAGCCTAGATGGATGGAGTTGTCACAGTGGTCCATGATGATAACACTTAGTGTCTCAAAGTTGGTTAAACACTTGGTTTGTATGATACAGACAACATGCAGTCACAGACAATCAGTCTATGCAGTGGAAGAGTGAGATGTTGATTGATTTCTTGTGTTTGTGCAATTTTTATGAGGAGCTCAACCAATTTGCTGTTATTCATACGTTAGTGGGGTTATAACTGCAGTCTAAGCATGTATGGTGATGCAAGAAATTGTAAGTTTGCTACCCTGTCCTTTGTTATATCATCTTGCATCAAGCTCCCTGATGTTGGTTTTTTCATTATCTTGTACATTCATAATTGCAGGCAGTATAGAGGTAACAAACTTAGGGTTACCACCTGTCCCACTTTGCGAGGGACAGTCCTTCTTTTGGCAGTTGTGTTCTGCAAAAAAACTGAAAAAAATGTCAAATGTCCTGAGATTTTAGGACAAAAATATTTCCAATTTTTTCTTTAATAGTTGCATAAAATAGTTATTTTGTATCTGAAACACCTAAATGTTATATGAAACAGAATAATCAACTCAAATGCTAAAATAATAAGCTTTTATTTTGGCAAAAAAGTTAAGTTCTGTCCTTTGTACTGGCCGTGGGTATGTTTTGCCTTGTAAAATCTGACGTTTCTACAAAAAATGTCCCACTTTGGGCATTTGAAAAGGTGGCAACCCTAAACAAACTCCTGTCACACTTCAAGAAAGTACAGGAAAGGATGATTGATAGACAAATAAACAAAGTAAGATAGGAGATGAGCAGATTGGATTCAGATCAGGAAGTAGCGTGGTCAATCCAAAGATGGCAGTGAGAAAGATAGTGGAGAAGAAGCTAAACATGAGGAAGGAGTCCAAATGAGCATTCCCAAATTTGGAGAAAGCATATGACAAAGCTGATTTGGGCAGTCCTGCAATGCACTGAAGTCCTAGGAACACTGATAGATAGAATTAGTGCAGACTATGTACAAGGACCAAGTGGCACAAGTACTAAGAGTATTCATATTTGCAGAGGAGTTTCCAGTGGGGTTGGGTATGCATCAAGGCTCACATCTGAGCTCACTGTTATTTATACTGGTGATGGACTACATTAGCAAACTGGTGGGAGGGGACAGATCAACAAAGCTGATGTACACAGACGGTGTGGAATTACAAGCAGACTGTGAACAAGACGTTTAACAAATGATTGGGGTATGAATACAAAACTGAAGGCACATTGAAGGAAACTGAGTACAGGCAAGACAGTTGTCATAGCAGCAAATGGAGAAATCAGAAGCAGAAAATTGAGACGGAAGGGAAGACAGCAAAACAGGATAATAGTTTCAAGTATCTAGGAGGGGTGGTTGAGGAGAAGAGAAGTCTGAATGGGGAGGTCAAAGCTAGAATCGGAGAGGGCTGCAGCCATGTGGGACAGAGTGTGAGGGGTAGTGTGTGACAGAATAATGTCAAAGAAGCTGAAAAGTAAGGTATCCAAACCCACATTAAGACCAACACTTCTTTATGGTAAAGAAACCTGGACAGTGGAGGATTAGCAGTTGAGGAAGGTGGAAGTGATGGAGTTTAAGTGACTTAGATGGTGGCTGGATGCACACTGTGGGGCACATGAATAAAATGATGACATCATTGAAGAACCCAAAATAGCTTCAATTGCAAGGAAGGTCAAAATAAACACATTGCAGTGTTTCAGACACATGTGCAAGGAAAACATACGTCAATTTGTTGAAGAGGTTTTGGGAGAAACATGGAATAGGAAATGAGGACATCCAGCAAAGAGAAGGATAGATTTTGTGAGAGAAGACCAGTAACACTCAGGCATGACAAAGAAGGTAGGACACTGGTATTGAATCAAAAGAGGTTGCAATAGTTCACATGACACCCTGAACCCATGTCGAAAAATGGGGAGGAGGGTAGTGGTTATGTTCATTATTACGGGTATGTGGTGAAGACATTTGGAATGTATAGAGGTACTGTCTGAGATAACTTAACAGGTTATGGAGATGGAAGTGCTGGTTTTGCTCATACTACATTCCAGGGATCATTGCCTTTTCTTGGCACTCCCTGACAGACATTTGTTTTGTGAGCTTCCAGGAAATGTGTTCTCTACTACCTTAAGACCCCACCTTTGGTAAGCTAAACATTATTGTAGCCCCATGAGGTCTGCACACACTGAACTGAATTTTAAGCTATATCACTTTGACCTCGCCATTTACTGCGTATGTGTGTGCACGCATGGGTGCATGACTTTGGGTATATCTAACAGATATGTATACTGATTTATATGTTCATAGGTTACTAGGCTAATGGCCCAGAGATTCCTCCCCTATTTACAGTTCACCATTATGACCAACAGCAAATGATCCTTTGTTCCATATCAACATCAGCCCCCTTTTTCGCATTTTTCTACATTGGGTCAGGGTATCATGTTAACTGTCGCCAACTCTCTCGATTCAGTGTCACACTCCTGCCTTCTTCAACCCTCATGCCTGTCGCAGATCTTCTTTCACACAATCCATCCACCTCTTTGCAGTACGTCCTCACTTCCTCTTACCTTCTTCCTGTCCATCCCAAATCATCCTCACCAGATTGTCTTCTGCTTTTCTACACATGTGCCTAAACCACCGTAATCTGTTCTCTTTGATCTTTCCTGCAATTGGAGCTACTTTGGCTTCTGCTCTTTTATGTCCTCATTTCTTCATCTGTCCCCAGTGTGCATCCTACCACCTTTCTCAGGCACTTTATTTCTATCACCTCTAGCTTCTTCACCTGTTCTGCCTTTACTGCCCAGGTTTCTGTACCATACAGTAGTACTGGTCATAGCACTGTCTTGTACACCTTACTTTTCAGCTTCTTTGGTATTCTTCTGTCATAGACTACAGCTGACACTCTATGCCAGTTGGCTGCAGCTCCTCTGATTCCATCTTTGATCTCTTCATTCAGACTACCCTTCTCAACTACCCCTCCCAGATACTTGAAGCCGTTTACCTATTCCACTATCTTCCCTTTTCTATCTCTATTCTCATCTTCTTTTGACTTCCTTTTTTCTTTCCATTTTCCTTACTAGGAGGAAGTCTACCTGAGTTGCATGTTGACTACTCTTGTATGTGATCTTGTGACTGTCTCTCTTTCTGAACCATGTGCTGGCTACTATCAAGCCATTTGCCAGACAGAAGTCTAGAATGGCTTCTCCTTCTTTATTCCTGTTGCCCCACCCATGTGGGCCCAGGCAGCCCTCAGCCTGTTCTGTCTATCCCAATATGTGGATTCAAGTCACCCATTATCAACACTAATTCATGTTGTCCTGCTTTATCTAGTAGGTCCTGTAACTGCTGTCTGAATGCACTATTTTCCTCACTATCACAACCCTGCTGTGGGGCATAGGCTGAGATTATGAATACGGCCCTATCATTACACTGGAGTCTGACTGCCATGAGTCTGTCATTAATTCTGATGATATCCCTTACTGCCTTCTGAAACCTCTCTTTCATCAAAATTCCTACACCATTTCTAGCCTGCCCTCCACCTGAGTAGTAGACACTGGATCCCAAGCCAAGTGGAGGGTGGTGGGAGGGTGGCCTAATGGTTAAGGTGTTTGCCTTACAAACACAAGGTGCAGGGTTCTCGTCTCACAAGGGATAATTGGCTAGGCTTAAAATGGCTCGCAAGGGCAGTTAGCTTAGTACTAATCCATGAACCTATGAACCTAAGAGGCTTTGCTACACTGCACTTTCATCTCGTCTCTGGTATACATAGGATGTCTAGCCTCCTCCTTATCATAATGTCATCCACTTCCAAGCTGCGCCCTGTCAGTGAACCTGCATTAAGCATACCAGTTCTCAGTCAGCAGGTTTTACATCCAGCTTTCGCTCAACAGAGTTATCCCAGGTAACTCATGCTAGGCAACTGGACACAGCCAGCAGCAGCTTATTGCCCCAGGGCTGCTAGGCTTTTTATAGCAGGCACACACTGGCTAATAGGGGCACATAAACCCCCCCCCCAGCATTAGCATGAGTCCCTGGCATGGGTCAGAGTAGGCCGGGTCCTCAACCCACTTATTACCGGTAACTACCCATGCCCATTTTTGGCAACATTAGTCAATATGACCAAATCACCTAGAGCCATATTTTACACTGTCGAGTGTCTAGATCTGCCATGGCACACAGTCTGTGATCTGTGTTCTATCTTGAGGATACTGCGCACCACATTAGATGCCCAAAGTGATTGGTTTGTACAACTCTTCACCCTATAGGGCACCATATAGAGTCTGTGCTGCTGCCCACAGCTCCATTCATTGGCGAGTTTGAGATGGAAGCACTCAGCATGTTTTCCGGACATGGGAGAAACCCCACAGAGACACAGGGAGAAAATGCAAACTCCGAACAGGCATCAGTCAGTGGTCAGGATCGAACCTTGCACCTTGTGCATGGGAGGTGAAGACCTTAACCACTAAGCCATCTGGTCTCTTTGTTCCGTATGACTTTCTTTTATTATCCTTTTATTCTACTGCCATGATTGAGTTTTCGGCATTCTGTCAGTGTAGTACCTCACAGGATGCACACTAGCAAATCCCGCCCCAAACATGCCTCCAGCCTGGCAGAGGCAGCAGCAGCATGAATATTCAATAGTGTGTGGAATGCAATGTAATTAATATTCATCATCTGTGCCGAAACCAGCCCAATGTTTTATTACGAACAAACGAAAAAAATATGTAGACATTCAGTACTAAAAAAAAAAAAGAACCAAAACCTGCATAACTCTGCTTAATTACTGACAAACCAATGTTTTATTATGGACATAAATGAAAAAAATATGTAGACATTCAGTATTAAAAAAAAAAAAAAAACGGCTGCCTGTATTGGTGAAGAGTCATTCTTAGATTACACAATGCTTGTATTATGAGAACGACCAGCACGGTCAGGGATATCAACAATCGTTTCCCTTTTGATCTCAGTAAGTGTAAACAGCATACATAATATCATTAAAAAAAATCCACACAATTTATACAGAAGGGACGTTGATGGTAGTTTTTCACAATCCGCCAAACTATCTTAGTTCACTGAATGCTTATAACTTACTCTTGTCCTGCTGACAATGGTGTGTTACCATCAGTCATGACAGCTGTTTCATGATTTCTCTTGCTGTTTTTACATCACTTGGTGAAAGTTGTAACTAATTGTTTATATATATATAATAGTCAGAAATTAAAGTAGAAGCACTACTACCTAAATACGCTTGCTTGTCAGATGCTATAGCTGGATGTCGAGCTGTCCACATAAACACTAGGTGATAACGGAGAAAATTGGAATTCAATAAAGTGTTTGCATTCAGCCCCACAAGGGGGTGCAGGGGGCATTGACCCCACCTGAAAAAAGACTAAAAGTAATAATTTCTACGAGTTTGGAGTTCATTGAGTGCGTGAATATTAAGCAGTTTTACATGACTTTACATGAGAATTAGCATGCCTGTCAGTCATCGGGCATTTCCACGTCCATTTTCCCTGTCAATCACTACCAACACACCCATACCTGTGCAAAACTAAGCACGAGGTACTTCTAATATTATGCCTTGTTTTCTTCTAAATGACTATAAACTCTTGTCGGCATCAATTCCAGTGTGTAGTTTATACATTGTCGGAAGGCAAGCTATTGGTATATAGTTTTTTGGATAGCTTCAATGTTCATTCTTAAGTAGGAGTACTGTTTTTCCTGTTAACTAGGCTGGTGTCAGTTCAGGGTGCTCATATAAATAGTTCTTATTCATGGCTAAATCTTCATGTAAAGATGTTAATACTTTTAGCCAGAAGTTGGGTACTGCATCTTGGCCTGGGGTTTTCCAGTTAGGAGCTCTTAACTCTTTCAATTTCTCTGGCTGTTATTTCATCCCATTTCATATCCTGTACATTTGAACTTCTTAATTTTTTTACTTCTTCTACCTATTTAGCATCTTTGTTATGTTCCACAGGAGTTTCATAAATATTTCTTGAAAATGTGTCTATTACTTCTTTTTCGGTGGTGTTTCACAATTCTCTATAAAACTTCTTTGGGTTATCAATAAATTTGTTATTTTGTACTTTTCCTTTATATTTATCTGCATATCTTCTAAAGTTTTTCAGCCTATGCTGATATTCTTAGTGTATTATTTGAAATAGTGCATGACAGATCTAGATCTGTTCTGATACTGCACACTGCTTTTATCGCATCTTTGAGCATTTTTGTTGATCTATTCCCTCTTCTACAGTCTTAGGTTCATAGGTTCATACTAGGCTATCTGCCCTAGGGCATTTACCAGCCTAGCCAAAGTGTGTTTGGCTTTCGCTACCCCTTGGAATGAGTTTACTGTGCCCTTTTTAAGGTTAGTTTACTGTGCCTCTGTCTAGTAGTGACACAGAAGTAATCCCCGGGGTAAACCTACGATCTCCCATCCACTCGTCATGATTCTTCTTGAAGAGTCAGTGAGGGGCTTTGTCTAACATGGACTGGGATTCTATTCCAGAGTGAAGGGAGCCTCTGGGTTACGAGTCTGTCCCTCCAGCATGTCCTATTTATTTCTGTGCTGAGGTTCAAGTCTCTGGAGCGCGTAGCTCTAAGGGATTTGGATTTTCTGAGGTGGAGCGTGTCCATTAATTCCGGGTTGGACATGGCTTTGTACGTCCGGCATAGATCACCTCTGAGTAGGCAGTATGCAACTGAGTAGAGCTGGAGTTTCTTTAGCCAAGCAGCATATGGCATCTGTTTGAGTCCCTTGATCCTCTTTGTGAGGTATATTTGGGGTCTTTCTAGTTGCTGCAGGTGTCGGGTTAGGTACATCCCAAATGGGGCATTGTACTCAATTATGGGCCTGATGAGGGATGAGTAAAGGGGCACAATGACCTCCCTTGATCCAGATGTGAATCCTTTCATAAGGTGGGCTATATAGAAGGTCTTTCTAACCACTTTGGCAATGTGGTTGTCAAAGGAGAGGTTACTATCAACTTGGGTCCCCAGGTCCCTAATTACTTTTTCCGTACTTAATGGATTACCACCTATGTGGTAATTTGTGGGCACTTTGTTTTTGCCAAAAGGTATGACTATACATTTTTTGGCATTTAGTTTAAGGCCATAGCTCCGGCACCAGTTGTCCGTCTCTATGAGACCCTTTTGGAGGATGCTTATGTCAGCTGGAGAGTCAATTATGGCGCCCACTTTGCAGTCATCTGCGAACTTGGTCAGCCACAGTCCTCCCATGTTAGCCTTCACCTCAGAAAAATATATACTGAATAAGAGGTCCCAGGACTGAGCCCTGTGGGACACCACTTGTAACTGGTTTAGAGTCTGACATGGCTCCAGCAATTCTGACCATGTGGGTTCTGTCCTTGAGCCAGTTTGCAACCCATCTTATGACATAGGGGTTTATATTTAAGCTGGAGAGTTTGTCTATGATGCCCGAGTGGGGTACTGTGTCAAATGCTTTTGCAAGGTCCAGGTAGGCTGTGTGGACTACCTTTCCCTCATCAATGGCCTTGGTGACTGTTTCAAAGAAGTCGACCAGGTTCAAGAGGCAGGATCTGCCCTTAAAGCCGAATTGGGTAGGATCCATTGTCTGCAGATCCCCCAATGTCTTTGTTTATGAGTTCCATAATGATCCTCTCCATAGCTTTGCAGACTAGACTAGTCAGACTTATGGGGTGATAGTTTCCAGGGTCCGTAGAGGCACCTCCTTTGTGGAGTGGGACCACTGTTGCTGTGTGCCATTCTTTGGCTACATATCCTGTAGGAAGGCTGAGATTGAACAGCAGCTTTATGTGAGGGTTTAGCTCTTCTTGGAGTTCATGTAGGACACAGCCGAGACACCGTCTGATCCCACTGATGCTGTGTTTTTTGCTTTGGAGAGGGCGGCTCTCACCTGGGCATCTGAGATGTCAGGGAGGCAACACTCTGCTGGGACAGATATTTGCCCTTTTGGGGGGAGGGGGTGAGAAGTTTGCACTGAACCGGTCTGCCAGGATGTTGACAATGTCTGTGGGTTGTGTATTTTTTGTCATTTTGGACTAACTCTGAGCATATCTGGGAGTTGCCACCCAGGTTCCTAACATAACTAAAGAATGCCTTATGATTATTTTTAGTGTCTTGTGCAATTTTTCTCTCGAAGCTGGCCTTGGATGATTTTATGAGTGATCATAGTTTTTTGCTAGTACTGATCAAAGATGCCTTCCCTTTTAGGGATTTTTCTCTATTATGAAGTAGCTTCCTCCTTCTGTTGTATAGTTTATTTATGGCTGGGGTCCACCAGATAGGACACCTGCCTTTGGGGGATTGGGTCTTGGTTTTATTTGGGATTGCATGATCCATGCATTCCTGAAAGTGTCCACAGAATGCGTTTATAAAAGATTCAGCAGATTGGGCCATAGTTTCCACTGGCCCGGGGGCCTTGAAGGATTCCACTTTGGTTTTAAGAAGTGTGAAGTTAGCTTTTGAGAAGTTCTTCACTGTGGTCTTCTTTGCTGGGGGAGGGGGCGGGATGTGGATTTCCAGTGAGATTAATTTATGGTCCGATCTTACCAATGAGGAGTATACTTTATGGAGCATAGTGTCCCCATGTTGGTGATGATCAGATCTAGTATGTTTTCCCCTCTTGTGGGAGTGGTGACTAGTTGTTCCATAGCATTTGAGTTTATGAATTCTAGGAACCTTTGGGCTAGGGTGTTGGGGCTTGACCAATGCTCCCAGTCTATGTTTAGGTAGTTGAAGTCCCCCAGTATGATGGTGTTTGGAGAGACCTTCATATTCTCCATTGTCTTCAGGAAGGCCAAGTGAGGTTCCTGAGTTTGAGAGGGTGGTCTGTAGCATGCTACAAACTGAAAGGCAGTTTTGCCCACTGTTAGTTGCACATGGATGGTTTCTGATGCTTCGTGCAATGCCAATAACCTAAAGGTGTGGGTATCCTTGATGAATATGGATACTCCCCCTCCTTTTGAGGTTTGGTCCGAGTTTTGGGGTCGAAAAGCATGATATGAGGTATATCCTTGTAGTGCTGGGGTGCTCTCGGGAGCCTTGAGCCAGGTTTCTGTCACTGCACAGACATCGATGTTCTCCATAAGTCACACTTCTTGTCTTAATTGATTTACAGTTTACTCTATTTGATACTTCTCTAATGACATTCAATTTCTACCCTTTCTTTCCCTTATTGCCTTTTTGTTTTTGTGGTAAGACTGTTATTAATTTACCTGCACAGTAATGTATCTTATTTACTTCTATATCACATGAATCTCTATGGACAGCCCTAATTACTGTGCTCATTTCTTTTTTCAAACTTCTTACTCACTTAAAGGTATAGCTGATGTACAGCTAGCTTCAAAGATAACCTGTCACCTGCTGGCATTGTGGTGGAATTGATTGCTATTATCATATACCTATGTTATCATTAGTCTGTATTAATCAGCTTATACATGTTGTCAGTCCATTTTTTTTGGTAAATTGTCAACATTAGTACCTCTCTGTGACAAAGGAGGGGGTAGAATTCAACAATATACATACAGAGGTGGGTTAAAGACCACCAGTGACAAGGACATGTTCCCCATATGCAGTAATAACACAAGGATGAAAATGAATCAGTCTCAGTGAGCTATAGATACGGACGGAGTGAAAATATATCTGTAGTGTTATTTATAACTGTGTAATACCTGTGGTATGTTACTGGAAACCAATGACTTCTTAGGATTTCCATAAGTTTTATGTTCATTAACTAGTTTACAGAAACCTTTTGATGCTTAGTAGTAGTTGTTAGCGCCTGCAGTCAGATAGAAACATGAGTATGGAACACTGTATATTCTGTTGATATGTTGCCATGAGTGCATAACAGTTCATTTTAATATGCTGACTTTTTCTGCACTGTTTCTATACAACTTCCATTATATGTGTTGCATACCATATTATGAGAGTAACCTTTGTCATGATGTGTGTCACTGACTGTGGTTGTATATAACAGGCATCTGACATTTTTTGGAGTACACATGCTCATTCTATTTGGATGTATATTAACTGTGGCACAGCATTGCTATGGCACATTGGTTGTGTGTTTGTCCATAACCTTTTATGATATCTACTGCCATGGGTTCAAATCCCACATGTGACCTATGCAACTTTTAATAGATTGTACATGTGATGATGATGTTACTTCTTATATGTCCAGACATTTTTTTCATACTTATTCTGATTATCTATTAATATTGGTAATACAAATGAAAATGATTGTTTAGCACAGCTTTGCTTTGTAAATTAGATGTGAGATATTCAATTGATATATGCTTGTAACATCATTGTATCAATACTCAAGCCTCCATATAAAGTATAACATTTGCATATCACACTCTCTTGCAGATGCCAATCAGAAGTAGGGAAGACAATTTCTCTCACAGAGAAAATTAAATTATAATTGACGTTCCTCTCCAGCATGATTGCAGTCTTCTTGGATGCACAGGCAATACTGTCTGGAGGAATGAAGTGTGAACAGACCTTCCAAACATGATCAATGCTTTGGGCAGTCACAATAGATCCAGTGATGCTTGTCAGTGTTGTTACTCTGGCATGATCCTTAGTGCAGCTGACAGACTGCTGCAATGAGAGGGTGAGGAATGCCACTGGAGGTCAGCTGCCCATGGCTGCCCAGATGAGATAATGTTATGCTGACAGGTGTGGATTCTGATTACATCATAGCTGTGGTCCTGTCCTTACTGAGTAGTAGTCACTCAGGTATTTCACCATGTTGGAAAGCAGCCCTGAGACCACTTTCCCTCCATATTGCAATATCAGGGTCACTACCAGTGTGTGTCACCATGATATTAGTAATGAGGGATCTGCTGAGCACACCACCTGACACCCCTTTCTTTTAGTGTACAGTTGTGCATCAGGTACATCATGTGCTTTAAATAGAAAGTGGGTCCCGTCTATTGCACCGAGGATGCAGAAGAAATTAGCTATAGCACAAAATTGTTACATAGCAGTTCTTTAATCCATGACTGCTGCTGGGAAGTGGATGTAATCATCCATCTTGGTGCACATTAATGCCAGGAAATGCAAGAGAAATTGAATGTCAGCTGCCTGGGATACTCCAATGGCATCTTCCTAATTCTTCTGAAATGTTCCAGGGGCCAGTATACTTAGACTCAGAAAAACTTTTGTTAGCGAGTGTAAAAGTAAAAAAATAAATAAGTAAATAAATAAATAAATAAAACTGTGTGTGTGTGTGTGTGTGTGTGTGTGTGTGTGTGTGTGTGTATATATATATATATATATATGTGTGTGTGTGTGTGTGTGTGTGTGTGTGTATACGTTTGAGTCTGTGCATGTTTGTGTGTGTGTATACAAATGTGTAGAGTGAAAGCAACTGAGCAGTGGCAGCAGCAGTTAAGCGGTTTCATATCTCTTGATGTCTTGGCACTAGATAGAAATTGCAAAGTTGCTCAAACAGCAGGATTTGTGTTAGCATGCATGTTCTGATCGACAACTGTGTTTCAGGATGGGGGGGGGTAAGACTGATGCAGCAGTGGGAGCAGCAGTTAAGAGGTTTGCATACCTCTCGACCTCTTAACTAGAGTGATCTTTAGGGAAAATGTTTCATTTGATGTCAGTGAAGTTCCTGGGCTGACATGGACAAACTGCTGAAGGTGTCTTTGGGGGAAATGTTTCATTTGGCATTAGTGAAGTGCTTGTGCATATATGGAGACACTACTGAGGGGATCATTGGGTGTGAATGTTCCATTTGGTGTTGGAGAAGTGCTTGGTTGGACATATATGGAAAAAGTAATGAAAGGATCACGGGAGAAAAGTTTGATTTGGTGTTGAAGTACTTGCGCAGATATGGACAAACTACTAAAAAGGGTCATAGGGAAAAATGTTTCTTTTGGTGTCAGTAAAAGTGCTTGTACAGACATGCACATACTACTGAAATGATCATTGGGCAAGTGTTTAATCTGGTGCCAGTGAATGACTTCAGCAATAATGGACCAACTACAGAAGGGTTCATTTGAGGAAATTATTCATTCTGTCATCGCTGGTCTGTGCTGACATTTTGTGGGGAAATGTTTCATTTGGTGCCAGTGATATGCTTGTGCAGACACAGACAACTTACTGAAAGGATTTGTTTGGGGAGATGTTCCTTTTGGCGTCAGTAAGTGCATGTACACACACATGGAGAAACTAATGAAGGGATCATTGGGGGAGATGCTCTGCTTGGTATCAGCAAAGTTCTTGTGCAGAAACAGGCAAACTACTGAGGGGATTTTTGGGGGAAATGTTTCATTTGGTGTCAGCAAAGTACTTTTGCAGGCATGGGCAAACTATGAAATGGATTACTGGGGGAATTATTTCATTTAATGTTTGTGAAGTAATTGGCCCTACACGGAGAAACTACTGAATGTGTATTTGGGAGAAGTGGTTCATTTGATCTTAGCAAAAGTGCTTGTCCTGGGATCATTGGGTGGAGTGTTCGACTTCATGACAGTTGACTGCTTATGGAGATATGGACAAATGACTCAAGGGATCAGTGGGGGAAATGTTTCATTTGGTGCAAGTGAAGTGCTTGTGCGTGCAAGGACAAACTGCTAAATGGATAACTGGAGGAAATGTTTAATTTGGCATCAATGCAGTGCTAAAGCCTGCTTTAGATCACTTATTGACTGTGCTGTACCTGTATCAGGAGATTATGAATGAAAACACTATTTTACTTAGCTTATTCTGGAAAACCAGAAGCTTCATATTAGCTACATGCTAATTTATATCCGAAATAGCACAGACATGAAGTAATCAGCATTACCACATTGCATTATTTATGTCTCCAGTTCAGTTTTAAATGGTGGAACTTTATCTGATTATGTACAATCTGCCTGTGAATTTTGATACTGCATTCCTCCCACATCCAATGACATAATGTCAGTGAAATTACACTTCTTCACTTCCTCTTAATGTAGTGTGTGTCCATGTGCCTGGCAGTTCATTGGAACCCTGTTGAGGATAAGCTCCAAATCTACTATGCCTTTGCAATAAGGCTAAGTGTTTAATTTAGGAATAATAAATGGTTGTTGGCAGTGTGGCATGTCTGACCACCTCTCCGTACACAAAGCATCACTGTGATTCCGAAAACTGATAGATAAGGATCAGTATGGGTTTGTGGAGGTGATGCAAACTTTTGACAACATTAACAGAACACTGATGATCCAGAGGGAAGCAGAATGTATGAAAATATCACTGTTGTTGGTCTTGATGCAGAGAAAGCATTTTACAGATTAGGCTGTGACTTTAGGAGCCAAGCAATTGAAGCATTTTCATTCCCTGATAAAATTATAAGGCTGATCTTCATCCGTCTCCCCTGGGCTTCAGACATCTGGAAAAGGCTCTTACCTCCCCCATAGTGCCTTTTTAAGGCAAAGTCATGAGGACAAAATTACCAACGTAAAAAAATCTTCTAAACGAAATTCAAAGGTCATACTGCTAAACACTAGGAGTCTCAGCACGAAACTGAACTCACTTGCAAGAATTCCTCACCCTGGAAGATGCTGACATTTATGCAGTCACTGAAACCTGGTTCAAAGCTGTGGAGAGCTCACCAACCTTAATAGGTTACTTGTCCTACCATACTTTCAGACCCCAAACTGAGGTCTACAAAGCCAAAGAAGGTGGAGTTTCAATATTTATCAAATACATAAACACCTCCAGGCTGGTCAAACAGTATGACACACAGGAGACACTCACGGTGCAGTTAACTATTGACAACACACCTGTTCAAATCATAGCTAGCTACAGACCTCCCAACCATGACTCAGGAGGCCTACACAACCTATCTGGACATACTTGAATCCATCAAGATTCAACCTTCTACCCTGATCCTAGGTGACCAACTACCCAACCATAGAGTGGAAGACCTATTCTAGCTCAAACACGAATGCCCAGAGATTCCTTGACTTCGTCAATGCCAATGCATTGGATCAGCTGGTCGACACCCACACAAGAGGTGAAAATATCCTGGACCTGGTGCTAACCAACTTGAGTAGCCACTGTAGCATCCCTACAGTGTCAGCCTCCTTGGTAACATCTGACCATAAAGCAATCACTTTCGAAGTCACCATCTCTCCTGACCTCTCTTGTCAGGATCGAACAAAAAAGCTTTCCAAAGCTGACTACAACCTCCTATGAGTAGGTATACGCAGCTTCACAGCCACCATCCCTTCAGCTGAATCAAGCACTAATGTCCAGACCTACAACAAAAACTATATGAGCACCTATATAGTTGCATGGACTCAGTAATACCTGACAGGACCAAATCATCTTCCTCAAGGAAGAGTAAACCTGTCTGGTGGACAGCAGAAATAAACAGACTCTATAATAAAAGGAAAATAATTGCTGTCCAGGACCAAGAAGGAGCAGGTGCCAAGTTGGAAGCACTCTCCACTTTGAACAAGCAAATAAGGTTACTGGTGAAATCCCCTAAGGCTAAATTTGAGTCCAAATTGGCCACATCCACTAAGGACAACCACAAGGCCTTCTTCACATATGTCCACAATCTAAAAGGTAACTCCAAAATCTGCTCTGAATAGGTGGTCAAGAACACCACATATACAAATGCCATAGATATAGCCAACCTGCTGGCAGACAAATTCAGTGAAAACTTAACCACCCTGTCCCCCCGTCAATAAACCAGAACATCCCTAGCATCTGCCCTCCCTCATCACCAGGGAGCAGGCTATTAATTCCCTCTCAAAGGCAAAAAATGCAGTCCCCATGGGACCTGACAACCTCCTTGGCTGTGTCCTACATGAACTCAGGCAAGAGCTCTCAACACCAAGTACCCTATTCAACCCAAGCCTGTGCACCAGCTTCGACCCAGCAGAATGGAGGACAACTGTCATCCCTCTGCACAAAGGTGGAGCGTCCATTGACCCAGGCAATTATAGGCCCATCAGCCTAACTAATCTGGTCTGCAAGGCCATGGAACGCTTTATCATGGACCTTATAAACAAGGATATTGGCAACCTCCAAACACATGATCCCACATGATTTAGTTTTTGCCAAAGGGAGATCATGCCTGTTAAACTTGGTCACTTTCTTAGAAACAGTCACCAAAGCCATGGATGAAGGCAAGACAGTGCACACCACCTACCTTGACCTAGCCAAAGCCTTTGACACTATTCCCCATTCCGGCATAATAGATAAACTCTCCCAGCTAAGTATCAACCCATATGTTACCAGATGGGTAGCTAACTGGCTAGCCACCTCTAGTAGTACACCTGTAACAAGTGGCATACCCCAAGGATTGGTCTTGGGGCCTCTACTGTTTGGGATGTACTTTTCTGAGGTGCAAGCCAAAACCAGTGATCTGTGGCTGACCAGGTTTGCAGATGACTGCAAGCTGGGCAATGTCATAAATTCCCCTAGTGATGTGAACATCCTCCAAGAGGGCCTTAACCAGACTAATAACTGGTTCCAGAAGCATGGCCACAAACTGAATGCCAAGAAATGCATCATTATCCACTTTTGGGAAAATGGTGTCCCCACTAATTATCACATTAATAACAATGTACTAAGCAAGCAGTCAGTTATGAGGGACTTCAGCACCCAGGTTGATAGCAATCTGACATTTGACCACCATGTTGCCTCCATTGTACGGAAGGCTTTCTACATGGCCCACCTCATAAGTAAGGGTATTTCATCCAGGAACAAGGTGGTCATAACATCCCTGTACTCCTCCCTTATCAGAGCCATTATTGAGTACAATGCCCCCTTTGGCATGTACCTTGCCCAGCACATGCGGCAGTTGAAGACCATAGAGGTTCCTGACCAGGAAAATCCAGTGTCTCAAACACCTATCCTATACAAATAAGCTAAAAGCCCTGTCCCTCTACTCAGTCTCATACAGAATGCTGAGAGGTGACCTGTGTCCGTCATACAAGGCAGTCTCCGACTCAGCCTCGATGGTGTTGCTGCATATCTGTAAGTCAAACTCCACTCGTGCAACCCGCATGCAAAGTCTCAATCTGGTCTGTGACAGTAATAGAACTTGTTGGCAGGCTAGATTTGTGTTCCAACGACTCCCCCATCTGTGGAATAGACTTCCTCTCCATGACAAGCAGAGTACCTCATCAGCCCTTTTTAAGAGGAAGCTGGATGACTGGATGAGAAACAGAAAATATACCCCTGGGATCCCACCTATGTCCTTACTGGACAGGGATAACAGGTGCTGACTTTGTGGGAACATGGGTGAAATTCTTGCGTAGCTTATAGGTTCATAGGTAGGTACTAGGCTATCGGCCCTAGGGCCCATACAAGCCTAGCCAAAAAATGTACCCTGGCTTTCCCCACCCAAGAAAATTATTTTCCTGTGCCCCTGTCAAGCAAAGCCACAGAAGTGATCCCCGGGGTGAATTTCCCATTTCCCATCCAATCAAGATTTTTCTTGAAGAGTGCTAATGAGGAGCTCTGTTTGACATAGATAGGTAGTCTGTTCCAGAGTATGGGAAGTCTCTGGGACAGGTATCTATCCCTCCAGCATGTTATGTTTATTGTGGTGACAAGGTTTATGTCCCTAGAGCGTGTAGCTCGGAGGGATTGGGATTTCTTTAAGTGGAGCATGCCCAACAGCACTGGGTTTGACATAGCTTTGTATGTTCGGCAGAGATCGCCCCCGAGTAGGCGATATGCGATGGAGTAAAGCATAGGGCATCTGTTTGAGGCCAGTAATCCTCTTTGTGAGGTATTTCTGTGGTCTTTCTTGTGAGGTACATACCAAAAGGGGCGTTGTACTCTATAATGGGTCTAATGAGTGATGAGTAGAGGGGAACATAAGGGCCTTTGGACCAATAACCTAGCATCATCCCATGAACCTATGCTTAGGAGGATATATGAAGGATCGGAGATGAAAACTAAAGTCGCTGGGGGGTCCTCTCTGATAATCACTTGCTTGAGTAGAGGATCCAGGCAGGCGTGTCTTCTCTCCCCTTTGCTATTCATATTATATTTAATCCCATTGGCAAAGAAAATAAGGGACTCAGAAATTAAGGGATATAACTGTTAAGGTAGTCAAGAAACAGTGAATTTTGGTCAGGACAAAATGAAAGCCAGTGATGCATAACAGAGTGGTGATAAACCTGCAGAGAGCATCAGAAATTAACTGCAGACATGCAGTTCGATGTATGAAAGCATCACTCATGGGAAGCTCACTGTTTGAAACTGTTGAAAAGCAAGTAGAGGAGTTAGTCAAGAGCATGTACTGAGGAAAATATTACATTTAGCTTTTATTATTTTACTGCAGTGATGAGAGGTACATGATATAGCTCAAATAAAGTGGCAGTGCTGTCATTTGGCTGTATAATCTCAGCCAGTACAGACATTTGGATTGCAGCCTGTAAGACTAATAACTAAACTAATGAAACAACAGGCTGCAGCTATACTTGGAAATGCAGAACTCGGCACAAAAGAAAGTAACAGGTCAAGTGAAACGGAAAAAAAATATATAATACTCCTTTGGAGAACGGTACTACCAGACACATTATAAAATTCTTTCATTCTAATTTTGAATTGGAAAAACTGCACAGATTGTTAAAATACATAAAGCAAATGAAACTGACAATGAACAAATCCAGTAATTTACAAAGATGCAATGCCTGTACTACAAAATGCATTCAGTGTGGATTCCAAAGTAGGCACTAAATAACATGAAATGCAAGGAATACAGAACTCCATGTACTAATGCTTGTGAGTTAAATCACACATGCTTTCTACAGACGTAGCAGCAGGTAATACAATCTATTATTTGATGAAGACAAGTGCCACTGGCTAAGCTAATTAACATCTCAAAAAAGGCTGAATAACTCTGTTTACTAATCCTTTCCACAGAAACTAGAAGTCAGGAAAAGGCAGGTCATTAAAATATTTAGAGGACACCTTTCTTTGAAATTAATAAGCCACAAGCTAAAATAATGAATGGCTCAACCTAAAAGGTGTTATTAGTAGGTCAGGAAAAAAGGAGGACTGTGATTAAAAGGCTGAAACTTCCTGTAGATAACCCTCCCCCTATCCTACACAGACAAGTCTCGAGCATGCTCAGAATTACACACTGCTCAAGGTAAACATTGCAGAATGTAAACAGAGAAACGCTGAGATTGTCCCTTTAAGGCTAAGACTCTGCAATTCTAATACTCTCTTCACTGAAGTTATTGCTACCAAAAGGGTGGTCTTCCAAGAAAGAAATTTGAGATCACAGGATGAGCAGGCTCAAAAGGGAGCAGAGTTAGAGATTGCAGCACCAGAGCAAGACCCCATGGTGGAGAAAGATCCTTGACTGGGGGACACAACAAAAAGACACCTTTAAAGAAAGCCTTGAAGAGAATGTAGTTTCATCATTAAGCTGAAAATCAGAAATAGCTGCCATTTGGACTTTAATCGCAGAAAAACTAGTGCCCTCCTGAAAAAGGGAAGCCAAGAAAATAATGTCAGAAATAGGAGCTGAAAATGGATCCAGATTCCGACCTTTAGCAAAAATAGAGAATCCTTTCCACTTCTGTAAACTCTCTTGGTAGAAGATTTTTGAGAAGCAAGGATAATGTCCTTCACAGGGGAGGCAAGCCTGGACTTAGCAAATTCATCTGAAGTGGACAAACCAAGCTGTCAGACACAAGTTCTGCAGATATGGAAGCGGAAGGAGCGATGGACAAGAGATCAGATCCAGTACTGGACAGAGCACCCAAGGGGGGTATTTCAAATGAGACTGCAGAAGAGGGAAAAACACCTACCAAGGCCAGAAGGGAGCAGTGAGGATTAACTGCATCCTGAGGCTTCTTGCTTTCTGAAGAACTCTCGGAATCAATGGTAACGGAGAAAAAGGCATAAAGGAGACTGGGAGGCCAATCGTGAGTCAGAGCATCCCTGGGGGACTCCCCCTCAGGGGGGGGATCAGGGCAAATTAGCTGATGCATTTACGGTTGAGGGAGGAAGCAAACAGACTGCAGCTCAGTTGGCCCCACCAACAGAAGATCTGTTTCGCCAGTAGGAGGATTCAGGGGACCCCTCATGAGGGGTCAGAATAGTCCTGGTCAGCTTGTCCGCCAGCAAGTTGGATGCCCTGGGAATGTGTGTTGCAAGTAGAAAGCACCCCAAAGGCATTGCCCACTCCCAAACCCTTATGGCTTCAGGACAAAGTAGATAAGAACGTGTGCCCCCCCCCCCCCGGTTGTTAATGTACCACACAACAGTCATTTTGCCTGTTTGTACTGCTATTGTCAGTCGTGAAAAGCTTGCAATGAAGGACTGCTCATCTCCAGAACATTTATGTTCAGTTTGGTCTCTGACTGGGACCATGTCCCTTGGACAGTCTTCTCCTGGAACTGCACCCCCCCCCCCCCCGGAGGGAAGCGTCCATGGTAACTGTGGCCAGAGCTGAGGGAGAAAGATACCTGCCCGCTAAGAGGTCTGGAGTGTGTATTCACGATTCTGCATACTGGAGTATAGGGACTGACAGAGGATTAGAGAGAGCAAACTACTGAACAGCCAGGGTCCACTGCAGAACTCTCTCGTAATACCTGGCCATCGGAACCAGATAAATGGCTGCTGCACAGAACCTACAGCCCTTAGAATGAATAAGATTGGAGGACGAGTTTGCTCCAGAAGAGATTGTACATGAGAGCGGATAAGAAACACGCAGAGGGGAAGAGCTGCAATCTCAGACGATGTGTACAACTTGGTGCCCATGAACTCCAGCTGTTGAGATGGGGATCAAGGAGGACTTGGCAAGATTCACTGTTATCGCCAACTGATCAAAGGGACGAAGGAGAAAGTGGGTGGTCTCCACCAGTTGATGTGTAGGAGCTATGAGAAATCCATCGTCGAGATAGGGACAGTACAGTTGAGTACACTTACCATAAATGTAGATGTTAGAGTGTATTCACTGCTGAAGTCATCACATTTGGGTTATCTGCCTGCAGGTAGCCCTCAGTCGGCCCAAATACCAGTCTTGGGATTTCTGCGTCGGATGCGGTCACCTCTTCCATGATGTCAGGTCATCAGAGGTATACAACATGCAGCAGACGCCATTACATCAGTTTTTCTTACCCCAGATGTCAGGAGTCCCCAAAATAGAAAGCAATTACATGGTGCGGATTACCTCCAGTAGAAAGTAAATACTATTGCCATAAGATATGGCCAAAAAAAGAGGATAGGAAGGAAGTATAGAGAAATCAGGGGGCTGGAGGGTGGGTAACCAGGATTGCAACAGTGAATACACTCAAACATCTACATTTATGGTAAGTGTACACAACTGTACTATGTTCTTCGGGTTTCAATGTTGTAGTCATCACATTTGGGTTGATTACCAAAGCTGAGGAAGGGTGGAGGCAGTCAAGAAGGATTAGGGCTGGCTAGCAGGCTTTGTAAGACTGCTGTAGTAAATCCAGCTATGGATTAAGAAAAGATAGGCAAGTGATGATGCTTGGTGAAAGTGTGTACTGAACTCCAGGGTTGCAGCTTCCAGGATGCCCCTAGTAGGGACTCCCCTGAGAAATGCTGTAGAGGTTGAGGTAGCCCTAGTTGAATGGGTTCTGATCCCCTGTGGGGTAGGTTTTACATGGCATTTGTAGCAGAAATGGATGCAGTGTGCTATCCATTTGGAGATGGTTTGCTTTGAAATGGCCTTGACCTCTTCCCCTTTAGTAAAGCTGACTAACAGCTGGTCAGATTTTCTGAAAGGTTTAGTTCTGTCAAGGTAGAGCCTAAGCTGTATGTGCACGTCCAAGGAGTGCAGGATCCTTTCCCCTTTATTCTGAGGATTAGAAAAAAGGTAATTAAATGGACTGATTGGTTTAAAGCCACAATGGATACCACCTTGGGCATAAATGATGGGTTACTCCTGAGGGAAACCCTGTCCGCATGGAAGATAAAGAAGGGTTCCACAGACATAAGGGACTGTAACTCAGACACTCTTCTAGCTGAAGTGATGGCTAGAAGTAAAGCTGTTTTCCAAAAGAGGAATTTTAACTCTGCTGTAGCAGCAGGCTCAAAAGGGGGGACCGTGAGCTTTTCTAGTACAAAGTTAAGGTCCCAGGCAAGAGTGGGAGCTCTCCTCGAGGGTTTTAAATTATCTCCTCTCAGGAACGGTTTAACCAGAGGGTGAGATAAGACGGGTGGGTTCAGTATTGCAATGAACTGAGATGGCAGAGGCATGAATCTTAATAGATGAGAAGGTTAGGACTCTGTGGAGCAGCTCTGCTAGATAATCTAAGATTTGAGGTAAGGAGGGCACGGCTGTGTCCCTTCCCTGAGACTGGCTCCAAGAACAGTATCTTTTCCACTTATCAGAATAGGATTTCCTAGTACCAAGTCTCCTGGCCTCAAGGATGACATCCATCACCTTTTTGCTGAGGGTTGCTGGTGATGCATTCAGGGAATAAGCCAGACTGCTAGGTTCAGGGTTTGCAGCTGAGGATGCAAAATCAGGCCCTCTTGCTGGGACAGCAGAGAGGGTGTCTGATGCAGGTGCTAGGGTGGCACTGTTGTCAGACTGCGTAAAAGTGGGTACCAGTGCTGGCATGGCCAGACTGGTGCAATAAGGATTGTCCTTGGCCAGTCCTGGTTGATCTTGAGCAGTACTTTCGAGAGGAGGGGCAGAGGGGGAAAGGCATAGACAGAGGTTTTCCCATGTAAATGATAGGGCATCCACTTTCCATGCTTGGCTGTGGGGAGTTCTGGTACAAAATTTGCTCAATTGATGGTTTAGGGGGGAAGCAGAGGTCAACTTCTGGTGTCCCCCACCTGTGGATTAGAAGTTTGAAAGAGTTGGGTTCCAGTTTCCACAAGTGTCGGTCCATTAGGTTTCTGCTTAAGTCGTCTGCCAGTGAGTTTTGTTTGCCAGGCACAAATTGAGCTTGCGGGTGCACTTGGTTGCTCAAGGCTGTATTCCACAGAGCCATGGCTAACCTGCAGAGTGGGTAGGAATGACTTCCCCCTGCTTGTTTATATACCACACAACTGTGGTGTTGTCTGCCTTTATCAACAGTTGTCCTGGAAGAATAAGGTATTTGAAGGATGTCAGTGCATTCTGTACAGCTAACATTTCTTTCTGATTGATATACACACCGTCACTGGTTAGATCAGACCATAAACTAATCACTCTGGATGTCCACACCCCACCACCAGCCCCAACTAAGGAAACCACAGTAAAAAAACTTTTCTAACACAAACTTCACCTTAAGACAGAGGCGGTAAGTTTCACAGCCCCCACGCTAAAGGATAACGCCGATCAAGATGCAAAAACCTTTACAAATGCACACTATGAGCACGTACAAGGATGCATGGATCGTGCCATCCCTAGCAAAACCAAGACTCACTCCTCTGAGAGAAGGAAACCAGACTTCTGGACCCCCGCCACAAAAAGGCTATACAATAGGAGGAAACTAGTTCAGAAAAAAGCAAATCCCAAGAAGGAAAGACATCCCTGATTAGTATCAGTAAGAAAAAGAAGTTATGTCTTACCATAACGTTCCATCTGTATTGTTGATCCTCATTCAGTCATTACGCATGGGTATCGGTTCCGACCTCGGAACCGAGCTGGCCATTTTCCAAGCTCACTTAAGCTTCAAACTCTCGAACTAAACTCTTACCTACAATCCCCCTTCTCCCTGTTACCTCAGATTGAGTTTGCAAGTCAAAGAAGGTAGAGGCTACCTCTGGTCAAATAACCTAAGAGAACCGGATGGTGAGATCAACTAGAAACCACAGGAGGGGGAAGGAGGGAGGGTCATCATGTCTGAACGAGGATCAATAATACAGATGGAACGTTATGGTAAGACATAACTTCTCTATCTGATATTGTTAATCCTCGTTTATTCCTTATGCATGGGACAGAGTCCCCAGCTACCTCTATTCCTGGGAGGATCTCATGGAAGGACATTCCTGAGCACCATAGAACTGAAAGATGCTCTTCCCCTGGAGGCCAAGTCCAATTTGTAATGATTGATGAAGGTATGAGGCGTAGCCCAAGTTGCAGCTGCACAGATGTCATGTAAGGAAGCTCTGGCATGGAAGGCAGCAGAAGTTGCCACCGTTGTTGAATGGGCTTTCATGGTAGTAGGCAATGAGATATTGCGTTGTGTATAAATGAAGGTCTCACAGTCCTACAACCATCTAGTTAATATGACTTTAGCTACAGCAGATCCTAAACTAGATCCAGAAAAAGCCAAAAATAACTGGTCAGACTTACGAAAGGGCCTAGTTCAGTTTTAGTAAAAATGAATTTGCCTGTGGATATCTAGGGTATGTAGGGAATACTCTCCTCTGTTTGAATGACTGGGAAAGAAAACTGGCAATTCAATGGCTTGATTAATGGACATTTCAGAGATCACTTTAGGCAGAAAAGATGGATTAGTTCTCACAGACACTATCTTTATGAAAAATCAAGTATGGACTCTTGATACATAGAGCATGAAGCTCAGAAATACATCTGGCAGAAGTAATGGCCACCAAAAACAAGGTTTTCCATGACAAATACTTGCGGTCGCAAGAACAGGCTGGTTCGAAAGGTGGCATTATCAGAGCTTGTAGAACTAATGATAAATCCCATGGTTGAATAGGTTCTCTAAAAGGTGGCTTCAGATGATTAACACCTTTTATGAAGGTCTTGCACAATTTATGGGACATGAGGAATCTTGGACACCCTCGTGAAAATTAGAAATTGCAGCCAAATGAACTCTAATGGTAGAGGCTGACAGACCCGATTGAAAAAGGTTGGCCAGATAGTCTAGTATTATCGACACTGGTGCTGAGAAGGGATCTACTTGTTTATCTTTCAACCAACAGGTAAATCTTTTCCACTTGCTCAGATAAGTAACTCTAGTGGAAGACTTATGAGATTCAATGAGAATATCACGTACTGATAAAGAACATTCTGCCTGGCAATCAAGGAAATTGGGAATAGCCAAGCCATGAGCTTCAGGCTGTTCAAGTTGGGATAAATCAGGTTCTGTGGATGTGAGATCAACTCTGGGGTTGGATGGAGAATCCATGGTCGATCTAGTAGGTGAGGCCAAAGGAAGGGGAACCAAATCTATCGAGGCCAATACGGTGCTATGAGGATCACCTTGCTCTTCAACCGACGGGCTTTCTTCAGAAACTGGGGAATGAGGGGAAAGGGTGGAAATGCGTAAAGACGACCCGAGGGCCAATCGTGGACTAGAGCGTCCCTGGTTGACTGTCCCAGAGAGGGAATCCGGGTGAAGTAGTTGCTGCATTTGTAGTTGGTCGGGGATGCAAAGAGGTCGCAGCAAGGATGGCCCCAGCGGTGGAAGATCTCTGCCGCTATCAAGGGATTCAGGGACCACTCGTGAAGTTGAAGAATGCACCTGCATTCTTGGGAATGTGTGTTGCTAGAAGAAAATGGTTGGTAACAATCGCCCATTGCCATATCCTTATGGCCTCACGACAAAGAGGGCAAGATTTGGTTCCACCTTGCTTGTTGATGTACCACACCACCGCCATGTACTTTGAATCGCAATTGTCCCAGATGGCAGCAGGGGATGGAATGCTTGCAATGCCAGAAGCACCGGCCTCAGCTCTAGAACATTTATATGCAGATGGGCCTCCAGTTCGGACCAAGTGCCTTGGACTGTCTGTCCCTGACAGCCCCCACCCCCCCCCAATCAGGGAGGCATCCGTGGTCACTGTGGCCTTGGGTTGCTGGGGGAAAAGGGGCTAGATCATTGTGACAGATTGTGTGTCATCCACCAATTTATATCCTGTTTGTACCTGTGGGTTACTCGAATCATGGCTGAAAGAGGATGCTGAAAAGGATACCATTGGGTAAACAGCAGCCATTGTAGAAGCCTCATGTGAAACCTGGCCAGAGGAACAATGGCGATGGAGGCTGCCATGGAACCCAACAGCTGTAGAACTGAGTGAGCCATAGATTTCTCCCCTGAAAGGATTGGAATCAGTTGTTGCTTTATCCTTAGAATTTTGTGTTCTGGAATAGCAGCTTTGCAGTTCTTTGTGTCCAAGATAACCCCTATGAATTCTGTCGACTGAGATGGGGTGAGATTGGATTTTTGCCAGTTTATGGTTATGCCTAGCCTTTGAGCAGCGAGGAGAGAGTATGCCAGGGCTTTTTGCAGTAGCTGTCTGGTGGGGGCAGAAATGAGCCAGTCTAGGTATGGAAACACCTGGAATCCTTGAAGTCGTAAGTGAGCTGTGACAACTGCCATGCACTTTGTGAACACTCTGGGGGCTGTAGAGAGTCCGAAGGGCAGTATTCTGAACTGCTAGTGTCTGGCTCCCGCACGGAAGCACAGAAATCTTCTTGATGGCCTGTCCACTTTTATGTGGTAGTACGCATCTTGAAAATCTATCGAACACATCCAATCGTCTTTTTCCAAAAGCGGGAGGAGACTGTATTGTGACCATCTGGAATTTTTGTACTCACAAACTTGTTCAATACACTGAGATCCAAAACTGGTCTCCAGTACCTGGTTTTCTTTGGCACCAAAAAGAGTCTTGAGTAGAATCAGGATCCTATCTGGTCTGGAGGGACTATTTGGATGACTCTCTTTCTTAGCAGCTTTTCTATCTCTAGTGCTGCTGCTTCCCTTTGACTGGGTGGAACGTCGGGAAGGTTTTTTGAAAGGGCAGGACAAAGATCGAAGGGGATATGACAACGTTTGGTTACAATCCTTTGTACCCAAGAATCGGTGGTGATGGTTAGCCAGGCAGAAGGCTACAAAGAGAAACGTCCCCCAACCACCTCCAGAGGAAAGGAGTTGGGCCGCTCTTCAGGAGCGCTGGTAGGATTGACCAGGGAAAGAATACCTGGAACTCAGTTACGCGGACCCCCTCTGCCCCGAAAGGAGAGTCTTCCCTGTGAGTTTCCACCTCTGCCTCTAGGGGAGAACTTGGCCTGTGTGTCACGGAAAGGACCCTGAGATTTCTTGAACCATATCTTCCCACTCTTTTGGTTTCGGGAGAGAGCACGCTGAAGGGAAGAATAATGGACACCTACGGCAGAAAGGGTCTTACCGTCCTGTTCACATCTGGCCAGTGTGCTTTTAACTTTGGGCCCAAACAATGAGGAGGCCTCAATGGGAACGTAAAGAAAGGAAGCCTTAAAGGGTCCCGCAAAATTGCACAAGCACATCCAGGCGTGTTGTCAAGACCGCAGCTGAACCCGCTGCTCCTTCTGAAGTGTGAGATATCAGTTGTATAGAGGAGTTAGATATTGATTCAATGGTGGCCAGCTGAGAGGCCACTTTGTCATGGAACTCAGACGACATGGCACCAGCCAAGGTTTCAGAGAGCTCAGAAATCAGATCCCTTTGAAGCCCGGTAAAGTGTGCCACATAATTCAGGGACCGGATAGTAAATGTCGCTGAAGCAAAGGTGCGCTTCCCTATCCTGTCCAAGGCCCAGGACTCTGTTAGGCGGATGGACAGTCTAGCTTTCTTCTTCTGCCAGATCTTTTTTTTGTTGCGGCCACCACCACCAAAGCATCCACAGGAAGACCTTTGGACCAATGGGGATCCAAAGCAGGAGGGGACAAAATATTCTGGCCACCGGGGAATAGCTTCGACGGTATGAGGAGCCTTCCAAGCATGCTGCATGATGAGCCGGACAAGTTCATCTGCAGGTGGAGTAACCCAGGAGGTAGGGGGCCGAGCTCCGAAGGCCTGCAGGAACACATATTCCTCAGAGGTCAGATCAGAGGACTGCCAGTCACCTCGCTGTTTCAGGATTTCGAGGATATCACCAAAGGATAACTCAGAGGGTAATCAGGAGGATCCTTCCCCCTCATCAAAATCTGTGTCTTCAGTGAGGGACTCCTCTGTGGAGTCCATGTGCTTCCTCTTACACAAACTTTTCCGGTGGACCCCTCAGCGAGAGAAGCTGGTGAAGACAGCGGAAAAGGGGATTCCTGTGGGAATATGTCCTGAGGCCCTTGCACCCGGTCTCCGCTAGGTGCGACTTGTGAAACCAGTGTACCAGAGGAGGGCGAAGTATAGACAGTCCAGTATCGCCAGCAGCAGCAAAAGCCTTCTCCATCAGTTGGAAGGCTGGTCCAGCTGAAGAGGAGTGCATGTCTAGGACAGGGGGTCATCCCTCCCTGAAGTGGCTCAGCCTACTGACTCGGAGTCCCCAGATGGCTGTAGAGCAGCAAACTATGCATGCCACAACTGACATCCTGGGTCGTAGCAAAACTTTCCAGCCACGAAGGCAACTGCGGTTCCTTAGTGAGATCCATAAAGGGGACCGCAGAAGGGGAAGACTGCGCTATATCCATAGACTTCAAAGGCAATGAAGGAGGAGAATAAGAAGGGGTCTTTGGAGACGGGTGATCACCTCCTAAGGAAGGATAGTTCCTGAGGGGTGGGATACCTCTGGCCAAGAGCACCTGATCCACAAGACGCAACACATTGTGTTCGGAAAGGCTTCTAGTGGACCTCACTGAGACTGAGGGAGAAACAGGCCTGTCTACAGAAGAGGCAAACTCGGTGCCCATCTCACCCGTCCACACAGAGGACAACGCTGCCGAGAGAGACTGGACTACAGGTGTCTGCAGTGAAGAAGTCATCGGTGCCGAGGTCATGGTCTGCACCGACACAGGGATCGGTACTGATGGTGGAACCGACAAAACTGGAGTCAACAATAAAGGCGTCTGTTCCGAGGAAGATATCGGAGCCGACTTGGTCAAGGTCTGTGCCAACTGAATGGTCGGTGCTGATACAGTGATAATAGTCTGAACAGAGGAGCCCCTCGGTGCAGATATAGTGAAGGCTGCAGGAGAAGACGGAGCTGAGATCACTAATGGAGCTGAAGGCCTCGGTGTCGAAGGTCTAGGCACCAAAAGGACTGGGGCTGACAGTGAGCTCCGAAGCCAAAACTTTAGCCTTTTTAGGTTGTGGTTGGCGAGAGTCCCCAGTCGGGGACGAAGGCAAAGATTTAGCCTAGGTAGGAACCATCCAAGACTTTCTTATGGGCTCTAGGAGGAGTTGAGGCCTCAGACTCAGAAATAGCCTCTGAAAAGAGAAATTTAAGAAGTCCCTTCAGTAACAGCTTGTTTTTCCTTTCCAACAAGGTTCTACTTGAAAAGGTCTCACAGACAGTACAGGGCGGGTCAACAGACAAGTGGGACGCCCCCAAACAATAAATGTACAAAGAGTGTGCATCAGAAGTAGGTAGTTTGTGTCCACAATCAGAACACCTCTTAAACCCTGGACTACCTTTTCTTACCTGCCATGACAGCAAATTAATTAACAGAAAAGGTACCAGCAATGGTACAAAAGAATACTCGAAGGTATGAGAAAAAAGGGAAGGATTACCAGCGATGGTAGAGAGAGAATACCTTGCGGTAAAAGGGTAGAGAAAACAGCAGAAAAACTCAGAAATCAGATCCCTTTCTGAAGAAGATATGCACGCTAGATGGGGTAGTGTAAAAGACAATGAAATATAAACTTTTCTGACAGAAAAGTAATATGAAAGACTATTAAACAACAAATAACTGTACTTAGCTCAAGAGAAGTAGCTTGAAACGCCCGAATGGCAAAGTGGCAAACAAAATCTGAGGCAACAGGGAGAGGGGGATTGTGGGTAAGAGTTTAGCTCGAGAGTTTGAAGCTGACTTGTGCTTGGAAAATGGCTGGCTCGGTTCAGAGGTCGGAACGGATACCCATGGGTAAGGAATGAACGAGGATTAACAATATCAGATACGGTCCCTCATAAAATCATCCAAGGCTAACTTTGAAAGAAAAATAGCCAAGGATTCAAAAGATAACCACAAAGCTTTCTTTAACTATGTTAAGAATCTAAGTGGCAACTTGCAGATATGCACCGAATTAGTGCAAAATAGCACAAAATATACTGAACCTACTGATATTGTAAACATCCTGGCAGATAGATTCAGTGCCAACTTCACCCCCTTCTCATCCCCAAAAGGGCCCACAACAATACCAGAAAAGTGTAGTGTCCTGGAAATCAGACGCACAGGTGAAAAATAGCCCTTTCAAAAGCCAAAAGCACACTGTCAATAGGGCCAGATGGTATCCCAGGCTGTGCCTTGCACGAACTACACAATGAACTAACCCCCCACCTAAACACGCTGTTCAACCTCAGCCTCTCCACAGGCTACGTTCCCATAGAATGGCACACAGCAACGGTTATTCCACTCCACAAAGGAAGGAACACAACTGACCCTGGTAACTATCGCACCATAAGCCTGACTAGCCTGGTCTGCAAGGCTATGGAGCACATCATCATGGAACTCATTAACAAAGACACTGGGAACCTCCAAACACTAAGCCGAACTGGGTCGGGTCAAGGGCAGATCATGCCTACTAAACCTGGTTGACTTCTTCGAGACTGTCACCAAGGCCATAGATGAGGAAAAGGTTGTTCACACAGCCTACCTTGACCTCGCCAAGGCTTTCAACACCATTCCCCACTCTGGTATTATAAAAAACTCACCAGCTTGAACATAAACCCCTAAGTCACGAGATGAATTGCCAACTGGCTTACAGATAGAACTTACAAGGTAAGAATAGTGGGCTCCAGGTCCGAGACTAAATCAATCATGAGTGGTGTCCCGCAAGGCTCAGTCCTGGGACCCCTACTGTTCGGCATATACTTCTCAGAAGTACAGGCAAACACAGGGTGATGATGGCTAACCAAGTTCGCCGATGACTGCAAACTGGGAGCCATAACTGACTCTCCGGCTGAGACAGACATCCTCCAAAAGGGCCTTACTGAGATGGACACCTGGTGTCAAAGTCATGGCCTCAAGCTAAATGCCAAAAAATGCAGTGTCATCCTGTTTGGGGAAAAAACAAAACACCCACGAATTACCACATAGGAAGAGGTAATAAGAGATCTGGGGACCCAGGTAGATAGTAATCTCTCCTTTGACAATCATATTGCCAAAGTAGTTAGGAAATCCTATGTGGCCCATCTAATTACTAAAGGGTTCGCATCTAGAAATAAAGAGGTTATAGTGCCCCTCTACTCGTCACTCATCAGACCCATCATAGAGTACAATGCCCCATTTGGGATGTATCTCACAAAAAACTTCCAACAGCTGGAGAGACCACAAAAGTACCTCACTAACATGATTACTGGCCTCAAACATATGTCCTTTGCAGCCCGACTGAAAAAACTCTGGCTGTACTCAGTGGCATATCGTTTACTCAGAGGTGATCTCTGCCTGACTTACTAAGCCACGTCCAACTCAAAATTGATGGACATGCTCCATCTAAAGAAATCCAAGTCACTGCGAGCCAAGTGCTCTAGTGAGATAAACCATGCCGCAACAATAAATAGAACATGCTGGAAGGATAGATTCCTGTCAGAGACTCCCCATACTTTGGAACAAAATTCCAAACTACATTAGGCAGAGCCCCTCACTAACACTCAAGAGAAACCTCGACGAGTAGATGGGTAACAGAAAATACCCCTGGGATCACTTCATTGGCTCTGCTTGACAGAGGATCAGTTAATCAATGGGACGGCAAAAGCGGACACTCTGGCTAGGCTTATAAATGCCCTCGGGCAGATAGCCTAGAACCTACCTATTAACCTATACAGGCGCATTTGACCTGGGCTCCATTTCTCTTGAATGCATTTGCCTGCCATGTGAGCCCTCCATGCATAGTCTGATGCGCATGTTGTCAGGGTTTAGACGGCGGGGGGTTGAATGAAAGGGAGTCCCTTGTTGTGGTTGCAGGCCTCTGTCCACCAAAGGAACTCTGCAATCATTCCTTGCCTAAGGACAATCACCGTTTCCAGGTCCTGATAATGTTGACACCAGACACATTTTTAGTACCATTAAAGTTTCCTCATATGCAGTCTTGCATATGGAATTAGGGGAATGCATGAGGCCATGAACCATAGGGCTTGCAGCATTTTTCTAGCAGATAGCTGGGTTTGGGTGACCAGTAGTTTGAAGTAATTTGTCAAATAAACCTGCTTTTCTGGCGTGAGGAGTGCCATCTGGGAAGTTGTGTTCAAGCTTGCTCCCAGGAATACAATTTTTTGGCTGGGTACCAGATGAGATTTCTTTTCGTTGATGGTATACCCCAGAGAAGTTAGGAGTCTCTTTACAAATGCCAGGTGCTGAAGTAGCAATTCCTGACTGTCCGCCTGAATCAGGCAATCGTCCAAGTATGGGTGAATTTGAATGTTTCTCTGCCTGCAGTATGCAATGGCTGGAGCCAGGCACTTTGTGAATACCCTGGGGTGCAGCAGATAAGTCAAAGTGAAGTGCAGAGAACTGATAGTGCATAGAGCCTGCCCTGAAACGTAGATATTTCCTGCAAGATTCCCTTATGGGGATGTGTAGATAAGCTTCTTTTAAGTCTAGTGTGACCAGCCAGGAGCCCTTAGCTAGCATAGGAAGCAGCTGTTGGAGTGTAAGCATTTTGAACTCTGGTTCATAGGTACGTACTAGGCTATCGGCCCAAGGGCCTACGTAAGCCTAGCCAACAAGGTTCCCTAGCTTACACCACCCAAGAAAGTTATTTTTCTGTGCCACTGTTGAGCAGAGACACAGAAGTGATCCCCGGGGTTCCTATTTCCCATCCACTCAAGAATTTTCTTGAAGAGTGCAAGCATCCTCCAAAAGGGCCTCATAGAAACAGACAACTGGTGCCAGAGCCATGGCCTCAAGCTAAACGCCAAAAAGTGTATAGTCATCCCCTTTGGCAAAAACAAAGTGCCCACAAATTACCACATAGGTGGTAATCCATTAAGTACAGAAGTAGTAGTTAGGGACCTGGGGACCCAAGTTGATAGCAATCTCTCATTTGACAACCATGTGGGCAAAGTGGTTAGAAAAACATTTTATATAGCCCACCTAATCATGAAGGGATTCACATCTAGATCAGGGGAGGTCATCGTGCCTCTTTACTCATCCCTCATCAGGCCCATAATTGAGTACTATGCCCCTTTTGGGATGTACCTTACCAGATACCTGCAGCAACTGGAAAGACCCCAAAAGTACCTCACCAAGAGGATCATAGGGCTCAAACAGATGCCATATGTTGCCTAGTTAAAGAAACTCCAACTCTACTCAGTGGCATACCGCCTGCTCAGAGGCGATCTGTGCCTGACGTATAAAGCCATGTCCAACCCGGAATTAATGGACATGCTGCACCTCAGAAAATCCAAATCCCATTGAGCTACGCACTCAAGAGACTTGAACCTCAGCACTGAAATAAATAGGACATGCTGGAGGGACAGATTCATAACCCAGAGGCTCCCTACACTCTGGAATAAAATCCCAGTCCAGGTTAGGCAGAGTCCCTCATTGACTCTCTTCAAGAGGAATCTTGATGAGTGGATGGGAGATCGTAGGTTTAGGGCATCACTTCTGTGCACTGTTAGACAGAGGCACAGTATACTAACCTCGAAAAAGGGCATAGCAAAATTAATTTAAAATGGGTGGCGAAAGCCAAACACTCTGGCTAGGCTTATAAATGCCCTAGGGCAGATAGCCTAGTATGAACCTATGAACCTAAGAACCTAATGAAGAACTTTGCTAGACATAGATGGGTAGCCTGTTCCAGAGCATGGGAAGCCTCTGGGACAGGAATCTATCCCTCCAGCACTTCCTGTTTATTGTGTCCTGTTTATTGTGGTGACAAAGTTTAGGTCCCTAGAGCGTGTAACTCAGGGACTGGGATTTCTTTAGGTGTAGCATGTCCAACAGCTCTGGGTTTGACATAGCTTTATATGTTCGGCAGAGATCACCTCGGAGTAGGCAATATGCTACGGAGTAAAGCTGGAGTTTTTTGAGACAGTCAGTGTAGTGCACTTGTTTGAGGCCAGTAATCCTCTTCGTGAGGTACTTCTGTGGCATTTCCAGCTGCTGCAGATGTCTTGTGAGGTACATTCCAAAAGGGGCATTGTACTCTATAATGGGTCTGAGTGTCGAGTAGAGGGGAACAATGACCTCTTTTTCCTGGATGAGAACCCTTTTATGATAAAGTGTGCCACGTAGGACGACTTCCTGACTACTGTGGCGATGTGACTATAAAAAGGAGAGACTACTGTCCACCTGGGTCCCAAGGTCTCATCACACATTCGGTGTTAAGTAGATTGCTGCCTATGTGGTAGTTCATGGGTACAGAGTTTTTACCAAAGGGGATGACACTGCACTTTTTGGCATTGAGCTTGAGGCCATGCCTCTGACACCAGGCATCTGACTCAGCAAGGCCCTTCTGTAGGATGTCCACATCATTTGGGGACTTGACTATGGCTCCTATTTAGCAGTCATCTGTGAACTTCATTAGCCAGATGCCTTTTAGGTTAGCCTGTACTTCAGAGAAGAAGATACCAAACAGGAGAGGCCCCAGGACGGAACCCTGTAGTACTCCACTTGTCAATGCTTTGAGGTCAGACTTGGAGTCTGCAACTTTTACAGTGTGGGCTCTGTCAGTGAGACAGCTGGTAACCCATCTTGTGATGTACGGATTTATACCTAGTTTAGTGAGTTTAGCTATAATTCCAGAATGGGGGATGGTGGTGAAAGCCTTGTCGAGGTCAAGATAGACTGTGTGAACCACCTTACCCTCATCTATGGCTTTGGTGACTGCCTCAAAGTAGTCGATTAGGTTCAGGAGGCATGATCCGCCTTTCACAAACCCGAACTGGGTGGGATCCAGAGTTGAGGTTACCAATGTCTTTATGAGTTCCATGATTATAAGTTCATGGCCTTGCAGACCAGGCTCGTTAGGCTAATAGGTTGATAGTTGCCGGGATCAATGGTGGCTCCCCCTTTGTGGTGTGGGATAACTGTTGCTGTGCGCCATTCAGTGGGCACAAAGCCTGATGCGAGGCTATTATTGAACATGGTGCTTAAGTGGGGAGCCAGTTCGTTCTGAAGTTCGTGTAAAACGCAGCCTGGGATGTTGTCCGGCCCTCATGGATGCTGTGTTTTTGGCTTTAGAGTGCAGCTTTTACCTGCGTAACTGTGATTACAGGGACTCTGCATTCTTCCTGTATAGATATGGGCCCTTTAGGGGGTGGGGTGGGGGGGAGTAAAGTGGGGGGGGAGTAAAGTTAACACTGAACCTATCTGCCAGGATGTTGGCAATATCAGTTGGTTCTGTAATTTTCCTGCCGTTGTGCTGTAACTCAGAGCACATTTGGGTGTTGCCATTGAGATTCTTGACATAGCTATAGAGTGCTTTGTGGTTGTCCTTAGAATTAGTGGCGATTTTGTTTTCGTAGCTAGCTTTGGAGGATCTTATAAGGATCTCACCTTCTTACTGCAGCTGACCAGGGAGCTCCTTCACTCATGGGATTTTACTCTCTTTTGCAACAGTTACTTCTTTCTGTTGTACAGTTTGTTTATGGCAGGGGGCCACCAGGCTGGCTTCTTTTTTTGGAGGATAATGTCTTGGTTCTGTTTGGGATAGCATGATCCATGTACTCATTTAAGTGCTTATAGAGTGGATTTGTGTAGGATTCAGCAGTTGTAACTGTATTGTCCATCTGCATGGGTGTCATGAAGTTCACCACTTCTGTCTTAAGAAGCATGAAGTTGGCTTTGGAGAAATTTTTTACTGTGGTTTCCTTAATAGGGAGTGGGGGCGGGATGTGAATATCAAGGGTGATTAGCTTATGGTCGGATCGAACCAACGAGGAGATCACTTCAAGTGTGGAACACCGGTCACTCATGTTGGTAATGACTAGGTCTAGGATATTGTCGCCCTTGGTGGGAATGTGTATAAGACTATCCAGGGCATTGGAGTTTATGAATTTCAGAAAGCTTTGAGCTAAGGAGTTGGTACACGAGTAGTTTTCCAAGTTAATGGTTGAGTAGTTGAAGTTGCCCATTATTAGGGTGTTTGGTTGAACCCTAATTTTCCAGTACATCAAGAAAAGAGGAGTGTTAATCCTGGGGCATGGTGGGGGATCTGTAGCAAACTACAATTTGGATTGCAGTTTTGCCAAGAGTTAGTTGCACTTGGATAATCTCGGATGCATTATGCTGAGCAACTAGCCTGGAGGTGTGGATATCCTTAATGAATATGGACAGACCTCCATACATGGCCGAAAAGTGTGGTACGAGTTATAGCCTGGTAGTGCAGGGGTGCTCTCTGTAGCCTTGAACCAAGTCTCAGTCACTGCACAGATATAGATTTTCTCCATTTTAAGGAGTGCCTCGAGTGAGTGCATTTTGAGAATAAGACTTCTAGCATTGAGTAGCATTATCCTCAGTTTTTGCTTGCCTGTTCCTGTTACGGTGGTGAATTTGTCATTTGAACCTTGCCTAAAAAAGGCACTATAGGGGCAGCAAGAGCCTTGGCCAGTATCCAGAATCCCAGGGGCGACAGGTGCAGGCCATCTGTGGTAAAGCCTCATGGTCTGTCGGCCATGTCATCCCAAGCAGATAGATACCGGATCCCCTTAGAATGACACCAGAAGCTTAGCCAATTGTTGAAGTAAATCATATTGTCCTTGTACTACGGTATCATTCTGGGCGATGGCAGAATGTTACTCAGGGCTAGGGTCATACCTGAATGGGCTACAAGATCGGAGAGCTCTTCCATGTCTCTTTTCATGTAGTCCAGGGAGGTACGTCTCAGGTCATTCACACCATCATGGACAATGACAGTCATATTTGTACTTTTTGTGGAGTGACCCGAGTGTGTGGGTTATGTGGTGGATCTTGGCACCAGACAGGCAGCTGACAGTAACCTTCTCCTTGTTTAGTCTGGCGAGTGGGACATCAGTGTGCCTGACTATAGTCTCGCCTATGACTTGTTTGTTGGGTACGCCGGTTTGCCTTACTGGCTGTGGTTGAGTGGCACACTGAGTCTGTGGACTGTGTGTCACTTGGGCTGTGTTGGGGGATGGAGGTTATTTTAATTTCTGCTTTGGAGGTCTCTGTTGCTTAGACCGATTATTAATGAGAGCCTCCGCGAATGTTTTTGTGTAGTATGTGTGCATTTTGGTGGTGTAGATTTAGTGAGACTATGTGATGAGCGTGGTGTGATGCAAATGTTTTTCTCCTCATGACTGTTAAGTTTAGTTTTGGTTGGAGAGAGCTTTACCTCAAGTTTGGCTAGACAAGTGCATCTCTCACAGGTTGTAGTGTTGGGTAATAGGAGGAGAGGGCTGTCTGTGTACATGAGGCAATTTCTACATTGCCTCAAGATGCCCAGATTCATCACATAGACAGGAGAGAACACTGGGATCTGACCCATTGGACATGCCTGAATAAAAAAATATTTTTCTCTAGATAAGTGAGGAAAGTGAGTACAAGAGCTGTTTTTCTCTAAGCAAGTGAGAAAATTAAGTACAAAAACTGTTTTCCTCTAGGTAATGAGGAAGGTTGAGTGCTATAGTAATTAGCAGCTTATTTAGTGCTTACAAGTTTTGAACAAGTGCGTAAGTACTAAAACTAAGAATCTGTATCTGCACTAGATGAGTTACAGGACAGAAACAAGTGCAAATGCAGGCTTTCAAATCAGAAAGTTGAGAGAGATGGAAGAGATTGCCCAAACGGCCAATAACTACAACTTCTGGGCCAGAACCACTCCTTATGTGGTAGACCGGTTACCTAGTGCTTACCACTCCCACGGATAAGCTAGAAGGCTTCCCTCCAACACAGAAAGGTTTGGGGGGCTCTGAAGCTTACAGTCCTGGATACAGCAAATCTGTATCTGGAACTAGTTACAGGAAAGGTAGGAAACAGGATTACAGTTTTTTTTTTTTTTACAGAAAAGTAGCTAAAACAGTAGTAAAAACAATTCACATATTAGACTAAACAGTTTAAAAATTGCAATTAAATTAAAAGGACTAAAAGCAAGTGCAGAAAGAGTTTATTAGGTAGAATGTGGTAAAGAGATGGGACTGGGGGAGTGTCCCAGATCAAATCTACAGTGGGGCTGGCAACTGCAAAAGCCACCAAATTTAAACTACAAGCCAGAAATAGTAAGGGTGGATGGGACAAAAGTTTAAACAGAGATCTAAGCAACAATTAACAGTACTAACACTAAAACCAAAAAATATACACTCAGCACTGTATAATTGCAGACAGATTGGAAAGCAGTCTCTCAGAAAGTACAGTTGTGTACTTACCATAAATGTAGATGTTAGAGTGTATTCACTGTTGCAGTCATTACACTTGGGTTATCCTGCTGGCAGGCTACCCACAGTCAGCCTGAATTCCAAAGTCTTGGTCCGGCATCGGTTGCTGTCACCTCTTCCCTGAGGTCAGTGCGCCAGGGGTATAAAAGATGCAACAGACGCCATTTTCTTCAGTTTTTCTTGCCCCAGATGCCAGGTGCCCCCAAATTGGTAGGCTAAAATTTATGCCAATAAGTATGCATGCCATAACAAACATTTCCTTCATCTACAAGCAAATACACCACATAGGATAGAGAAGTACAGATAAGTCCCAGCAAAGAAAGGGGGGGTGGTGGGACGGTAACCTGGACTGCAACAGTGCATCTACATTTATGGTAGGTACACAACTGTACTATGTTAGTGTTTCACTGTCATTACACTTGGGTCGAATCCCAAAGCTGAGGTAGGGTGGCTGGGTCTAAATAGAATTAGGAGAGGCTATAAGGCCCTGCAAAACTGCAGTGGCAAAGCCTGCTCTGGATTTAGAGTAGAGAGGTAAATGGTAGTGCTTGGTGAAAGTGTGCACTGAACTCCAAGTTGAAGCTTCTAAAATGTCTTTGGTTGGTACCCCTCTGAGGAAGGCTGAAGTGGCTGCTGCTCAGGTGGTAGAATGTGGCCTAATGCCCTTAGGGATTGATTTGCCATGTTGTGAATAACAGAATCGTATGCACTGGCCTATCCATTTTGAAATAGCCTGCTTTGAGATAGGCTTTCCTTGTGATCCTGCAGCATATGCCACTAAACGTTGCTCAGTCCTTCTGAAAACTTTAGTTCTGTCCAAGTAGAAGCATAGCTGTCTATGTCCAAAGAATGCAGGGGTCTCTCACCCTTATTCTGTGGGTTTGGATAAAATGTAGGCAAATTAATGGTTTGGTTAAGGGCCACACTGGACATTACCTTAGGCATAAATGTGGGTTTAGTCCTTAGAGAAACCCTGCTGGATGGAAAATAATAAAAGGTTCCACAGCCATGAGAGCCTGCAACTCAGACTCGTCTTGCCGAGGTTATTGCTAGGAGTAGAGCTGCTTTCCCAAGATAAGTTTATTTCAGCTGAATTGGCTGACTCAAAAGTTTCGCCAAGACATAATTGAGGTCCCATGCAGGTATTGGTGCTCTCCTTGGAGGTCTTATGTTTTTGGCCCCTCTGAGGTACTGCCTTAGCAATGGATGAGAAAAAAATGGTGGTCCCGTATTGTAATGAGCTGAAATGGCAGAGGCATGGATATTAATTGATGAGAAGGATAGGCCTTTGTCCAGCATCTCAGTTAGGTATTGTAAAATCTGAGGAATGTTTGGTACAACCGTGTCAATTCCTTGTGCCTGCTTTCCAAGCATAGAATCGCTTCCATTTTTCTCCATAAGATTTTCTGGTACTTGGCCTCCTGGCCTCGAAAATAACATCAATCGCTGCTTTAGAGAGAGGTGTGTTCTGAATGGCTACATTATTTGCCATGCTGCCAGATTTAGGGTCCTTAGTTGGCTGTGCAGGATCCGATTGTTTCGTTGGGTCATTAAGTGAGGAATTAGAGGCAATGTCCAGGCTGGGCCTTGAGACAAGCTCTTTAGGATTGGGTACCAGTGCTGGCGGGGCCAGTCTGGGGCAATCAGAATCATTTTTGTCTTCTCTTGTCTGACCTTTAGGAGTACCTTGGGAAGGAGAGGCAGAGGAGGAAAGGCATATACTGCCAGGGTTTTCCAGCTGAATGATAGAGCATCCACTTTCCATGCTTGCTTGTGATAAGTCCTTGTGCAGAATCTCTGTAGTTGGCAGTTGTGAGGGGAGGCAAAAAGATCTATGTTTCCCCATTTCTTTATCATGCTGAAGACTTGAGGATCCAGTTTCCACTCGTGGGGATCCGTGAGGTTTCTGCTTAGTTTGTCTGCCAGAGTATTTTTCTTTCCTGGCAGGAATTGTGCTTGCAGATGTACTTGATAAGTCAATGCTGTGTCCCACAAAGTCATGGCTTGTCTGCAGAAGGGGTAAGAATGTGTGCCTCCCTGCTTATTTACCACATGACTGTAGTATTGTCCGTCCTTATTGGTAGTTGTCCTGGAAGAAGTAGGTCCTTGAAAGCGGTCATGGCATTCTGAACAGCTAGCATCTCTTTTTGATTGATATGAAGATGCATTTGGCTTGAGGGCCATGTGCCCTGAATACATTTTCCTGCCATGTGGGCCCCCCAGGCATAATCTGAAGCATCTGTTATTGACTGCCTGGTTGTGGGTAGGTTGAATGGCTGTCCCTTGCTGAGGTGACAGGACTGTACCCACCATCAAAACTCCTGTTGAATGCAAGGAATGAGGGTAATCAATGTTTCCAGGCTGTGGCAGTGTGGAGTCCAAACACTTTTTAGATACCACTGTAGTTTCCTCGTATGCAGTCTGGCATATGGAATTAGCAAAATGCAGGATGCCATGAAGCCCAAAGCCTGCAGAATTTTTCTGGCAGATAACTGGGTCTTTGTTGCCAACATTGTGAAGTAAGAAGTCAGTTGCCTTTGTTTGTCTGGCGTGAGAAGCCATCTGGGCAGTTGTATTTAAGCTTGCACCCAAGAATATTATCTCTTGAGAGGGTACTAATTTTGATTTCTTTTCGTTTACTGTGTACCCTAGGCAAATCAATAATCTTTTTACAAACTCTAGGTGCTCTAGTAGAATGTCCTTGTTCTCTGCTTGAATAAGGCAATCATCCAAGTAAGGATAAATTTGAAATCCTCTGTCTGCAATATGCAATTACTGGTGCCAGGCATTTTGTGAAGACCCTGGGCGCAGCAGATAAGCCAAAGGGCAGTGCAGAGAATTGGTAGTGCATTGAGCCAGCTATGAACCTGAGGTATCTTCTGCAAGACTGTGATTGATACATGCAAGTATGCCTCTTTTAGGTCCAAAGTTACAAGCCAAGCCTTCTTGCCCAGCATGGGCAGAAGCTGCTGCAAAGTCAACATTTTGAATTTTGGAACGTCCAGAAATGTATTTAGAATAGACAGGTCCAGTACTGGTCTCCAGGCTTTGTCCTTTACAGGTACCAAGAAAAGTCTTGAGTAAAATCCATGTCCCTGCTCTTGCTGTGGTACTCACTGAATGGCCCTGATGTCCATGAGGGATGAAACTTGTTTTCGTGCCTCTGTCCATTGATTGTGTGTGGCAGGTCTGGCATACCTTTTGCCCTTAAGAACCCAAAAAATGATACCAAACAAAATAATGACCGAAAACTTGTCCAGAACAATGGAGTACACATAGAGGTAAAATAAAAACACTTTAATTCAACATGTTAGCGCTTTCATCTCCAAGTGAGACTTCATCAGAAATAAATCCAAACTACCAATTTAATTACATTTAAATACTGAAAGTCCTGTGACATCACCATCAATTAATTTAAAAAGACATTGCCATAAAAATATGTCAAATTACATTCCTACCTTTTGCCCTTGGCAGAGTGTGAAAGTGGAACCTGTAGCCCTGGGACACTATATTCAAGACCCATTTGTCCTGGGTGATCATGTGCCAGTTTTGAGAAAAAAGTGCTAGTTTTCCCCCTAAGGGGGCTGCCAGAAGTTAAGTGCTTGGTGCTGGCAGAGGAAAGTCATTGGGACTGTTTCCTGTATGTCTTTGATTTGTCTTCTCTGCTTTTGGAGGTAGGAGCACCCCACTGTTTAGGCCTGTATGAGCTCTGGGGCTGGGATCTGCCTCTAGGGCGTCTGTATCTGCCTCTGCGTGGTCTGTCTGACAATGGAAAGAACCAATTCTTTGTAGGCCAGTTCCTGCTAAATCTGAGTGGCTGCACCTGTTAAGAAATCCTTTACTGTTTGCATAGATTTTGCTTTGTCCTCCATTTTGTTCAACACCTCCTCTGCTTTAACACCAAATAAAGTATCATGCTGTAATGGAGCATCTAGTAATTTTGCCTTAATATGATCAGGTAGAATCTGTTCCTTTAACCAAGCATGCCTCCTAATGACTGAACCCGTAACTGCGGCCCTGCAAGAGGCCTCTAGAGAATCAAAACCACATTGCAATGTATGCTTTCCCACTTGTTCAGTTGCATGTAATAAATCCTGCATTTCCTCATTTTCTCCACAATCAGAATTTGCCAACATTTTCTGTTTTAGCAGTGACATTAAGTATTGCTGATATTTAAGCATATGACATTGACAATTTAAAGCCCTCACAGCCAAAGTAGCAGAAGTGTAAACTTTTTTTCCCCCATCTGTCTAGTGCCCTAGAATCCCTGTCAGAGGGGATAGGGTTTTTTTTCAGTAGAAGCCTTGACCCCTTTGGGACCCTGTGAAATAGTTTCTAGGTCAGCAGCAGGGTTTTTATAAAGAAATGTATGTGAGTCTGGAATCCTGTAGTATCTGTCTTGTTTTACAGGGGCAAGGGGTAGAGAGTCAGGAGAAAGGCCGGACTCTGAAAATACATCTACAATGTCTTACACAGGGGGAATAGCAAGAGGTCTGTGCTGAGGCAGTAAAAGAAAATCCCTAAGTCTTTTCTTTGAGTATGAGTAGTCTTGGCTCTCCCAGTGGAAGTGCTCCCATATAGTATGCAGGGTTTCCCCAAAACTAAATCCTCAGGAGGAGAGGCTAAAGGAATAGATTCTTCAGCATCAGAATCCTCATAGGGAGGTAGAGAGTATTCCTGCTCAGAAGAGGAGTCAGAGGAAATGGAAACCTGATCTGAAGATTCATATTCTGTCTCTTGCCTAGGCCTCTTATCAGGAGGGCGATGGGAATCCCTGATCAAGGTAAGTAGGTCTTTTGGCCATTTTGAGCATCTGTTTTTTAGGCATGGAAGTCTGTCCAGGAGAATGCTGTACTTGTTTCTTTGTCTTTACAGCTGCTTTAGTTTTTGCTTTGGAAGCTGAGGTAGGCTTTACATATAACTGTGCAGGTCTGAAAACACCCTCAGAAGCAGATGCCTGCTCAGCGGCTCTGGACCCATCTGAGGGAATAGTTTCCGAGTGTCCAATACCTTGAGTATCCAGAGGCCTAGCTGGCTCCACGTGGGAATCGGCAGTGGCCTGTGGCTCTGAGGTGGCAGGCTTCAGGGGCTGTGAAAGCGCCTCACTGAAAGCCAGCGAACCGGCAACTGGCTTAGTGGAAGCCTCGTCGTCGGTTTTGGACCCCGAATACCTGTCCTTTTCCTTGCGCTTTTTATAAATTCTGGTCGTTGGTTGTTCCGACGGCATTATATAATTGAATCTTTGGCCAAAGTAATGAAAGGCAAAATCGTACCGACGCTTAATAGTGAGTTGGTTAAATCTAGCGCAAAAGAGACAGCTAGCAACGTTGTGATCAGGGCATAGGCAAGGAATACAGTAAGAATGAAAATCCTTATGAGGTATTTGCTTCCCACAAGAAATACAATTGTTAACTTTTTCTGACATTGGTCTGGAGCAAGAAAAAAAGTTTCCCCAACGGGGTACTTAGCTTTAATGAAGACTTTGGATCTGAAATTCGATTTTGAAAATCTCAGTAGTCGGCCGACCGGCACATGCGAACTGCTTTTGCTTCGGGCACCACACGGCAAGAAAGACTGAAGAAAATGGCATCGGCTGCATCTTTTATACCCCTGGCGCACTGACGTCAGGGAAGAGGCGACAGCAACCGATGCCGGACCAAGACTTTGGAATTCAGGCCGACTGCGGGTAGCCTGCCAGCAGGATAACTCAAGTGTAATGACTGCAACAGTGAAACACGAACATCACAGGTTCCAGCAATTAAAAATGGTACCACCAGGAATATGTTGAGAACTGACAGATCCAGAATAGGGTGCCAAGAGTTCTCTTTTCTGGGCACCAGAAACAGTCTGGAGTAGAAACCCTGTCCCCTTTTTCTCTGTTGGAACAGGATGAATATCCGGATACTGAGAAGAGAAAGTACTTGCTTTTGGGCCTCTGCCCACTGGTTTGGAGGAAGGTCTAGCAATCCGCTTGGTGTTGGCAATGAGTGGAAGTAGAATCTGTATCCCTGGGATACAATGTTTAAGACCCATCGGTCCTGGCTAATTATTCCCAGTTTTTTGCATGCAGGGCGAGTTTTCCTCCAAGGGGTGCAAGTACTTGGGCCTGGCTGGGAAGGATGGAGGACAAGTCATTGTAAACTTTTTCCATAAGAGGGTGGTTTACCACTCCCTGATTTTGAGGTGGGAGCACTCCATTGTTTAAATCTGTGCATGCCCTGAGACTGTAGTCTTTGTGGTTTGTTGGCCCTGGGTTTGGACTGAGAAGGCTCGGAAGGGACTGGAAAGGACCATTTTTTTTTAAGGCCAATGTCTACTGAATCTAGGTGGCTGCACTTGTAAGAAATCTTTAACAGTTTGCATAGATTTAGCATTTTCCTCCATCTTTTTAAGAACAACTTCTGCTTTTGTGCCAAACATTCTTGGTTTAAAGGAGCATCTAGTCATTTTGCTTTGACATGGTCTGGCAAAATTTGTTCCTTCAGCCAAGCATGCCTTCTCAGAACAGACCCAGTGACAGCAGCCCTGCAAGATGCTTCTAAGGCATCAAAGCCACACTGCAAAGTATGTTTACTAACTTGATTTGCAGAATGCATTAACTCTTGTAAATCTCTATTGTCTTCACAATCAGGAATCAACAACATTTTTTGTTTTAATATGCTGCTGGCACTTTAACATGTGAAACTGGCAATTTAAAGCCCTGATGGCAAGAGTTGCAGAGGTATATACCTTCTTACCCCATTTGTCTAAAGCCCTAGAATTTCTGTCCGAAAGGGTAGGGTTTTCGGCTGTAGTAGCCTTAATACCCTTAGGTCCCTGAAAGTCTCTGGATCCGCAGTAGGATTTTTAAAGAGAAATTTGTAAGAGTCAGGTACACTGTACTACCTGTCAGGCTTTCTAGGAGCTGGAGTATCAGGGGTAAGACTAGATTCCATGAAGGCATCTACAATTTCCAGGACAGGGGTTATAGTTAGAGGCCTGTGCTGAGGCAAGTCTAAAAATTCCCCAAGTCTTTTTGGAATGAGGGCAGTCTTGGCATTCCCAGCGGAAATGCTCTCTTAGGGTATGCAATCTTTCACCGAAAGAAAAATCCACTGGAGGGGAGGCAGAGGGAATGGAATTCTCTGCATCTGAATCCTCATAGGTGGATAAGGGTAAGTGTCCTGGTAATCAGAGGGGTCAGTCTCATTGGACTCTCAGTCTGTAGAATCAGAAGGAAAATCAATTATTTGTCTTTTAGAGGGGGAAGGCTGGCTTCCCCTAAAGTAATAAGGTCTTCAGCCATTCTAAGCATTTGTTTCTGAGGCATGGGAGCTTGAGAATGTGCTTTGGTTGGCTTCCTAGGCATAGTGCGGACTCTGGGCCCAAGAAATCCAGTAGTTTTAGTCAAAAACAAAGTAGTCGGTTTAATCCAAGCATCAGAAGGTCTGAAAACACCATCAGAAGCCAGTGCCTGCACTGCAGCTTCGGACCCATCCAAGGTAGAGACATCCACAGGTTCCATAGTCAAATAAGCATCTCGCGGCATACCAGACTCCAAATGGGTCTCAGTAGAGGCCTGCGAATCTGTAGAAGTGGGTATCAGGAGCTGCGAAAGCGCCTCACTGAGTACCGGCAGACTGGGGATTAGCTTAACAGAAGCATTGTCGGCAGTTAGGGACCTAAGCGGTCTGTCTTTATCCTTACATTTTTTTGGAAGATCGGTAGTCGGATGGCTAAACTAAGCCATTTCAGAATACGGAGAACGAGGGCGAAAGAATTTAGTGACAAAGACAGCCCAATGACGAATAGCTCGGGCGTTGAACAAGGCACAAAACCAACAGTGAGGAACGTCGTGGTCTGGGCCTAAACAGGTGAGACAGTAACAATGAAAATCACCGAGGTATTTGCTTTCCACAGGCAAGACAATTGTTAACTTTTTCTGACATCGGTTAGAGCAAGAAAAAAGGGTCCCCAATGGGGTACTTAGTTTTAGAAGACTTCAGGTTTGAAACTCAAAAAAAAATGAAAATTTCAGGTAGCGGCCGACTGGCACTTGCAAACTACTACTTCTTCTGGGCTCCCGCGCTGCAAGAAAGACTGATGTAATGGTGTCAGCTGCATGTTTTATACCAGACAACAGCATCAGATGCAGAAATCCCAAGACTCTGGTATTCAGGCTGACTTTGAGGACTACCTGCAGGCAGATAACCCAAATGTGATGACTGCAACAGTGAAACACTAACATCTGGAATCCCTGCACCCTTAGATGAGTTTCCACCACTGCCAAACACTTGGTGAACACCGGGGGGCTGTGCTGAGTCCAAAGGGCAGGGCTCTGAACCGGAAGTGATTGGCTCCTAGGCAAAAGTGGAGAAATCGCCTGGACCACCTGTCTATTTTGATACAATAGTACACATTCTGGAGATCGGCGGAGCACATCTAGTTGATCTTGAGCAGAAGGGGCACAATGGACTGTACAGTGCCATACGACTTGACTGATAGTGGACGGAGGTCCAGATATGGATGCAGGTCCCCTGTTTTCTTGGGTACCAAAAAGCAGCAGGAGGAAGTTTCAGATCCTCTCTGTCCTGTGAGGACCTTTTTGATGGCTCTTTTTTGAATGAGGTTGGTCACCTCTAGATGGGCTAACACTTTCTGACTGGGTGGCATGTCAGGAAGAGTTGTGTTTTTTGTTGGGGAGTTGGAAAAAGGAATACAGAAGGCCCTGGATATAATTTTTAGCACCCACTGATTGGTTGCGATGCTTGCCTAGGCGGAAGAGTGCAAAGATAAATGGCCCCTGACGGCCTCCAAGGTATGACAGTCAGGCAACGCCTCAGGGGTGGTGAAAGGGATTCTCAGAGAAAGGCTCCCTGGTGCCCTGGTTTTGCGGACCTCCTCTGCCCCAAGTGTGGTGACCATCGAAACCTCTCCCCCCATTCCATGAAAGAGGAATCTTCTTGAGCCTCCTAAAAGGAACACTTGACTTACGGACCACATCATCTTGCTCCCCCATTGGGTCTTGGTAAAGGACCTGGGGGGTAGAAAATTTGATACTTGCAGCTGACAGCACCTTCCCCCCTCTTGCTCACTGTGGGTCAAAGCTTCCTTAACAGTCCATAGAGGGTTGAACCATCGAAGGGAGTGCTGAACGATGCCTTAAAAGCCTCTTCAAACCCGCATAAGTAAAGCCAGGCATGATGTCTGATAACATTGCCTGTGCTCGCAGCTCATGAGGTACCCTCTGCCACATTAGAGATCAACCTCATGGATGAATTAGCTATGGACGCGAGAGTGGCCAGCTTGGGAGACACTACCTTAAAAGTCCTCCGCAGGCATGAACTCAGAGAGGGAAGAGGTAAGCTCCTTTATGAAATCCCTCTGAAGACAGGTGAAATGAGTCAGGTAGTTTAAGGCTCGCAGGCTGAAGGTAGCCAATGCGAATACCTGCTTTCCAAATCTGCTGATTGCTCTTGACACTCTACTGGGAGGATGGACAGATTAACTCTGTTCCACCGGATCTTTCTTGGGGGCAGCAGCTACCACAATTGCATCAACTGGAACTATCTTGGAGCAAAAAGTCCTTTCAGAAGGGGGACTGAAGAACTTCTCTGCTCTCTTTGGCACTGGCTCCACTGTATCGGGTGCCCTCCAAGCCTTGCTGGCAATGAGGTTGATCAACGGGTAAAGCGCAGGGAGGGGAGGTGGGACACCCAAGAGGTAGATGGGCCCGTACCGAAAGCCTGCAGAAACACTGCTTCCTCCGAGGACGGGGGGGATGGGCAGATCAAACTAACCACCCTTGGCCTCAAGAATCTCCAGAATGTCCCCAAGAGACATTGGGCGGTGACCTTGGGGACCCACCCCTTCATCAATATCAGTGTCCTCCCATGAAAAACTCCATAAGGGAGTCAAGATGTCTCCTCTTACATGTCCTATTCTGAGGGGCTTCTTCTGTGGGAGGCTCGGGGGAAGACTCTGAAGAGATGGGGATCCCAATAGGGTTAACCCCCCCCGGGAGGTTAGGTCGAACGGGCTGACCAGGAGTAGGATGAGAGGGTCCACTCAAAATGAGGCTGGGATAGAGCCTGGTGAGTAGGGGAGCTTATTCTGGTAGCAGAGAGATTTTTCCAACACCTGTAATGCAGAGGGGCTGGACAAAGCCACCTCTTCCTCCCCCACACACATCACCACAAGGAAAGAAGAAACAGACTCAGTCAGGACCTCCAATGCTCCAGAGAAGGCCTGACCGGAACTATCAAAAGCCAAAGCACCGAAGGGCAAAGAATGGTCCAAAAAAGCACAGACCCGCACCCACCCCCATGGACTCTGGGGTGACCACAGGGACCGGTGGCCCTGCCTGCCTTGGGGGAAGGGGAGCAGAACTACCCATAGACTCTGATGGGGTAGGGACAAAGGGAGTTCTGGGGACCCCCACCACCTCTGTGCCTCACACAGGCTCCCCTAAGGCCAATACCTGAGAGGCAGGACGAGGAGAAAATTGGGGTTTGGGAGAAGGTCCCCCAGTCCTGTGGGTTGGGGAAGCCAAAAGCTCCAACTCTATTTGAGCTTTCAAAAAGGACCGCATCATATTGGAGGGGAGGATGCTCCTGGAAGATCAGGAGGAAATAGAGGACCTTGCTGGAGACCCACGTCGGGACCCTGAGGGCCTTTTCTGATGGTCCAGGGAATGGCTCCTGAAGAATTATATGACGTCTTCTGTTGGTTTCTTGCTGTTACTTGCATTTACATGCATGCATACCACAGTATATTTAACTATTTATTGTGACCAACTAGTCATTACTGTATTGTATTAAGTACAATAAATAAACTGAGAAACTGCCTCAGTTAAAACGCATTTTACTATTACTTTTTTTCTTTCGGATCTACAAGCATGCAACACAGATGCTGTTAGCTCTCTATGGCAAATTCCCAAAGCTTGTTTATACACACTCATTTATACCAAAAAGTCTGATATTTTTTTCTCAGTCTGATGTATTACAATCTTCCTTTGTATAACACTTTTGTTCTTCTAATTTATGATTTTTCCTTGATTCTTTCAAGTTCAGTGGTCCAGGGAAACTCAGTCTTGCATTATCTGAAACATGGCGTGCCAGCACTATCTGAAACTTGATGTTCCAACTTTATTTCTTGCTTGATGTTACATCTCTACTTTCTTGATATCCTTCCAGCTGCCATCTGCGCAATTTTTACAAACTTTCTCAATAATATACTCCTTTACATGGATGCCAATATCCAATTAAGCTATGCCAGCACACTTACTACTTTCTATTTTTCAGCATTTCACACTATTCCTAAATTAACCCTTTATATTTCATATTCTTGCTGGCTTTTATTCAAGCTAATCATGCTAGCAACAGTTTTGAAAAGACAGTGAAAACTAATATTCTTTCAGTTCCCCGTTACTTTTTTTTTTTTTTTTGAGGAACGGACTAAACTTCAGTTAAAGAAAAAACTACATTTGTTTTGTTAGCACTGCTATTTACAGTATTTACCATGACTTGCTGAGTTATTGCAACTCTTTCTAACCTGCAGCATATAAAACAATTTCAAGCTGTCATTATTATTATGACCCCAAAAAACTGTCAACACAGGATGTATTAACCAGTTTAGCAAGTTGGTCCCAGATGACCATCCTCTGAATATGTCCCACCAATTATAGACAGTGTCAACTTCTGTTTTTGTCTTTACTATTAACACTGGGTTATTTGAAACCGCACATTCAAACTGTGGTGCCACTTTAACATTTTGAAATTTGAAGGCAATATTGTCCATTTACAGATTTTGTTTAATTTACAAATTTAGATCTATTAGTACTAAATTGTAATCTGTCTATTAAAGATACTTGTAATAACTTAGTAAATATTAAGATTCCATTACGCTTGTAAATGTACAATCTGTGAGATATCTTGTTTTATTAATTTTTAAACCAAGCTCTTTTAAATCTGCATTTGGTATCCTTAAAACTTGGAAATGTAATTTGGTACTGTTACCCTATCATTGTACAAGTGGATGGTATTTTTAACATTTTATCTGTATGAAGTACTGGCCTGTTACCCAAAATGGTAATTATTTTAACCCATGGTCCTTTTCCTTGTATTACTGTGTTTATACAAAAACAGAGTATTGGCAGAAATCATACCCTTTTTCCTGAGTTTGTTCTTATTTTTGTGTTACTGTCCACACACACTGACGTGTTTGCATGATGTCTTTCCTTGTCAGAACTGAGGTAATGTACAGCATCTAATGGAGAGAGCTGTTTACTGAAATGTTTATGTCAGTCTTTGATTCTCTCTACTTTTATGTATGTCTGCCCTTGTTTAGCTAACCATGCAGTTATACTTGTGTTAAATGTTATCCTCCCAAAGGTACATGCTGTATGCTTTGTACAACTGAAATTGTTGTGTTCTATTTTGTGTAGCATTATCCTAAGTTTTATTTGTGAAATATTGTAATTCTCTCTGTTTTGATGTTCAGAATGATGCAAATGAAATGCAGATGTCTGTGTTGAATGCTGCGTGTCTTGTCTTGCAGCTGCATTTTTATCTATAGTCCTTGAAGCATGTCTCAAGCTGTACCAGAATACATGTAAGCTAGTAAACTGAAATACATGTATTTGACTACATTACTCTGCGGTGGTGGTGCTGGGGTAGCGTTGTCACCTCACAGACATTGCCCGCTCGATTATCAGTTAGAGCGTCTTCTGTGTGGCGACATGTGTGAATGGGCGTTCCTTCGTTGAAGGTTGTGCATTAGGCCCGGCAAGCCAGCACGTAAAACTCTACTGCTAATCATTAGCGGACCTGAGTTCCACTGTGGCTACCCCTAACCGGGAAAAGCCAAAAGACACAAACAAACTTCTACATATATTATAGCAACAGATGTGTATATGCATTTAACAAAATAGATGTGCACATGCATTTATGGGTCTACTTCACAAAAGCGAAAACCCATAAGACCGACTTTCAAAATCCCAAGCCCACAACATCGAAATTTCACAAGCATGAACACACATGAACAACACTCACATATCGGACAAGCAATAGTTAAACCTAAAGGATCTGTTAACGTCCTGTGTAGCCTATAAAATGAGGGCTAGCATAGTTAAGCAGTTGTATCTCATCCTGCAGCAGACATGGCCGACTTGCCACAGGAAGTACCTGGAGTGATCGGGCAAATGTATAAAACCTTAACGTCCCAGAAAAGCAAGGAAATACTCGATATCGATGGCTATCTGCACCATCTGGAACGTCAGAGATGCAAGAAGATACTGGGGCTGTAACTATAAGTGCTCCCAAAAGTGTAAGGGCTGAGCTGTAACTACATTGCTACCTACCGGTGATAGGCTAGAGAGATCAGTAGCACACCATCATGCCGGCGACCCGGGAGAGGTTGAATAGTACACTGTTTGCCATAAATTGAAGGTTAGAGCAGAGTATTGCCATGATACTCTGTGTTTACTAGTTCAGGATGCAGTAACAACTACTTCTCTAGACACAATACATAGTCTGCCCAATAGAAAAGCACTGCTACAACAGATAGGTTGCGTGCAGTGTAAAATGTGCATGACTGACAGCAATGAAGTACTCACACTACATAACATTGATTTTGATAAATTTCCCTTGAAGACAGGGTGTTTCATTAGCAAGTATAAGCATGACCCTGCAACAGATGACATAGTGCTCCTATTCACTAAACTTAACTTATATGATGTTAGCCAAGCAAGCATATTGTCACTGGATGGAACTTTCTTCAGTAAAGGACTTACTTGTACAGCCGACATGGCCTAGTGAAGTATGGTACATACAGTAAAGCAGTGCTACTAGTATATTGCCTAATGTCCAAGAAATCCCTTAAGGCCTACAAATGCATGTGACACTGCTTGTTTCACCTGTTAACAGAGCATGGCTTTGAGGGTGACATTAAGTACGTTCTATGTGATTTTGAGATTGCAGCAGTTAAGAGCATGTGGCTTAATGTACTTGGTGCACAGTCCAAGGGATGCTTCTTCCATTTTGGGCAGAACCTTTGGAGGAAGGTAGAAACTTTGGGATTGGCATCCCTGTATAACAGAAACCCTTCGTTTCAGTCATCTGTGAAATGTCTAGCAGCCCTTGCTTTCCTAAAGGAATGTGAAGTGCAAACCACGTTTCAGGCTCTCAAAGACACATTTCCTGTAGAGGGTAAGGAGCTATTAAAATACTTCAGACTGGTACGTCTGTGGGAAGTTGAGCAAGTTTAATACGCGGACATCCTCATCTGTGAGATTCCCACCACTATTCCCCATAGCATTCTGGAATGTGTACGAGTTGAACCAGCTGTTTCTCCGTCATACACAGAACTCAGTTTAAGCCTGGCATTGGCGGTTAAAGTGTCTGTTAGATACATGAGATACCAATTTGACTGTACTCATGGCAGCATTGGTGAAGGAGCAGGACCGTGTTGACGAACTCAGAGTCCGGATGTCAGTTGAATTTCCGCCTTCCCCCAAGAAGAGGGAGCTACTTATGCGGCATGAGCAATTCCAACGGGTGTTGGATAATAAGGACTGCTACCCCGCTATCAAATTTGTGAAATCTGTAGCAAAGATGCTGAAAATGTAGCCGGTAGGTGCTACCTGCACAGGCCAGCAATACTAGTTGAGCAGTAGTCTATTGGTGGTGAGTGGGAACTAAAGTGGTCATTACTCAGCAAAGGTGTGGCATGTGGAGTACCTGTTGGTCTGTAATGTGTATGCGAGTCACGTTTCATATGGGTGGTGGAAGCAACATCTGAACAGTGGGTAATATGGTAAGTCACGATTTCTACACCCAGTGGTAATGGTTTGCATCTGCACATGCAGCAGCCTGCAAAGATGTCAGCTGTTGTATACCCAATGTTGTGCTCGCAAACTACAGTCATGAGCACGATGCACCTGTACTGGAGAGTGCTGTATATTCAGTAGAACTATTTGCAATTACTGCGCCTGCCAGTATGCTGCCCCGGCTTGAGACTAGGGCAAGTAATTGTCTGATACAGGGTAACAGTGCTGTTTGTCTAAAAGGCTACATTCCATTGGGTACCTACTGCACCCTGGAGGGACAGTGTTTTGTAATGTGCTTAGCTGCTGACACAGTCGATTCTGTTGTGCATACTATTGCTCATGCTTGCAGGAGTGCTGCAGCATGTGGTCTAAAGGGAAGTGACATGTATTTAAATTACTCCTGCATTACATGGAGGATCTTTGTAGGCATCACTGGGAGCATAGCAATATGTTGCTGTCGATACGCAGTATACTTGAGTGCTGAAACGACATGTACAGGAACTTCTGAGCGTTGTTTTGGTTGGATCTGTCGGTGTTGTGGATGTTGGTGTTTGCACAGTCGGTGTTTTAGGAAATTTCGGCGTTGTGGGCTCAGGATTTTGAAAGTCGGTCTTATGGGTTTCGCTTTTGTAAAGTAGACCCACATTTATACACTTTTAAACATATTTATCACTCTATAGATTCCCTGTTTTATTTTAAATACAAAATCTATATTAGTATGTACTTGCTAGTCAAGTTATATTGCTATTAACTAGAAACACAGTGAGAAAAAAAACCTTTAGTGTTCTTTTGATACAGCAAGTTGAGCTGTATTTTGCAGTTGCTGAATATGACTTTTGAAAAAAACATGTCACAAATGTCAAGCTTTAACCTGTTACTCTATTTACATAGATAAATCATTTACTATATACTGTACAGAATACACAATGTACAGATTGTCTTTGCATTTGTACATACATGGTTGTAATGTACACAGTCCAGTTTCCAAACCTAGCATTAAATTGAAGCCATTATATTACTTGAAACATTAACATTTATTTTTGGTATTACCACTTTGCACCTTTGAGTCTCTTTTGCAGTGCTGTTTACACAGTTAGTGTACAATTGAAAGCATGCCCCTTCCCTCCTGTAGTATACATCATTTTATTGCACTATAGTTTGTTTTCTTTATGTTGTGAGAATTAAATGTATGCTTACCTTTTGGCTGTTACCTACACTGTGACACTTTGGTCTTACACATTTGCTTATTTTTTTGGCCATTTTCAAAAACAGAAAATATTTTTATAAAGCTTTTGCTGTTGCTTATACTGTCAAAGTTGCAGTAGGAATCACTTTTACTCATTTTGAAAAGATGTTTACTGTTACTAGTAGCTATTCGCACCCTCCCTTTTTGTAAAGGGACATGCATCATCTTCTTCTTTTGACTTTTCCCAGTTAGGGGCCGCCACAGCGGATCACCGTCTGCTCATGACTGGCAGTGGAGTTTTAGTGTCGAGTTGCCAGCCTGGCGGCCAACCATCCACAGAAGGCACACACACACACCTAGGGCCAATTTAGTGTGCCCAATCCACCTACAGCATGTCTTTGGTATGTGGAGGAAACCCACGTGACCACAGGGAGGACATGCAGACTCCGCACAGAAGGCACACCAGCTGAGGATCAAACCGGAGAACGTCTTGCTGTGAGGCGGTAAAGCTAACCGCTGCACCACCGTGGCCGCCAGGTAAAGGGACCTGCATAATTTATTATAACTGCATAGCATAGCCCATGTACTGACTGTACTCGGTGTAGTATTTACTTGCAAACAGATTATTGACATGTATGCACAATCGTGACATCTTATTACAATTACTAAACTGGTTTTTGTAGACTTTTGTGCTTTTTGTTTAATGCTGCACGTGAATACTTAATGTTTTAGAAAAACTTAAACCATTTGGGCCTGGTGACCAGTCTTGTTTCCTTGACCTTATAAATTTCAGTACCAGTAACATTTTATTTTATACACCATTCCTTGTAATTACCCATTCCAGCCTGGAAAAATTTGAGCTCACATACTTGTTTTTTCTTTCTGCGCATTCCGGATGCTTAACCCTTAAATCGTTTAGCACTTACTCGTAACTTCAGTCATTTGTCAATATACTTGCAACTTGACATTAGAATGCAGTTGTAACAAACATTAACTTCTAACTATGCATAATATTGTTTTTGAATACTGTTTTTGCAGATGTCTGTCTTTGCTATTTGTTATGCTATCATATAATTACAAAATAATATAGGAAACGAGATATTGGCTTAACTAACATGCTTAAAAGAGATATATTTACATGATTTACATTTGCTGTCATTTGCCTTTTGCTGCACTTTTAGATGAAAAGAAAATACATGCATGTCAGTCTTGTGACATCATGTCTTTTCTGTTTAACTGCTCTCATCTGATTTCTATGCCCTAGAAAGTACAGTTGTGTACACTTACCATATATGTAGATGTTAGAGTGTATTCACTGTTGCAGTCATTACATTTGGGTAATCTGCTGGCAGGTTGCCCTCAGTCAGCCTGAATAACAAAGTCTTGGGTCCTGCGTCGGCTGCTGTCGCCTCCCACGACGTCAGGTTGTCAGGGGTATAAAACATGAAGCCGATGCCATTTTATTCAGTTTTTCTTGCCCTAGATGTCAGGTGCCCCCCAAATGGGGAGGAAAAAAAATTATATATATATATATATATATATATATATATATATATATATATATATATATATATATATAGATAGATATATATATAGATATATATATAGATCTAGATATAAAAAAACAGAAATATATATATACGTAAATGCACTTTTAGCAACATAAACTTTACCTTAATCTAAAAGCAAATACACCACAAAGGCTTTAGAATACAGTGAAGGAAAGAGAAGTTATAGAAAAGGGGGATGGCGGGTGGGTAACCCAGAATGCAACAGTGAATACACTCTAACATCTACATTTATGGTAAGTGTACACAACTGTACTACGTTCTTCGTGTTTCACTGTTGCAGTCATTACAATTGGGTAAAATCCCAAAGCTATGGATGGGAGGATGGAACTAGATAGCATTAGGAGCAGCTATAAGGCCCTGCAGAACTGCAGTGCCAAAGCCTGCCCTGGATTTGGAGAACAGAGGCAAATAATGCTTTGTGAAGGTATGAACAGAGCTCCAAGTAGCAGCTTCTAGAATGTCTTTGGTTGGAACTCCTGAGAAAAGCTGCTGAGGTAGAGGCAGCCCTGGTGGAATGTGACCTGATCCCCTTGGGAACAGGTTTACGTGGTGCAAGTAGCAGAAACGAATGCAGTGGCTTATCCACTTTAAAATGGTCTGCTTTGAGAATAGCCTTCCCCTCTGAACCCACAGCAAATGCCACCAGTAGTTGCTCAGACTTTCTTAGAGATTTGGTCCTGTTTAAGTAGAATCTTAGTTGTCTGTGTACTTCCAATGAATGCAGAATCCACTCCCCCTTGTTCTGCGGATTTGGGTAAAAAGTTGGCAGGTGAACTGTTTGGTTAAGAGCCACACTGGATATTACCTTAGGCATAAAATAAGGATTGGCCCTGAGGGACACCCTGTCCGGGTAAAATGTAATAAAAGGCTCCACAGCCATGAGAGCCTGTAGTTCTGAAACCCTTCTTGCTGCAGTAATTACCAAGAGGAAAGCTGTTTTCCAAGATAAAAATTTTATGTCCACATTAGCTGCTGGTTCAAAAGGAGGCAGGGTGAGTTTTTCCAGCACAAAATTGAGGTCCCATGCAGGAGTTGGTGATCTTCTGGGAGGCCTTAAATTTTTGGCCCCTCTAAGATACTGTTTAAGCAGAGGATGAGAAAAGAGGGGAGGCTCCATGTTGGAATGAACCGAGATGGCAGAGGCATGGATTTTTATTGAAGAAAAAGATAGGCCCTTGTCAAGCATCTCAGTCAAATATTGTAAAATCTGAAGGATATTTGGCTTTACTGTGTCCGTTCCTTGTGCTTGGTTCCAAGCATAGAATCTTTTCCATTTATCAGCATAAGATTTTCTAGTACTAGGCCTTCTGGCTTCCAAAATGACATCCATCACAGATTTACTGAGAGGTGGTGACAGAATAATTTAATGATCAGCCATGCTGCAAGGTTCAGAGTTTGGAGCTGAGTGTGCAGAATTTGATTGTTCTGCTGAGACAGCAGATGAGGTATTTGATGCAAGTACAGAGGAGGGAGTTGAGACATATTCCTTAGAATTGGGTACTAGTGCTGGCGAGGCCAGTCCGGAGCAATTAGGATCATATTTGGTTTTTCCTGTCTGACCTTTAGTAAGACCCTGGAGAGAAGAGGCAGAGAGAAAAAGGCATAGACTGATAGGTTTTTCCAACTGAAGGATAGGGCGTCCACTTTCCATGCTTGGTCTGTGATAAGTCCTTGTGCAGAATTTGTCCAGTTGATAATTTTGGGGAGAGGCAAATAGATCTATGTCTGGGCTCCCCATTTCTGTGTTAACATGCTGAAGATTTGTGGATCCAGTTTCCACTCGTGTGGATCCATAAGATTTCTGCTTGGGTCGTCTGCCAGAGTATTTTGTTTTCATGGCAGGAATTGAGCTTGAAGATTATTTGGCAAGTCAAAGCTGTGTTCCACAATGCCATGGCTAGTCTGTAAAGGGGTTAGGAATGTGTACCCCCCTGCTTGTTTATGTACCACATAACCGTGGTGTTGTCTGTCTTTATCAGTAGTTGCCCTGGATGAAGTAAGTCCTTGAATGCTGTCAGAGCATTCTGAACAGCTAGCATCTCTTTCTGGTTGATAAGCAGATGCATTTGTTTTGGGCTCCATTTGCCCAGAATGCATCTCCCCGCCAGGTGGGCCCCCCAAGCGTAGTCTGATGCGTCTGTAGTTCGGGTTTGGGTGGCGGGGGTAGAGTGAATGACAGTCCCTTGTTTTGGTGACATGTCTCTGCCCACCAAAGAAACTCCTGTTGTAGGCAATGAATGAGGAATCGTTTCCAGACTGTGACAATGTTGACTCCATAAACTTTTTAGGTACCACTGAAGTTTCCTCATATGCAGTCTTGCATATGGAATTAGTAGACTGCAGGATGCCATGAACCCCAAAGCCTGCAGAATGTCTAGCAGATAACTGGGGTTTTGTTACCATTTGTTTGAAGTATGTTGTCAGTTGCCTTTGTTTGTCTGGCGTAAGGTAAGCCATCTGGGCAGTTGTATTCAAGCCTGCACCCAGGAATGTAATTTTTTTTTGAGAGGGTACCAGTTGGGATTTCTTTTACCCTAGGCATGTTAGAAGCCTTTTTACAAATGCCAGATGTTGAAGAAGAGTGTCCCTTGCTCACTGCTTGAATGAGGCAGTCCAGATAAGGATAAATTTGTATGCTTCTTTGCCTGCAGAATGCAATTACTGGTGCCAGGCAATATGTAAAGACCCTGGGCAAGTAGATAAGCCAAAGGGCAGTGCAGAGAATTGGTAATGCAAAAAACCTTCCTTGAAGCGGAGGTATCTTTTGCACGATTCCCTTAATGGGATATGCAGGTATGTCTCTTAAGTCTAGAGTCACTAACCAAGCGTTCCTGCCCAGCATAGGCAGTAGCTGTTGTAAAGTCAGCATTTTGAATTTTGGAATGTCTATGAACTTGTTCAAAATCGATAGGTCCAGTACTGGATGCCAGGCATAGTCTTTTCTGGGTACCAGGAAAAGTCTTGAATAAAAACCTTGTCCTTTTTCCTTTTCTGGTACTGGTTGAAGAGCCACCATATCCATGAGGGACATAACTTGTTTCTGAGCCTCTGCCCATTGATTTTGTGGCAGATCTGGCCAACCATTTGGATTTGGCAAAGTATGGAAATGAACTCTGTACCCCTGGGATTCTATGTTTAATACCCACTTGTCCTGGGTAATTAACTGCCAATTTTGAGCATAAAGTGCTTATTTTCCCCCCAAGGGGGCTGCCAAAAGATAAGTGCTTGGTGAAGGTAGAGGGAAGTCATTAAGACTGCTTACTGTAGGGTTGTGCTTTGTTTCCTCCAGATTTGGAGGTGGAGGCACCCCATTGCTTTGACCTGCAAGAACCCTGTGATTGGTATCTAGAGCCTTTTGAGCACCTGGATCTGCCTTGAGGGGCTCTGTTGGACACAGGAAAGAACCAATTTTTAGTAGGCCAGTACCTATTGAATCTGGGTGGCTGCACTTGTATGAAATATTTTACAGTTTGCATAGATTTAGCTTTGTCTTCCATTTTCTTTAAAACTTCTTCTGCCTTATTACCAAACAGAGTATTATTATGCAAGGGGGCATCCAGTAATTTAGCTTTAACATGATTAGGCAGATTTTGCTCCTTAAGCCAGGCATGCCTTCTAATCACAGATCCAGTAACTGTGGCCCTGCATGAGGCCTCCAAGGAATCAAAACCACATTGCAAAGTATGCTTTTCAACCTGTTCTGCTGAAGGTAATAATTCCTGTAATTCTTTATTTTCCACACAAACAGAAATCAACATTTTCTGTTTCAATAAGCCCATAACATGTTGTTGACATTTAAGGATATGAAACTGGCAGTTTTAAGGCCCTAATTGCCAAGGTTGCAGATGTATAAACCTCCTTTCCCCATCTATCCAGCGCCCTGGAATCTCTATCAAAGGGGGTAGGATTTTTGGTTGTAGAGGCCTTTATACCTTTGGGACCCTGTGAGATATCTCAGGATCAGGAGCAGGATTTTTGAACAGAAATTTGTGAGAGTTAGGAACCCTGTAATATCTGTCTGGCTTACTAGGAACCAGAAGCAGGGAATCAGGAGCCATGCTTGATTCCGAAAACACATCAACAATGTCTAATACAGGAGGTATTGCCAATGGCTTATGCTGAGAAAGAAGGAAATCCGTAAGCCTCTTTTTTGATTCAGAGAAATCCTGACTCTCCCAATGAAAATGTTCCCTTAAAGTAAGCAAGATTTCTCCAAAAGAATAATCCTCAGAAGATGCAGATGGGATGGATTCTTTTGCATCAGAGTCCTCATAGGGTGGAATAGAAAATTCCTGATAAGAAGAGGAATCAGAAGAAATGGAAACCTGAAGTGAAGATTCATAATCAGTGTCTTGCCTAGGCCTCTTAGCAGGGGGGGGTTGGGAACCCCTGATCAAGGTAATTAAGTCCTCGGCCATTTTAATCATCTGTTTTTTAGGCATAGGGGCCTGAGCACGTGGCTCATGCATCAGTTTTTTAGACATAGAAAATGTTTTTGATCTTGTTTTTGAGGCTGGCATCGGTTTTATACAAAAATGTTGAGGCCTGAAAGCACCCTCAGAAGCCGGTGCCTGCTCAGCGGCTCCGGACTCATCCAAGGGAGGGACATCCACGGGTTCAATACTCCGAGAATCTCACGGCATACCGGACTCCGCATGGGTCTCGGTAGAAGCCTTGACTCAAAAGGAGCAGGTATCAGGGGCTGCAAAAGCGCCTCACTGAGTACCGGTGACTGGCTTAGAAGTTTCGTTGGTTTTGGACCTCGACGGTCTGTCTCTTTCTTTGCGATTTTTGTGAACTCCAGCAGTCGGATTGCTAACCGATGACATTTCAGGGTAATTAAATCTGGATCCAAAATATTTAGAAGCAAAAATATACAGACGCTTAATAGTGCGTTTGTTAAATCTAGCCCAAAACCGACAGCAAGTCACGTTATTATCTGGGCCTAGGCACGGAATACAGTACAAATGAAAATCCTTGAGGTATTTGCTTCCCACATGTAATGCAATTATTAACTTTTACGGACATCGGGAAGGAGCAAGAAAAGGTTTCCCCAACGGGGTACTTCGCTTTAGTTGAAGACTTCGGTTCTGAAACTCGATTTGCGAAAATTTCAGGAGTCTGCCAACCGGCACTTAAATACTGCTTCTGCTTCGGGCACTGCGCAGCAAGAAAGACTGAATAAAATCACGTCGGCTGCATGTTTCATACCCCTGATTACCTGACCTCATGGAAGAGGAGACAGCAAACGACGCAGGACCCAAGTCTTTGTTACTCCAGCCAA